>NC_084465.1:38575709-38887247 GCF_027409185.1 Cynocephalus volans
ACTTCTAAAACACAGGTATATTTTATTTCATAGGATTGGAACAAAAATTCTGGTATACTAGTCTTATGAGGAAAAGAAAATCAACACACAGATTTACAGAAAAAAATCTATTTGGGGCAATTAGCTGCTTTAAAATAATAATTTATCTTCAAACAGTATTCACCACAGAAGTACTTTAAATAGAAAATCCCCAAAACCTGCATTTTAAATGATCAATTTCACAAAAATTTTATTTGTGCACTATAATTAGCTGTCTTGTCAAAAATCCATCTACAGGTCCAAAGGATCATTTATAGATAACATGTAAGTAGACCTTAATCTGAATGCACACTTGGATTTTCACACTGGGGATGGAAAGTGGGTCTCTGCACTGGAGTAAAAGTCTTCCAAAAGCCTTTGTTCTTTAGTTTAAAAGCAATGTCAGAAAACAGTATGACCAATACCCAAAAGTTCAAATTTAGTGTAATATAATTCTGAATTGGTTGCACAAATTTTGGGCAAAGATTCATGTACTTACCTCATCATCACTTCACCTCTCACTTACACCTTCACCCCACCAGACAGATCTAAGGGAATCCCTCACTCATGAAGCAACTACCACTCATGGTTAGTCTAACATTAACTTTGTTCCTGAACCTGCACTAATTTACCATTCAGTGAAACTAGAAATTGAGAACTAGGCTATGCAATTTCAAAAAGGAACAGGCTAAAACACAAATACTGCATGATCTCACTCATATGTGAACTCTGAAAAAGTTGATTTCTTAGAAGTAGAGTAGTATAGTGGTTACCAGAAACTGAGAAACTGGGAATGAGGTACAAAGTTACAGTTACATAGGACTATTACAGTAGATTGACTATAGTTAATAATGTATTGGATATTTCAAAACAGCTAGAAGCAAGGATTTTGAATGTTCTTACCACAAAGCGAGTGGTGATGGATTTGCTAATTACCCTGATTTGATTACTAAACAATGTATACAAGTACTGAAACATGACATTGTATTAAAAAAATAAGCTAGTTATCCATCAGAAAAATCGAACTTCATTTGTACTCAGAAATTTTAAGTTTAAAAATTGCAATTCTCCAATTCATTTCATCATGTTAACACCATCTACAATATGGGGCCACAGGAAAGCACAGAACCACCACAAGGCCAAAAATATTTAACGGAAACCAGAAGCTCTACGTAAACTGTGTATATTTTACTCTCTGTGTGGCATAATCTGAACTCAGATGTTTGTACTTTAAACCTTTTGGCCCAGAGGGGAGAAATGTGGATTAATTATGGGTTGCAGTTTATTTTAAGTCTGTTTGAATAAGACCCAAACCGAAATAGAAGAAACAACAAGGGTATGGTCTGAGAAATTCCCTTAAGTACTTATCCTAAATTAATTACAATCTGTATACAACAAATTCATACATACTCAGGAATAAATTGATGCATAATATTTTTAAAAGTACACATATAACCAACATAATTTTTAAAATATAAATTCAAAATATTATTTTAAAGTAATTCAATATGGCTAGAAAATATTTCAAATTTTATTTTACCTATATTATCCATAATGAAGCAGTAAGCAGGAAACTGGGTATTTTCCAAAGTACAACTTGCTATCAGCCACAAAATGAAACAGCTCCCTGGACAGGCAAACCGCTCTGGGGAAGCCTCCTGCCATGTGACATTAAACACGTGCACACTTCTTCTTATCTTGACTCAAGCAGCAACTGGGCTGGGGCTCTGCTCTCCTTGGCCTGTTCTTTTAAAGTCATCTTTGAAAGTCTCTCTTACAAAAGAACTGTTATTTCTTCCCATTTTATTACTGTATTAAAACTAGGAGAAAAATAAATTCTTTTATTTCTCTAAGTGAAAAGAACACAAGGTATCCACATCTCATATTAGTACTCAATGACACAAAGCCCCATAACCTGAAAGGAATCAGCATCCAAATTTTAGTCATAATTTTGTCATTATGCTCATTAATTTGATAGTACTTATGTACATTTGATCCATTTGAAACACATTTGATTAATTTGAAAACAAACCTAATAAAAGTGGTGAAAGAACAATCCTTTAAAGCATAAGACCTCCAACTCATTTATCCAAGTCCTAAAATAGACATCAGCAAGAAAGGACATATGGTCATTACTGAGACAGACTCTTTCGGAAGTAATCTTTAATGTCACATTGCCACATACCCTGCGCCATCTTTTCCTTCATTGCCAATTGTTTTGATCTTGAGTATGTCCTGGTTAAAACTTTAAATAAACTTTAACAATGGCTACTTCATTTCGATATAATTATTTAACCTTGCCAAAAAACATAAATAAATACATTTTAAAATTTTTATCAGTTTTCCTTTTTTGTTGTTGTTAGCAACCTGAATGGGTGAACAATTTCCAATTTAGAATTATATTAAATACCTCCCAAAATTGCAGTTACTTTGAAGAAGATAAGGTATTGGTTGCTTAAAATGGTTTTGTTGGAGTAGTGGGGTGTTTTGTTTTGCTTCTATTTTGTTACTTTCTTTTCCACTGAATAAGTTTCTCCATAAGATAAAGTTGACAATACTATAAAATATGATTCCTCATTTTCAATACAATATCAAAAGCATGTAGTACAGAAATCTGGGTTCAACAATATCATTTAACAGATCTCTCCAATAATTTTATAAAATAAAATGAGAAAGAATCATTTCACTAGTCATCTAGTCAATTCTTCATTACCATAAGCAGAGCCCTTTATAACACCATTCTGCTAACAGTCAAAAGCTGTTAGTTCTCAAACTCACTTGTCAGTGTTGCTAAGAGGGCCTATCTTGATTCTTGAGCCTTAATTCTCTTTATCTTAATCTAGGGCACAGATTGGGATGCCTTCCATGAGCTATAAAAATTTGATATAGTTTCTTCCTGGTAAGTAAGATGTCATGACTGTTTTAAAAAGTTAAACCTAAAATGCCTAATAATAACCACCTTAATTTCTACAAAACTTATCAGTTTGTGTAAACACTGATTACCATTATCAGATGTCATATGAAATGACATTTTACACCTTTCAGAATTTAGTACAGTTAGTAAGGATTTTTAAAGTCCTTATCTTTACTATTCAAGTAGCATTATTTTTAAGAGTGGTTTTATTTTTATTCTTTATATGTTATAATTCTTTTTCAAGCACAGATATTTTAAGAAAATGCACTTTATTGAGAATGGTGTTATAACACCAACGTCAAGGTTTGGAACTCCATACCAGCCAGCTGCCCAAAAAGAAGGGAAAAAAAAGAAAATGCACTATAAACAGAATGACGATATAATGAAAACTCTGTATTAGAAAATATAAGACAGATGGATAAATGGGTAGATAGAAAAACCACAACCTACTTATGGTTAAGTAATTTGCCATACCTCCAGAGAGGTGATTGAGAGCAGAGTGGTTAAGAGCCAGGCTTTGAGTCAGAGAAGATTCAAGTCCCTCCTTATCCACTTATTATTATTAGCTGGATTATTTTAAACAAGTTTTTAAATCTCTCTGATCCTCAATTTGCTCATAGGGTGACAAAGTGCCTAGATCAATGCCTGGAACATAATAACAGCTAATACATAAGTAGCACTTAGGGTATAAAAGGCATTATTCAAATTCAAGTATTAACTTATTTAACCCTTAAAACAATACTATGAGGTATTATCCCCATTTTATAGATAAAGAAACAAAGGCATGGAGCATAAATAACTTACCTTACCTAAGATCACACACTATAATTAGCAGAGGCAGGATTCAGCCAGAGTAGCCTTGTTAGAGTCCTAACCACTACAGGGAGTGCTTAACCATTATACAATACAGCCTCTGCAAAGTAGGTGATCAATAAATGGAGACAAAAAAAGAAAAATCATTTTTAAAAAGTAGGTTCATTCTTCCTAATAAAAACAATCCTACTTTGCCAAATATTTCGGCTCAGAGTTTGTAAAAATTCTCTCTTTTTATATTCTATATTCTATTCCAACATATGGAAAAATTAACAGAGGCAAAATGAAAAGGACAATGTTTAAGGTCACTGTCATAGCTTAAAATGAGAGTTGCATTAGCCAGTAAAGCAGAAATAAGTACTCAAATGCAGAAAGCTATAACCATAAAAGGACCTGTACTACACACTACACACCCAGCAACTACTAAGTCCTTCCCTACTTTTCAGTTCTCCAAATTTCACAGGAGATACTACTAGCATGGACTCTACAAGACTTAGACCAGATTCATCTGACTGTAACTTCAAAGCTCACTCAGGAAAGCCTTCAACTAAATCCACCTACCTACCTCCCCAAGAATTTTTTCTATCCCCATCTTACCCTGAGCAAATGAAATTTAACTGGGGTGCCTAGATGCCCCCTCCTACACAATCACATCACATCTCTCCCCAAGATGTACAAGTCAGAGGTTCTCCTCGTGTCACCTGTTCTAGCCTATGGGCCAGGCAACACTGTCCTGACTACAACTTATTGAGTCAGCAGTACTTCCTGCACACTGTACCCTGAACCCCATCCCAGATTCCTGCAACAATTTAACCCATCATGATCCAGGCTGGAAGAAGAATCATTATTGAATCGAGACAGCTGGGGTCTAGACACACTGCCATTCATTATTTCTTTGGTTTAAGTCCTGGAACCTCCATAGGTGTCTGTTTCCCTCACTGGTAAAATGAGTAGGTTGAACTGGATGATCTGTAAAATCTAGTCCAACTCTAATGATCTAGGATTCTACTTGTAAAGTAAGGCAAATCATAACTAAAGCCAAAATGTTTCATTATTTTAGTTATTATCTTAGTTATACTAAGTTTCCATTTATATTGTCAGAGCTAGGGCTCAGAACCTCCAAACCCATTGTACAGACCGGGTCACCAGACCCCTCACATGCCAGGCTGGGTCCCCAGACCCCTCACACGCAGGTCTATGCTGAGTAATTGGGAAAGATTCCAGGAGCTGTTGGCAGATGACACGATCTCAGTCCTCAGCTTCCTCAGTGACAGCAGCTTACAGGTCCGGCAGTGGCAGTGGCCTTGCAGAGGGTCCTGGGTGCACTAGCAGCAGCAGCCTCAGCCTCCAGCAGCAGTAGTGACCTCCTCATGCCCCCCACGGGGGGGGCATCCCAGAGATGGGAGGCACCGTGGATCAGAGCCACTCATCCTTACACTTACGTCCATAACTCAGGACACCTGGGTGCACATGTGCAATTACACTAGATGATAACCAAGGAACACCTGGGCACATGTGCCTATTTACATCAAATGCTCGCCAAGATTCTGAACATCTGAGGGGCCCTGACCATTTTCCTATATTTCCCCAATACCAATTCAAACCAATTACAGCTGGATGAGAAAACTCAAGTAATCCCCTACTGATAACTGCTCCTCCACATCTAGTCCACACCACCCCCCTCTTCTATCCTAGTAGGACTTTGGGAATAGCCCCTCCTCAAGGGTGGGAAGCCAGGGAGCCAGAGTGTGTTGTCCTAATTCAGAGCATTTGCATTGAATGACGATGCTCCTGGGAAGCCTCCTCCAGTTTACAGGCACACTGTTCCTTTCTAGACAGGTCACTAGTAACTCAACCTAGGGGTGAGTAGACAAATACACACTCACAAAACAAACTTAAGAATAACTGTTGGACGCCCTGCCTACCAGAGGATTCATGGCTTGATGGGTCACACCCCTTAGGAAAATGCAGCTTGGGTGCCAGCAATAAAGCTTCTGAAGAAGCCTCCTCCTTCAAGGACTTGATTGAGACAGCTAGACAGGGAGAGCTGAGTTTTCCATAGATGACAGCTCAGGAACTGAGACAGTCCTCTCTTTCCCTTTCCTGGCTTTCCTACCTGGACTAATTGCTGCCATGTGAGTACACAGCTCTCTACCCTCCCCACAGGAGGATAATGAGCATAGCTTCCACTTCACCCTTCCCTCTTAAACCTGCAAACCATAACTTTATCATAATATCTTATATCACATTTCCAACCCACACAATAATTCACTTTGTTATTACACATGTTTTAAAATCCCAGGATTGGATTATAAATGCTCACCGTGCTTTTCAACATTTCAAAAATGATAATAGAGAGTTTTTTCTCCAGTCTGGATTCTCGTTCTCCTGACCAGCAAGTCCAGAGCTAAGTCAAAATACGTTAAGGTTATGTTTCATTTCCCCTTATTACTAAGTCAGAATAAGTTTTACCTAAGATATCTCATCCTGCTGCTTCCCCAGACTTCTTACACCCACTCCAGGATGCACCTGCCTCAGCATTTCCTTTTCAGGTTCTGTTGTCCATGTTCTTTTTATTTATTTATTTATTTATTTTTATTTTTTTTAATTTTATTTTGTCGATACACATTGTAGCTGATTATTGCTCCCCATCACCAAGACCTCCCTCCCTTTTCCCTCCCCCTCTCCCCCAACAATATCCTTTCTGTTTGCTTGTCGTATCAACTTCAAATAATTGTGGTTGTTATATCTTCTCCCCCCCCCGGTTTGTGTGTGTGTGTGTGTGTGTGTGTGTGTGTGTGTGTGTGTGTGTGTGTGTGTGTGTGTGTGTGAATTTATATATTAATTTTTAGCTCCCACCAATAAGTGAGAACATGTGGTATTTCTCTTTCTGTGCCTGACTTGTTTCACTTAATATAATTCTCTCAAGGTCCATCCATGTTGTTGCAAATGGCAGTATTTCATTCGTTTTTATAGCTGAGTAGTATTCCATTGTGTAGATGTACCACATTTTCCATATCCACTCATCTGATGATGGGCATTTGGGCTGTTTCCAACTCTTGGCTATTGTAAAGAGTGCTGCGATAAACATTGGGGAACAGGTATAGCTTCGACTTGATGATTTCCATTCCTCTGGGTATATTCCCAACAGTGGGATGGCTGGGTCGTATGGTAGATCTATCTGCAATTGTTTGAGGAACCTCCATACCATTTTCCATAGAGGCTGCACCATTTTGCAGTCCCACGAACAATGTATGAGAGTTCCTTTTTCTCCGCAACCTCGCCAGCATTTATCGTTCAGAGTCTTTTGGATTTTAGCCATCCTAACTGGGATGAGATGGTATCTCAGTGTGGTTTTGATTTGCATTTCCCGGATGCTGAGTGATGTTGAGCATTTTTTCATATGTCTGTTGGCCATTTGTATATCTTCCTTAGAGAAATGCCTACTTAGCTCTTTTGCCCATTTTTTAATTGGGTTGCTTGTTTTCTTCTTGTAAAGTTGTTTGAGTTCCTTATATATTCTGGATATTAATCCTTTGTCAGATGTATATTTTGCAAATATTTTCTCCCACTCTGTTGGTTGTCTTTTAACTCTATTAATTGTTTCTTTTGCTGTGCAGAAGCTCTTTAGTTTGATATAATCCCATTTGTTTATTTTTCCTTTGGTTGCCGGTGCTTTTGGGGTCGTATTCATGAAGTCTGTGCCCAGTCCTATTTCCTGAAGTGTTTCTCCTATGTTTTCTTTAAGAAGTTTTATTGTTTCAGGGTGTATATTTAAATCCTTAATCCATTTTGAGTTGATTTTAGTATACGGTGAGAGGTATGGATCTAGTTTCATTCTCCTGCATATGGATATCCAGTTATCCCAGCACCATTTGCTGAAGAGGCAGTCCCTTCCCCAGTGAATAGGCTTGGTGCCTTTGTCAAAGATCAGATGGCAGTAAGTGTGTGGGTTGATTTCTGGATTCTCTATTCTATTCCATTGGTCAGTGTGTATGTTTTTATGCCAGTACCATACTGTTTTGGTTATTATAGCTTTGTAGTATAGCTTAAAGTCGGGTAGTGTTATGCCTCCAGCTTTATTTATTTTGCTCAGCATTGCTTTGGCTATGCGTGGTCTTTTATTATTCCATATAAATGTCTGGATAGTTCTTTCCATTTCTGAGAAAAATGTCTTTGGAATTTTGATGGGGATTGCATTGAATTTGTATATCACTTTGGGTAGTATGGACATTTTCACTATGTTGATTCTTCCAATCCAAGAGCATGGAATATCTTTCCATCTTCTTCTATCCTCTCTAATTTCTCTCAGCAGTGGTTTGTAGTTCTCATTATAGAGATTTTTCACATCCTTGGTTAACTCAATTCCTAAGTATTTTATTTTTTTGGTGGCTATTGTAAATGGGCAGACTTTCTTGATTTCTCCTTCTGCATGTTCACTACTGGAGAAAAGAAATGCTACTGATTTTTGTGTGTTGATTTTGTATCCTGCTACTGTGCTGAAATCATTTATCAATTCCAACAGTTTTTTTGTAGAGGTTTTAGGCTGTTCGATATATAAGATCATGTCATCTGCAAACAGGGACAGTTTGACTTCATCTTTTCCAATCTGGATGCCCTTTATTTCCTTCTCTTCTCTGATTGCTCTGGCTAGTACCTCCAACACTAAGTTGAATAGGAGTGGTGAGAGTGGGCATCCTTGTCTAGTTCCTGTTCTTAAAGGAAAAGCTTTCAGCTTTTCCCCATTCAGGATGATATTGGCAGTGGGTTTGGCATATATGGCTTTAATTATGTTGAGATACTTTCCCTCTATACCTAACTTATAGAGGGTCTTTGTCATGAATGAGTGCTGAACTTTATCAAATGATTTTTCCGCATCTATAGAGATGATCATATGGTCCTTGTGTTTGAGTTTATTAATATGGTGTATCACATTTATTGATTTGCATATGTTGAACCAACCTTGCATCCCTGGGATGAATCCCACTTGATCGTGATGAATAATTTTTTGTATGTGTTGCTGTATTCTGTTTGCTAGTATGTTAGTGAGGATTTTTGCATCTATATTCATCAAGGATATCGGCCTGTAGTTTTCTTTCTTGGTTATATCTTTACCTGGTTTTGGTATCAGGATGATGTTTGCTTCATAGAATGAGTTTGGGAGATTTGCGTCCATTTCAATCTTTTGGAATAGTTTGTAAAGAATCGGTGTCAATTCCTCTTTGAATGTTTGGTAAAATTCTGCTGTGAATCCATCTGGTCCTGGGCTTTTCTTTGTTGGGAGCCTTCTGATAACAGCTTCAATCTCCTTTATTGTTATTGGTCTGTTCAAATTTTCTACGTCTTCACGGTTCAGTTTTGGGAGCTTGTGTGTGTCCAGAAATTTATCCATTTCCTCCAGATTTTCAAATTTGTTGGTGTATACTTGTTTATAGTACTCTCGAATGATTCCTTGTATTTCAGATGAATCAGTTGTAATATCACCTTTTTCATTTCTAATTTTTGTTATTTGAGTCTTCTCCCTTCTTTTTTTTGTTAGCCATGCTAATGGTTTGTCAATTTTATTTATCTTTTCAAAAAAGCAACTTTTTGATTCGTTGATCTTTTGAATTGTTTTTTGGTTTTCAATTTCATTCAGTTCTGCTCTTATCTTAATGATTTCTTTCCATCTGCTAACTTTCGGTTTGGATTGTTCTTGTTTTTCTAGTTCTTTAAAGTGAAGTGTTAGGTTGTTCACTTGCCATCTTTCTATTCTTCTGAAGTGAGCATTTAATGCAATAAATTTTCCCCTCAATACTGCTTTTGCAGTATCCCACAGGTTTTGGTATGATGTATCATTGTTTTCATTATTTTCAATAAATGTTTTGATTTCCTGCTTGATTTCTTCTTGGACCCATATGTGATTAAGTAGAATGCTGTTGAATTTCCATGTGTTTGTATAGTTTCCAGAGTTTCGTTTGTTATTAATTTCTAGTTTTAATCCATTGTGGTCTGAGAAGATACATGGGATAATTCCAATTTTTTTGAATTTATTGAGGCTTGATTTGTGACCTAATATGTGATCTAACCTGGAGAATGATCCATGTGCTGATGAGAAGAATGAATATTCTGAGGTTGTTGGGTGGAATGTTCTGTAGATATCTGCCAATTCCAATTGGTCTAGAGTCTTGTTTAGATCTTGTGTTTCTCTACTGATTCTTTGCCTAGATGATCTGTCTAATATTGACAGTGGGGTGTTCAGGTCCCCTGCTATTATGGTTTTAGTGTCTATTTCCTTCTTTAGGTCTAATAGAGTTTGTTTTATAAATCTGGCTGCTCCAACATTGGGTGCGTACATATTTATGATTGTTATGTCTTCTTGATGCATCAGTCCTTTTATCATTAAGTAGTGTTCCTCATTGTCTCTTTTTATGGTTTTTAGTTTAAAGTCTATTTTGTCAGATATAAGAATAGCTACTCCAGCTCGTTTTTCTTTTCTGTTTGCATGGTAAATCTTTTTCCATCCTTTCACTCTTAGTCTGTGTGAATCTTTATGGGTGAGGTGGGTCTCTTGTAGGCAGCATATAGTTGGGTCCTGCTTTTTGATCCAGTCAGCCAGTCTGTGTCTTTTGATTGGGGAATTTAAGCCTTTTACATTAAGAGTTGTTATTGAAAGGTGTTGATTTATTCCTAGCATTTTATTGGTTGTTTGGTTGTCTTAGGTTTCTTTTGTTCCTTGCTTTCTGATTTACTGTTTGCTTTCTTTGTTTGTTGGTTCCTTAGGTTGTAGATAGTGTTTTTGTTAGCTTGTTTTCTCTTCATGAATGCCATTTTTATTATACTAGCGGGTTTAGATTTTTCTTGGGTTTTTATGGCAGTGGTAGTTATTTTTCAGGAACCAAACCCAGTACTCCCTTGAGGATTTCTTGTAGGGTGGTCGTGTGGTAGTGAACTCCCGCAGTTTTTGTTTGTCTGAGAAATATACTATTTGCCCCTCATTTCGGAAGGATAGCCTTGCAGGGTAGAGTATTCTTGGCTGGCAATCTTTGTCTTTTAGTATTTTGAAAATATCATCCCATTACTTTCTAGCTTTTAGGGTTTGTGATGAAAAGTCTGATGTTAGCCTGATTGGGGCTCCCTTATAGGTGATTTGACGCTTCTCTCTTGCAGCTTTTAAGATTCTCTCTTTGTCTTTGAGTTTTGCCAATTTGACTAGAATATGTGTTGGAGAAGGCCTTTTTGGGTTGAATAAGTTTGGAGATCGTTGAGCTTCCTGGATCTGACGATCTGTGATTTTTCCTATACCTGGGAAGTTTTCTGCCACTATTTTGTTGAATATGTTTTCAATGGAATCTCCATTTTCCTCCCCTTCTGGAATACCCATGACTCGGATATTTGAGCGCTTGAGGTTGTCTGATATCTCTCTCAGATTTTCTTCCATGTCCTTGATTCTTTTTTCTTTCTTTTTGTCTGCTTGTGTTATTTCAAACAGCCCATCTTCAAGTTCAGAGGTTCTCTCTTCAACTTCGACAAGCCTGCTGGTTAAACTCTCTGTTGTGTTTTTTATTTCGCTGAATAACTTCTTCAGTTCAGCAAGTTCTGCTACATTTTTTTTCAGGACATTAATTTCCTTGTACATTTCCTCTTTCAGATCCTGTATACTTTTCCTCATTTCATCATGATGTCTAGCTGAGTTTTCTTGTATCTCATTCAGTTTCCTTAGAATTATCACTCGAAATTCCTTGTCAGTTATTTCAAGGGCTTCTTATTCTATAGGATCCAGAGTTTGAGATTTATTAATTTTTCGTGGTGTACTTTCTTGATTTTTTGTATTTCTGGTATCTTTTTTTTGGTGTTTATTCATTGTGGCAGGGGGTTTCGCAGTCCACCGGTTTGAGACTAATGACTAACTAGGATGTTGCTGTGGTTGCCAATTTGGTATGGCTCCCTCCATGACTGCTCAGTTGGCCTCTAGTGCCTTGTGTGTGTGGTTGCCTCGGGTCTTGGGCTTCTCCGGGGAGCCACCTTTCTGGTCAGCTTGGACTCTGCTGGGCTGGTGGATCACGTACCACAGGGTGTGTGATCTCTGTTGAGCTTTCACTTCCTGTGCAGGACTTCTCCCCGTTCCGTGTGCTCTGGCCCAGGCTGTTAGATTGTGCAGTGGCGACCCCACCGGGTGTGTGGTTTCTGTCGAGTCTCCACCTCCCTGGCCGCACGTCTCCCCCCTCTGTGCGCACTGTGCTGGGCTGGGGCGTGTCTTCTGCACCCCTCCTCTAACAGCTGGGCCTTCAAGACCCTGCTCGGCACCGCCTCGCCCAGGAAGACTACCAGGTTTCTGCTAGGCACAGATGACCGGTCTCTCTGGGTGCCTTTGTAGCACTGTGTAGATCTTTCTCGGGTCTTGTTCACCTTTGTATCCCCCCGGTATAAACCGAGTCTAGCGCCCGCCTGCAGCCTGCTCTCCAGCAGGTTCAAGCGGACCTGGGAACTCTCCTACCACACTATTCCCAACCAGAAAATTCGTTAGGCTTTTTTCCAAACTGGTGGCCGCAGAGATGGTATCTGCCTCCCAGTAACAGGAAGTTTACCGGGGGCCGGAGTCCAGGGTGTGGTGGAGTGACAGTCGGCCCGCCCGTACTTCCTTGCCCTCCCAACACTGGCCGGGGACGCCCCACGCCACCAGCCCCGCCAGAGAACCAGGGAGGGAGTGGGAGAGGAGGCCAGCCCGCAGGCTCCGGAAAGCCCTGCGCTGGGCCAAGCGAGTGGGAGGGCTCAGTGATGGCCGAGCTGGGCAGAACTGCCCGCACCTGGGAAAATGGAGGCAGCACTGGGGCGGTGAGTGGCCTGGTGGTGCAGGCGGGAGCCCAGTGTGCATCTGCCCCCCGAACAGAACTGGGCCAAGGGTCACTCACAGGGTTGTGCCAGGTCGGGTGCTCGCTCTCTGTCTCTGGTTTGTCGCCTTCCGAGTTCTCGGCCTCTGCCGCCTCGGGCTGTTCAGTCGCGGCGCGGCTCGGGCGCTCCCAGGAATCTTCTTTAATGCCGGCCCGAAACCTCGAATCCTGAATAGGGCCGCTGGCCGCCTTCAGCGTGGCCCCGGCCTCCGGGGTCCTGTCTGCATCCACAGCAGCCCTGGCGCCGTGTTCCCTGTTTCGAGACTCGCTTTTGCAGCTAAGAAACAGTTCTTTTCCTGCTCCACACTTCAAAGCTGTTGCCTGTAAATGAGGCAGCCTCTCCTGCCGGGGGCAAAGTGGCGGTCACCCCCCACGACCGGCCAGCAGCAGCGGTCCTCCCTTAAGAGATGGCAAGAGGAAGGTCCACAAGTTTCCCGGCTGCCTGAGGCACAGTGGCCGCCTTTTCCACCTCAGCTACTCCGCGCCAGCCGCTGCAGCCACTGCCATCTTGAAACTGTTGTCCATGTTCTATCAGCCTTAATTAGCTCTGCTTACTCAACACCAAGGCTACCTTATGGCCTATTCCAAAATATGAGAAGACACCACTGCAAAAAGATTCTCTGTATGCATAAGATTCCTAAAGCGTGAGTCCAACTCTGCCTGTTATTGACCTCTACCCCCCATACCTCAAAACTTTTAAGTAAGCTAAGACAGGTGAGCATCAAGCACCAACCACATAACAAACAGTCCTATGAAATGAAGAGGGAATCCAACTGCTAAACTCAATACCATGACTCAGACCAGTGCTACAGATTCTCCATGGCAAAAAGCCACAGTGTAGGGAAAGTGAAGGAAAATGGTCAAGGCTCCTTAGATGTTCAGAATTTTGCCCAGCATTTGATGTAAATATGCATGCGTGCCCAGGTGTTCTTTGGTTATTGTCTAATGTAATTGTGCATGTGCACCCAATTGTCCTGGGTTATAGACTTAAGTATAAAGAACGAGTGGCTCTGATCCACAGTGCCTCCCCCATGATACCCTGGGGAGCCACCGTCGCTGCTGCTGCTGCTGCTGCTGCTGCTGCTGCTGCTGCTGCTACTGCTGCTGCTGCTGCTGACTGAACTCGTGTCGCTGCTGCTGCTGCTGCTGCTACTGCTGCTACTGCTGCTACTGCTGCTACTGCTGCTGAGGACTGAACTCGTGTCATCTTCCAATGGCTCCTAGGATCTTTCCCAATTACCTAGCATGGACCTGCGTGTGAGGGGTCTATGACCCGGCCTGGCATATGGAGGGTCTGGTGACCCAGTTTGTACAACAGGTTTGAAGGGTCTGTGGGCCCTAACCCCTAGCCCAGACAAAAATAATGAAACATTTTGGCTTTTATGAAATGCCTAGCCATATAATTAGCGTAGCAATGGCCCTAACACAACAATCGGTGTAGTCATGTAGCTTTACAACTGGCATAGTCATGACAGGATTCTGAGCAGGTACAGGAGCCAATAGCCCCTCAGGAGGGGGAGGAAATGTGGCTACCCTTGAGTATATGGTGCTCAGTGGCCGCTTTCCTGTTGACTGGGGTCTAGCTATTGCTTGCTGTGCTGTGAGCCAACATGGACCAGAAACCCCATGAAGTGGCACAGTTTCAAGATTTGCAGCAGAAAGCAGACAGGATGGAAACGCAATACATGCCCTGGAGGCAGAAGTACAGCAACAGGTTATCCCTGCTTCTGACACAAAAGATGATGATGAACCCAATGGTGAGTTGGGGGAGACTATGCATCTCCTAGAATGACCTGCTGCTCATCTGAAAGTGAAGCACGAGCAGCCTATGGGACCAGGTGGACGGGTAGGCAACCCACAGGTGACCCAATTCACTATCCATGTCCCATATACCCAGGTCAATTTGATGGGCTTGGGGAAACAGTAAAAGCAGAAACAGGGAGAGCCGCTGGCTGCTGCAGTTATGGGACCTAGGGGTGGATAGTGTAATGTACTCTGGAGATGATGTAGTAAATGCATGTCATGTTTGTCTGAAGGCAGATGGCTCACTGGGTGCCACTTAAACCTGACAGGGTGGATAGTGTAATGTGCTTTGGAGAAGGTGTAGTAAATGCATGTCATGTTTATCTGAAGGCAGATGGCTCGGAGGGTGCCACTTAAAACCCGATGGCTTGACGGGTGCTGTATAAACCCAAGAAAGCAGATGACTGTATAAACCCAAGAAAAGAGTGCTGCATACAAATGGGCAGATAACCTGAGGACAGGTGCCCCTGCAGAACTGCAAGTGTTTTCACCTTGTGGAAAGGTGGAAAAGTTAGCCTCTGTTACTGTGTGCCTGTCTCTGTGGCAGGGGTTACAGGACAGCTGCAGATATGCACAGGGGCAGGGCAGCCACTCCTTGAGGGACTGGGCGAATGTGGCTGTTTGAATTGTGTGGGCAAACGCTGAAGAACTGCCCAAGACTGTGAGTAAATGGCAAACATATGCTGAGATAATTCAGAAGCCTGGGAACCTAGATGCTAATAGCCAAGACAATGGGAGAAAGGCCCTGAGGGCATTTCAGAAGTTTGGAGGAACATCCCTCCCATCATAGGCCCAGAGGCCTAAGAGAACTGAATTCTCCGAGGACCCACCTGGGGCTCTGCTGCCCTCGGGGACACTCCTCCCTGCATCCCAGCTGCTCTGGCTAGAGCAGCCCTGCCTCAGGCAGCCACAAGTGTGATTTGTGCAGGAGCTCTGGAGAGCACAAGCTGGAAACCTTGGTGGCGTTCACGTTGTGTTGTTTGCAGGCCCACAGAACATGAGAGCAGTGGAGGCATGGTAGCCTCCACCCAGATTTCTGAAGACGTATGAAAAAGCAAGGAAACTCAGGCAGAGACCTGCTGCAGGCGTGGAGCCGCTGAGGTCATCTGTGGAGCAACGTGGAGCAGAGGAGTGGGGTCGAAGGCCCCACAGAGAACCCCCACTGAGGAAATGTCTAGTGGAGCCAGGACGGTAGGGCTGCCACCAGGAGCCCAGAACTGTGGGGCTGCTGGCAACATGCAGCACCAGCCTTGAAAAGCCGCAGGCACCAGGCCAGCTCAATGGGCTGCACCTGGCAGAGCTTTAGGAGCAAGGCTGCCCAATGCTTTGGGAGTCCAGATGCCCCAGTGTGCTTAATGTTTGCCCTGTTTGGGTTTCGGATTTGTTTGGGGCATGTTTTTCTTTCTTGTCTCTTCCTCCCTTTTGGAATAGGAATGTGTACCCAATGTCTGTCCCACTGTATTTTAGAAGTACATAAATTTGCTTTTGATTTTTACAGGTACACAGCTGAAAGGAGTTTTGTCTTTAGTCTCAGAGAAGACTTTGACTTTTGAGTTGGTGCTGGAACAAGCTAAAGACTGTTGGGACTGTTGGGATGGAATATGTAATATGTGATGGAATATGTAATATGTGAATGCAAGGGTCAGTTATCCACACTAATGGAACATCGTGGAAGATTCTGAATGCGTAGATTGTACAGTGAGGGACCCTGAAGGGGTGGATTATAGGGAAAGAGAAGGAAAATGGTCAGGGTCCCTAAGATGTTCAGAATCTTGCCCAGCATTTGATGTAAATATGCACATGTTTTAGTCCGTTTTGTGATGCTATAACAGAAATACCTAAGACTCGGTGGTTTATAAAGAAGAGAGGTTTATTTGGCTTATGATTCTGGGACAGCTGCATCTGGCACGGGCCTCAGGTTGCTTCTACTCATTGCGGAAGAGTGGCAGGCAGCCAGCAGGTACAAGCAGACCACATGGTGAGAGGAAGCAAGAGGAGATGCCAGGATCCTTTAAACAATAAGCTCTCGCAGGAACTAACAGAGCGAGAATTCACTCACTACTTCTCCTTCCCCAGGGAGAGCATTAATCCATTCATGGGAGTTCCACCCCCGTGACTCAATCAGTTTCCAACACTGCCCCATTGGAGATCAAATTTCCACATGAGTTTTGGAGGGGACAACACAACCAAATTCCATCAGCACGTATGCCCAAGTGTTCCTTGGTTATAGTCTAATGTAATTGCACATGTGTACCCAGGTGTCGTGGGTTATGAACTTAAGTATAAAGGACAAGTGGCTCTGATCCACAGTGTCCCCCGACCCCAGGATGTCCCCAGGGGGGCCATGGGAGGCTGCTACTGCTGCTGGAGGCTGTGGCTCCAGGATGCCCGGAGAGGCCACCACTGCTGTTGCTTCTGCTGCTACTGCTGCTATAAGCTGCTGCTGCAAGCTGCTGCTGCTACTGCTGAGGACTGAGCTCATGTTATCTTCCAATGGCTCCCAGGATCTTTTCTAATTACCTAGCACGGACCTGAGTGTGAGGGGTCTATGACCCAGCCTGTGAGGGGATTGGTGACCAAGTATGTACAATGGGTTTGAAGGGTCTGTGGGCCCTAACCCCTAGCCTGGACAAAAATAACAAAACATTTTGGCTTTAGTTATATGAAATGCCTAGCCATGCAATTTGCATAGCTATGGCCCTAACCCAACAATTGGCGTAGTCATGTATCTTTACACACGGCAAAGTTAAAAATCATCTTCAGCAGGCAGAAAAGCACAATTATGACCAAAGGCATGGGTGAAACCCAATAAGACATCTACTTTTCCAAACTCCAAACTTTCAGAAAAGGGCTCTTTCTGGATAGACAACAGCTGTTTGTTTTGCTTTAAAAGGATACTGGCAATGGTGGCAGGATCCAATGTTCTCAGTAGCTACAAAGCACAGACTTCCTATAAAGTAGCAAGACCACTCCCTTCTCCTATGGGCCCTAAGAGAACTGATATCAAGTTATCACAGCTGGAAAGAGAGGGAAAATATAACTTTTATAAAAAGTAGAGTGTGGTCTCCCAACGACTGATGTTTTTACTCTATCAGAAGATGACTGTAAAAACAAAAAAACATTGAGTTTAAGTGTTGACCATTTAAACACAAGTGTTAAGGTTAACCAATAAGTTAACCACTTAAACCCAAGTGTTACAGTTAACCAATAAAAAAGAATACACATCAATTAATCTTGGTGTAAAATTAGGAGTTATAAGAAACAAGACTAAAGTTACTAAAATGCCTGGTGGACTTCTGGGAAGAAGGCAGACTAGAGTGGCCCAGGGCATGTTCCTCCCACAGAAGAAGATCAAAAAGGGGCCCATTGCCACCACTGCCATAGTCACTGGAGCCATTGTCTGGTCCTAGAATCGTTGCCCATCGCAGAGCAGCTCCTCACAGAGCAGCTGTCCTTTGGGTTGCCCATCACTGCAGGGAGTTGCCTGCAACCACCACTGTTATTGCCACCACTGCAAGTTAAGCCCACTGCTATCAAGGATACTGTAGACATGAGGGAGGCAGTTGCAGCCACTGGCATCACTGCCAAATCCATAAGGTAACTCTGCTGCCACCAAGGACATGGCAGATGTAACGGAGACAGCTGTAGCCACCAGCCTCCTGACACTGCCACGGAATAACCCCGCTGCCACCAAGAACACTGCAGAGGTAACCCTGCCACCCCCAAGAGGTAACCTGCTGCCACAAAGGACACTGCCAAAGACACCACACATACAAAGGAGGAAGCTGCAACTGCTGGTGTCCCTGCCACCTATGCCCACAAAGGTAACCCTGAAGCTGCTAAGGACACTGCAGATGTGAGGGAGGCAGCTGCAGCCACCAGCACTGCTGCTGCCCCCATGAAGTAACCCTGCAGCTGCTGTGGACACTGAAGATGCAACGGAAGTAGCTGCAGCTGCCAGCAGGGCTGCTGCCCCATGAAATAACCCCCCTGCAAAGGCAAACACTACAGATGCCAGAGAGGCAGTTGCAGCTGCTGACACCATGAAACAATCCTGCTACCACTGCGCACACCACAGCTGCATGGGCCACTGCTATGGACACTTCAGCCAAGCAGTTGCAACCACCACTGGCAGTGGCAGGCAGTTACAATCATTGTCCAAGCAGCCCACCACTGCTAGAGCCACCACTGCCATGCAGGCAGCATACCAAAACCACCACCACTGCAAGGGCAGCCTGCCATCACAGCAGCTGCAGCAGCCACTGACCACTGACCACTTGACTGCATTGATACAAAAAGGGCCACCGGCAGGGTCCAGGGAAGGCAGGAAATAGAAGAGCAACTGCTCTATCAGATGACCAGACATCAATGTAGAGATACTAGAAATATGAAAAAAAATAATAAGAAATAAAATATGGGTCCACCAAAGGAATATAGTAACTCTCAAGTACCAGATTCCATAGAGCAGGAAACCCTTGAAATGACTGAAAATGAATCTTGAGTAATAATCTTAAGGAAATACAATGAGATACAAGAAGATGCAGTTAGACAACATAATGAACTGAGCAAAACTATACAGGATACAAAGGAGGAAATTTACAAAGAGATTAATACTTTAAAAAAGAATGTAGCAGAACTCATGGAACTGAAGGAGTCATTCAGTAAAATAAAAAACACAACTGACAGCTTAAGCAGCAGGCTGGAGCAAGCAGAAGAAAGAATTTCTGATCTTGAAGATAATCTCTTCAAAATAACTCAGAAGGACAAAAGAAAAAAGAATTTTAAAAAATGAGAGAACTCTAAGAGAGCAAACAATCTTAAGCATGCAAACATCTGAACCATGGGTCTTCTTGAAGGGGAGAAGAAAGGAAAAGGCATTGAGAACACACTCAATGCAATAGTAGCGGAAATCCTCCCAGATATCGGGAGAATCACAGACCTCCAGATTCTGGAAGCTCAAAGATCACCAAACAGAGTCAACCCAAAAAGGTCCTCTCTGAGGCACATTATACTCAAACTGGCAAAACTCAAAGACAAACAGAGGCAAATTATACTCAAACTGGCAAAACTCAAAACAAACAGCAAAGAAAAAGTGTCAAGTCATCTATAAGAGAGTCCCCATCAGACTAACAGCAGACTTCTCAACAGAAACTCTACACACCAGAAGAGAATGGGATGATATATTCAAAATACCAAAAGGAAAAAACTGCCAGCCAAAAATACTATACCCAGCAAGGCTATCCTTCACAAATGAAGGGCAAATATTGTATTTCTCAGCCAGAAAAACCTACAAGAGTTCACCACAACAGGACCAGCCCTACAAGAAATCCTCAAGGGAGTCCTGCATCTGGAATCCAAAAACAATAATCACTACCATAAATACACAAGAAATAACAAAACCAACTGGTAGAACAAAAATGCAAACAAGAAAGAGAAAGAAACTGTATCTTACCACCTCCTAAAACCAACAAGCACTGAAGACAAACAATAAAAGTGAAAGAAACAAAACATATTTAAAACATCCAAATGAAAATCAATAAAATGCCAGAAGTTGTTACCTTTCAGTAACAACCCTGAATATATACAGATTAAATTACTGACTCAAAAGATACATACTGGTTGATTGGATTAAAAAGCTAGACCCAATTATATGCTGTCTACAAGAGACTCATCTCATCTGTAAAGACACACACAGACTAATAGTGAAGGGACGGAAAAAGATACACTATGCAAATGGAAATAAAAATGGGCAGGAATAGCTATTCTTATATCAGATAAAATAAAATTTAAACTGAACACTATAAAAAGAAACAAAGATGGCCACTATATAATGATGAAGGGATCTAACCAGCAAGAAGACATAACAATGATAAATATATATGCACCCCCACATCAGAGCACCCACATATATCAAGCAAACACTATTAGACCGAAGGAAAGAGACAGACCCAAATACGATAACAGTTGGGGACCTGAACATCCCTCTCTCAACATTGTACAGATCATCTAGGCAAAATCAACAGAGAAACCAAGGATTTAAACTAAACTTTAGACCAACTGGACTTGGCAGATGTCTACAGGACATCCCATCCAACAACCACAGAATATACATTCTTCTCATCAGCACAAGAAAAATTCTCCAGAATAGACAACATGGTAAGTCACAAATCAAGCCTCAACAAATTTTAAAAACCTGAAATCATTTCAAGTATCTTCTCAGACCACAATGGACTAAAACTAGAAAACAATAACAAGCAAAACTCTGGAAACTATACAAACACATGGAAATGAAACAACATGCTCCTGAATGACATATGGGTCTAAGAAGAAATTAAACAGGAAATCAAAAAATTTCTGAAAACTAATGAAAATAAAGATGCATCATACCTAACCCTGTGGAATGTTGTAAAAGCAGTACTGAGAGGGAAGTTTACTGCAGTCAAAAGAATATAACAATTTCAAATAAACAACCTAACACTACACCTCAAAGAACTAGATAAACAAGAACAATCCAATCTGAAAATAAGTAGATAGAAAGAAATAATTAAGATCAGAGTAGAACTCAATGAAATAGAAACCCAAAAAATGATACAAAAAGATCAATGAAACAAAAAGTTGGTTTTTTGAGAAGATAAAATAGACAAACCATTAGAATCATTGGAGACTATTATAAACAACTATACACCAACAAGTTTGAAAACCTGGAGGAAATGGGTAAATTTCTGGACACATACAAACTACTGAGACTGAACCTAGAAGACACAGAAAACCCAAACAGACCAATAATAAGCAATGAGATTGAAGCAATAATCAGCAGTCTCCCAACAAAGAAAAGCCCAGGACTACATGGCTTTACTGCTGAAATCTACCAAAGCTTTAAGGAGGAATTAATACTATTCTCTTCAAACTATTCCAAAAAATTGAAACAGAGGCCATTCTCCCAAACTCACCCTTATATCAAAACCACACAAAGATACAACAAAAAAGAACACTGCATGCCCATATCTTTGAAGAACACCAATGCAAAAATTCTCAACAAAATATTAGCAAATTTTAGAATACAGCAACACATCAAAAAAATTACACATCAGGATCAAGTGGGATTCATCCCAGGGATGCAAGGATGGTTCAACATATGCACATCAATAAATGTGATACACCACATCAAAAAAATCAAGGACAAAAACAATATGGTTATTTCAAAAGATGCAGAAAAAGCATTTGACAACATTCAACATCTCTTCATGATAAAGACTCTCAGCAAATTAGGTATAGAAGGAAAGTATCTCAACACAATAAAAACCATAAACAACAAACCCACTGCCAATATCATCCCAAAGGGGGAAAACCTGAGAGTTTTTCCATTAAGAACAGGAACAAGACAAGGACACCCACTCTCACCACTCCTATTTAATATAGTATTGGAAGTACTAACCAGAGCAATCAGGCAAGAGAAAGAAATAAAGAGCATCCAGATTAGAAAAGATGAAGTCAAACTGTCCCTGTTTGTAGATTACATGATATATATAGAAAAGCCTAAAGACTATCAAAAACCTCTTACAGTTGATAAACGCTTTCAGTAAAGATACAGGGTAAAAAATCAACACAAAAAAATCAGTATTATTTTTATACTCCAACAACAAACTAGCAGAAAAAGAAATCAAGAAAGCTGACCCATTTACCACAGTCACCAAAAAAAAAAAAAATACCTAGGAATCAATTTAACCAAGGAGGTGAAAGATGTTTACAACAAGAACTACAAATCACCGCTAAAAGAAATTAAA
The DNA here is from genome assembly GCF_027409185.1 of Cynocephalus volans. NCBI lineage: Eukaryota > Metazoa > Chordata > Mammalia > Dermoptera > Cynocephalidae > Cynocephalus > Cynocephalus volans. Next base: position 38,597,912 of record NC_084465.1, read on the forward strand.
GAGGACAGACGCAAAAATATGGAAAGACATTCCACACTCTTGAATTGGAAGAATTAACATTGTGAAAATGTCCACACCACCCAAAGTGATCTACAGATTTAATGCAATCACCATCAAAATACCCATGACATTCTTCACAGAAATAGAAAAACCATTCCTAACATTCATATAGAACAACAAAAGACCCCAAATGGCCAAAGCAATGGTGAGCAAAAAAGTAAAGCTGGAGGCATAACACTAAATAACTTCAATTTATACTACAAAACTATAGTAACCAAAACAGCATGGTACTGGCATAAAAACAGACACTTGGACCAATGGAATAGAATAGAGAACCCAGAAATCAACCCACAAACTTACAGTCAACTGATCTTTGACAAAGGCAACAAGAAAATACATTGGGAAAAAGATTGCCTGTTCAACAAATGGCGCTGGGAAAACTGGACATCCACATGTAGAAGAATGAGACCCATACCTCTTGCCATATACCAAAACCAACTCAAAGTGGATTAAAGACTTAAATATAAGGCCTGAAACTATAAAACTCCTAAAAGAAAACATAGAGGAAACACTTCAGGAAGTAGGACTGGGCTAAGATTTTATGAATATGACCCCTGAAGCACAGACAACAAAAGGAACAATAAACAAATGGGATTATATCAAACTAAAAAGCTTCTGCACAGCAAAGGAAACAATAGAGTGAAAAGAGAACCTATAGAGTGGGAGAAAATATTTCCAAACTATGCATCTGACAAAAGATTAATATCCAGGCTGTACAAGGAACTCAAATGACTTAGTAAAAAAAACAAGTAACCCAATTAAAAAATGGGCACAGGGTCTGAATAGGCATTTCCCAAAGGAAGATATACAAATGGCCAACAGACAGGAAAAAGTGCTCATCATCACTCAGCATCAGGGAAATGCAAATCAAAACCACACTGAGATATCATCTCACCCTAGTTAGACTGGCTATTATCATAAAGACAGAGAATAACACATGCTGGTAAGGATGTGGAGAAAGGGGAAACTTCCTACATGGTTGGTGGATCTGTAAATTGGTGCAGCCATTATGGAAAAGTTATGGAGTTTCCTCAAACAACTACAGATAGAACTGTCAAACAATCCAGCAATTCCATTGCTGGGTATATACCCAAAGGAATGGAAATCATCATGTTGAAGGGTTAACTGCATCCCCATGTTTACTGCAGCTCCGTTTACAATGGCTGAGTGGGAGCTAACCTAAATGTCCATCATCAGACGACTGGATAAGGAAAATACGGTATAAATACACAATGGAATACTACTCTGCTATAAAAAAGAAAATGAAATACTGCTATTCACAGCAACAGGGATGAACTTAGAGAAAATCACGTTAAGTGAAATAAGCCAGGCACAGAAAGAGGAATACCGCATATCCTCACTTATAAATGGGAGCTAAAAAATAAATTGAGAAAAAAGAAAGATACAACAATCACAATAAGATGTTGAACTTTCCAAAGGAGAGAACAGAACTGAGATTACCAGAAGTGGGAAAGAAGAAGGGGGAGTGGGGAAGAGAGAAATTGGTAAAGGGCCATATAACGCGCCACGGGACCGAGTGAGCAGCCCGAGGCGGTGTCGGCACAGACGGGTACAGTGACGACGCAGAGGCAGAGAGGGAGCCGCCCGACCCGGCACAGCCCTGTGAGTGACCCCCGGCCCAGCCCTGCTCGGGGGGTGGAGCCCACCTGGCTTCTCCCTGCCCCACCGGGCCACTCACTGGCCCAGGGGCTGCCTCCATTTTCTCAGGTGGTGGCGGCTACAGCCTGGCTTGGACAAGCCGGTCCTCCTCACCCAGCTCGGCTCCTCACTGAGCCTTCCCACTTGCTTGCCCCGGTGCAGGGCTTCCTGGGCCTGCGGGCTGGCCTCACCTCCCACTCCCTCTAAAGTTCTCTGGCGGGGCAGGTGGCGTGGGGCATCCCCGGCCAGTGTCGGGAGGGCAAGGAAGTATGGGCTGGGCCGACTGTCACTCCACCACACCCTGGGCTCCAGCCGCCAGTAAACTTCCTGTTACCGGGAGGCAGATACCATCTGTGTGGCCACCAGTTCAGAAAAACGTCTAACTGATTTCTGGTTAGGAATAGTGTGGTCAGAGAGTTCCTGAGTGCGCTCAGGAGCCCCAATCAGGCTAACATCAGACTTTTCATCACAAACCCTAAAAGCTAGAAAGGAATGGGATGATATTTTCAAAATACTAAAAGACAAAGATTGCCAGCCAAGAATACTCTACCCTGCAAGGCTATCCTTCCGAAATGAGGGGCAAATAGTATATTTCTCAGACAAACAAAAACTGCGGGAGTTCACTACCACACGACCACCCTACAAGAAATCCTCAAGGGAGTACTGGGTTTGGTTCCTGAAAAATAACTACCACTGCCATAAAAACCCAAGAAAAATCTAAACCCGCTAGTATAATAAAAATGGCATTCATGAAGAGAAAACAAGCTAACAAAAACACTATCTACAACCTAAGGAACCAACAAACAAAGAAAGCAAACAGTAAATCAGAAAGCAAGGAACAAAAGAAACCTAAGACAACCAAACAACCAATAAAATGCTAGGAATAAATCAACACCTTTCAATAACAACTCTTAATGTAAAAGGCTTAAATTCCCCAATCAAAAGACACAGACTGGCTGACTGGATCAAAAAGCAGGACCCAACTATATGCTGCCTACAAGAGACCCACCTCACCCATAAAGATTCACACAGACTAAGAGTGAAAGGATGGAAAAAGATTTACCATGCAAACAGAAAAGAAAAACGAGCTGGAGTAGCTATTCTTATATCTGACAAAATAGACTTTAAACTAAAAACCATAAAAAGAGACAATGAGGAACACTACTTAATGATAAAAGGACTGATGCATCAAGAAGACATAACAATCATAAATATGTACGCACCCAATGTTGGAGCAGCCAGATTTATAAAACAAACTCTATTAGACCTAAAGAAGGAAATAGACACTAAAACCATAATAGCAGGGGACCTGAACACCCCACTGTCAATATTAGACAGATCATCTAGGCAAAGAATCAGTAGAGAAACACAAGATCTAAACAAGACTCTAGACCAATTGGAATTGGCAGATATCTACAGAACATTCCACCCAACAACCTCAGAATATTCATTCTTCTCATCAGCACATGGATCATTCTCCAGGTTAGATCACATATTAGGTCACAAATCAAGCCTCAATAAATTCAAAAAAATTGGAATTATCCCATGTATCTTCTCAGACCACAATGGATTAAAACTAGAAATTAATAACAAACGAAACTCTGGAAACTATACAAACACATGGAAATTCAATAGCATTCTACTTAATCACATATGGGTCCAAGAAGAAATCAAGCAGGAAATCAAAACATTTATTGAAAATAATGAAAATAATGATACATCATACCAAAACCTGTGGGATACTGCAAAAGCAGTATTAAGGGGGAAATTTATTGCATTGAATGCTCCCCTCAGAAGAATGGAAAATGGCAAGTGAACAACCTAACACTTCACCTTAAAGATCTAGAAAAACAAGAACAATCCAAACCGAAAGTTAGCAGATGGAAAGAAATCATTAAGATCAGAGCAGAACTGAATGAAATTGAAACCAAAAAAACAATACAAAAGATCAATGAATCAAAAAGTTGGTTTTTTGAAAAGATAAATAAAATTGACAAACCGTTAGCATGGCTAACAAAAAAAAGAAGAGAGAAGATTCAAATAACAAAAATTAGAAATGAAAAAGGCGATATTACAACTGATTCATCTGAAATACAAGGAATTATTCGAGACTACTATAAACAACTATACACCAACAAGTTTGAATATCTGCATAAAATGGATAAATTTCTGGACACACACAAGCTCCCAAAACTGAACCGTGAAGACGTAGAAAATTTGAACAGACCAATAACAATAAAGGAGATTGAAGCTGTTATCAGAAGGCTCCCAACAAAGAAAAGCCCAGGACCAGATGGATTCACAGCAGAATTCTACCAAACATTCAAAGAGGAATTGACACCGATTCTTTACAAACTATTCCAAAAGATTGAAACGGACGCAAATCTCCCAAACTCATTCTATGAAGCAAACATCATCCTGATACCAAAACCAGGTAAAGATATAACCAAAAAAGAAAACTACAGGCCGAAATCCTTGATGAATATAGATGCAAAAATCCTCACTAAAATACTAGCAAACAGAATACAGCAACACATACGAAAAATTATTCATCACGATCAAGTGGGATTCATCCCCGGGATGCAAGGTTGGTTCAACATACGCAAATCAATAAATGTGATACACCATATTAATAAACTCAAACGCAAGAACCATATGATCATCTCTATAGATGCGGAAAAAGCATTTGATAAAGTTCAGCACTCATTCATGACAAAGACCCTCTATAAGTTAGGTATAGAGGGAAAGTATCTCAACATAATTAAAGCCATATATGCCAAACCCACTGCCAATATCATCCTGAATGGGGAAAAGCTGAAAGCTTTTCCTTTAAGAACAGGAACTAGACAAGGATGCCCACTCTCACCACTCCTATTCAACATAGTGTTGGAAGTACTAGCCAGAGCAATCAGAGAAGAGAAGGAAATAAAGGGCATCCAGATTGGAAAAGATGAAGTCAAACTGTCCCTGTTTGCAGATGACATGATCCTATATATCGAACAGCCTAAAACCTCTACAAAAAAACTGTTGGAATTGATAAATGATTTCAGCACAGTAGCAGGATACAAAATCAACACACAAAAATCAGTAGCATTTCTTTTCTCCAGTAGTGAACATGCAGAAGGAGAAATCAAGAAAGTCTGCCCATTTACAATACCCACCAAAAAAATAAAATATTTAGGAATTGACTTAACCAAGGAGGTGAAAAATCTCTATAATGAGAACTACAAACCACTGCTGAGAGAAATTAGAGAGGATACAAGAAGATGGAAAGATATCCCATGCTCTTGGATTGGAAGAATCAATATAGTGAAAATGTCCATACTACCCAAAGTGATATACAAATTCAATGCAATCCCCATCAAAATTCCAAAGACATTTTTCTCAGAAATGGAAAGAACTATCCAGACATTTATATGGAATAATAAAAGACCATGCATAGCCAAAGCAATGCTGAGCAAAAAAAATAAAGCTGGAGGCATAACACTACCCAACTTTAAGCTATACTACAAAGCTATAATAACCAAAACAGTATGGTACTGGCATAAAAATAGACACACTGATCAATGGAACAGAATAGAGAATCCAGAAGTCAACCCACACACTTACTGCCATCTGATCTTTGACCAAGGCTCCAAGCCTATTCACTGGGGAAGGGACTGCCTCTTCAGCAAATGGTGCTGGGATAACTGGATATCCATATGCAGGAGAATGAAACTAGACCCATACCTCTCACCATATACTAAAATCAACTCAAAATGGATTAAGGATTTAAATATACACCCTGAAACAATAAAACTTCTTAAAGAAAACAAAGGAGAAACACTTCAGGAAATAGGACTGGACACAGACTTCATGAATACAACCCCAAAAGCACGGGCAACCAAAGGAAAAATAAACAAGTGGGATTATATCAAACTAAAAGCTTCTGCATAGCAAAAGAAACAATTAACAGAGTTAAAAGACAACCAACAGAGTGGGAGAAAATATTTGCAAAATATACATCTGACAAAGGATTAATATCCAGAATATACAAGGAACTCAAACAACTTTACAAGAAAAAGACAAGCAACCCAATTAAAAAATGGGCAAAAGAGCTAAGTAGGTATTTCTCTAAGGAAGATATACAAATGGCCAACAGACATATGAAAAAATGCTCAACATCACTCAGCATCCGGGAAATGCAAATCAAAACCACACTGAGATACCATCTAACCCCAGTTAGGATGGCTAAAATCCAAAAGACTCTGAACGATAAATGCTGGCGAGGTTGCGGAGAAAAAGGAACTCTCATACATTGTTGGTGGGACTGCAAAATGGTGCAGCCTCTATGGAAAATGGTATGGAGGTTCCTCAAACAATTGCAGATAGATCTACCATACAACCCAGCTATCCCACCGCTGGGAATATACCCAGAGGAATGGAAATCATCAAGTCGAAGCTATACCTGTTCCCCAATGTTCATCGCAGCACTCTTTACAATAGCCAAGAGTTGGAACCAGCCCAAATGTCCATCATTGGATGAATGGATACGGAAAATGTGGTACATCTACACAATGGAATACTACTCAGCTATAAAAACGAATGAAATACTGCCATTTGCAACAACATGGATGGACCTTGAGAGAATTATATTAAGTGAAACGAGTCAGGCACAGAAAGAGAAATACCACATGTTCTCACTTATTGGTGGGAGCTAAAAATTAATATATAAATTCACACACACACACACACACACACACACACAAAACCGGGAGGGGGGGGAAGAAGATATAACAACCACAAGTACTTGAAGTTGATACGACAAGCAAACAGAAAGGACATTGTTGCGGGGGAGGGAGGAGAGGGAGGATGGAGGGAGGTTTTGGTAAGGGGCAACAATAATCAACTACAATGTATATCGACAAAATAAAAGTTTAAAAAATAAATAAATAAATAAATTAAATTAAATAAAATAAATAATAGAAGCATGGAGTTAGTTAGAGAAGGGAGACCTAGGTTCAAATCCAACTCTGCTACTTAACTAGCATGTGATTTAATCTGGAGGATATAATATCCATCTCAGAGAGTAGTGTTTCTAGGAATAAATGAGAAGATACACTCAGACCACCACAGCAGTTACATGATGGAGAATAACATTAAATAAATGATTTTTCAAAAAAAAAAAAAAAGGGCCATATAAAATGATTACATTGCATAATGCTGAGTATACTAATTACTGATTTGAGCATCACATACTGAATATGTATAATGACATTCAACTCTGTACCCCACAGATATGTGCAATCAACTATGTTACAAAAAAAAAAGTTACTAAAATACCTGGTAAAAAGTATGGGAAAGATTAAGATTTTCTTCCTTCAAATATGGACGCAACAATAAACGTGCCTATTCATTTTACACCCTGACAGTGAAGGTATATGTACATTTGAATTGGAGTTATAGTGGGAAGATTAGAATCAAAATCCAGGTTTCTACATCAAACAGGGAGGTACCCAAGCTATACATATCCCTCAGTAGAAAAGCTTTTTTAGGCAAACCACGGGCCTTCCTGTGTGGTTTTGGTCTGTTCACCTGGTTGGTTGGCAAAAGAAACCACTGGAAAATAAACAAAGGAAGTCATGAAAAATAGTCAAGAATGAACTAGTGTGGTTTGTTCCAGAATACTAGAGAAATTTCTCAAGAAATATGGTAGTATTTAGCTAGAGTTCTAGGTAAACAAAGAAGGTCACAAATTTCCATGGTACTCCAAAATATAAATCATTCTTGATGTTTTATAAAAGGGGCCAGCAAACTCTTTTTATAAACAGATGGTAAATAGTTTAGACTTTGTGAGACCATCCAGTCTGCCACAACTACTCAACTCTGCTATTTTAGTGCAAAAGTAGTTGTAAACAATACATAACAAGTAAGTGTAGCTGTATTTCAATAAAACTCTATATATAGACTCTGAAATGGAATTTCTTATAATTTTCACATATCACAAAATATTATTCTTTGAATTTTTTTAAACCAAATAAAATGTTAAACATTGATAGCCTGCAAGCCATACAAGAACAGGCAGCCTGTGGACTGTAGTTTGTCAACCCCTGTTCTATTATCTTTACCATATCTGATTCTCTGAAAGAGCTCTGATCTTCAATTAGGTGTCTGCCATGAACAAGACTCATAAAGGTAATGGATTCCATTAACAAATGCCTGATGGATCAGGGCTGCAAATTCAAGAAAATATCATCCCAATTCTCTTCATTTCTAATACTTAATGCAATACCTGGTCTTGATAGCTCACACTACCTTGTTCATTCCCTATCACAGTAGAATTGGTGGTAAATGCTGAATCGACTTCTGAGAAATCCTCAACTATTTTCACAGGATAACAAGAACACATCCAACTGACATACATCTCTATCCCTTAAAGATTCTATAAAATGGAAATCAATAGTTAAGATTTCCATGTCTCCTCAATTATAATATAAGCCACAAAACTTCCTGCAAAGCACACTCATAGTATAAAATATAAGCAATAGCTCATTTGGTATGAGGAAAGCTAACCCAATGATAGTTGAAAGAGATTTCTTAATAAACAAGAAACTTAGATTACAATCCTAACGGCACAATTAACTAGTTTTGTTAGGAATCTTATAACAGAACCTCATTTATGAAATTACAAGTTTAGATTATTTCTGTGGTCTTTCCTTGCTCTAAAACACAATTCTGTAATGAGCTACACTGATCATGATATCTGACCTAGCCCATTGAGGGTTTCAGCATATTTCTATTAAGGTACACATGGATGACATTCTCACTTTTCACTATCCTTCAGATAAGAAGATAATTTCCTCTCTACTCTTTTATCTGGCTTTTTGAAAGGCCATTGAAAAAATCTTTCTGATCAGGACAACTGCTACCCTCTTAGAAATAATCCAGTCTTACCACAGATATAAGTGATTCCAAAAGAAAATGCAATAAAGTATAATACCTGGAAAATATTTCTAGAGGCAGACACTTGTGCCTATTGTAACCATTAACTCCAAGTTGTGGAGCTTCCTTGTTAACAAAAGCATAAAATCAGGTCCTTTTGCTACCACCAAAATTTGTCTTCAAAATTGCTTCATTTTCCCATAAGAATCACACCCTGGAGCTCTACAAACCACACTGCAGTCTGACTCCAGAATAAAAAAGATCTGGATTTAATTTCTGCCATTGCTACTTATAAACTGAAAGTTATTTACCTCCAAGGCTCAGTTTCCACATCTGCAGAATAGGGATATTTGTTCTTATTACTTGGTAGTAATGGAAAGATGTATACATAATGGTTTATTAATATTGATATGGGAAGACATCTGCAACACATTTTTAGGCAGGAAAAATAATTTACAAAGCAATAGGAATAATATGGTAGCACTGTGAAAGCATACAGTGGGAAAATGGAAGAAAAATTCTGACACATGCTACAATGAACCTTTAGGACATTATGCTAAATGAAAAAGCTAATTACAGAAGGACAAATACTGTGTGATTCCATTTACATGAGTACCTAAAGTAGTCAAATTCATAAAGACAGAAAGTAGAATGGTGGTTGCTAGAGGCTGAGGGGAGGTGAAAATGAGGAGTCGTTATTTAATGGGTGTAGAATTTCAGTTATGTAAGATAAAAAGAGTTCTCAATATTGGTTGCACAGCAATGTGAGTCTACTTAACACTTAACTTAAAAACAGTTAAGCAAATTATAGTTATGTATATTTTACCACAACTTAAATTTTTAAAATAAAATCAAATTTAAAAACAAAATAAATTTTAAAAATTTTTGAAAAGCACTCAGCAAATAATTCTGGTGGAAGAATTACTGATGATTTTCACTTTCTACTTTATATATTTCTTCACTTTTGCAAAAGTAGTACAAACTCACTATGGAAAACATGCAATCCACGAGAAAAAGGCATTTTCACTTTACATGGAAAGTAAGCCTAAAAGCTATGAAGTCTAGCTGCTAAGGGACCAATTAGTCTTGAAATACATTGAGATTAAATACTGTAACCAGGAACTATACGAAGGGGTCTTCAAAAAGTTCATGGAAAGATTTGCATTACCTTTTAATTACATTTTTCCATGAACTTTTTCAAGTACCTTAGTATATATAATTAGGGTCAGAAAAACTGGCTAAAATAATTTTAAAGGATTGGTAAGAATTAGGTATACTTCTGTTCTTAAATTTGTTGAGAAATATTAACTTTAAATGGCAATTATGCAAAGTTTATATAAATTTTATTTGTAAATAGACATTATAAAAATATAAATAACTAAAATTTCATTTTCAAATCTAATGCTTGTTGAGTGAGTAAATGGACAAGGTTGAGTAAAACGCAACTCCTCAAATCTCAGAAAATGTACAAACCATTTAGAATAAGTGATTATATTACACTGCTACCAACTGATGGCAGCATCCCTAAAACATAAGAGTGATAAGTGGGAAAGGCAAGAGTAAACTGTTGAAATTTAAAAAGTAAAGCTGTAAGAAGGTGACAGACTTGTCACAACTGCTCTCCTTTGAAAGCTTTATAATTTCCAACAAAATAGAGACACTCTCCTTTAAAAAACTACACGAACTACACTATAAATCAAACACGAAAAAGGTATAAGGTAGGAAAAGTACTGGAATTAGAGGAAGGTTCACTTTTGGATCTTTCTTTAGGCAAATTTGTGTCTCAGTTTTCAAAGACATGAGAGTTGCTGTGAGGTTCACATGAGATGGTGGTGAAAGCACCCAGTAAATGGTAAAATGTCAGGAGTTAGTACTGTTTCTTCTTGTTATTAATTAAATCACTATTATTGACTTTCTCTCTTAAATAGTAAAACATCTCTGAAACATTTCTATTTATGATCTATGTATTTATTTACATCTAACAAACAAAATGCATTAGCTTTTTGAGTGTTAAAATGCCTAAGAAAAGATAATGGAATAACAAATATCTTCTGTGACTGACCCGTTCTTTTTATTGTACTCCATCTTCTCAATTCAACTCAGATTTTTTCCCAGGACTTTTATTTTCTTTTTTAAGCAGAAACACGCCCTACATAATCTTTATGAGCATAATTTATTTTTAAATTGATGTCTGGGAATTCAGCATGCTGTATCTTAAAACAGTGCTTCATGTTAGTCATTGTTTCCACAGTCCATCAGCACTTACGCAGGAAGTGTGATATGCAAAGAAGGAACTGAATCTCACGGGATCTATCAGTAATGTCCTTTAGCATTTCATTAAAAATCTGGCACTCATAACTGTTTGTGAAAACTGGAAATGTTTTTATACTAACTGTAATAATCAATGTGAAAAAGAAAACATTTGTGACTATCACTGAAGGTAACTAAAAGTGAAGAGAATTAAAACTGGGGCTAGACTTATATCAACAACTTTGTACAATGTTAAAATAATATTAGATTTTATATTTATATAATGTGACTTATTAAAGTCAAAAAGTTGATCTCATAATAAATCATAATGATGATAAATAAAATGGGGGTAAATTTTTAAAGTTATTTTGTCAGTATTATAATGTATTAACAAAAACATTCCACTTCAATAAAAACATATTTGACAGACTTGTCTTGGCATTTCACTGAGAATTAAAAGATTCTAGAAATATGTGTATGTTTCTTTTTAAAAAAAAGTATACATTGAGGAGAGATGATATCATAATGAACAAAATGCAGAGGCCAGCGAACTTCCAGGCATTATACAGCAGCAACATATTTAAACACAGCGATGTTTCAAAAATAGCTGAGGAAATGAAAACACTAAAACATGCTAGGTTCCCACACAATATTTACCTAAAATATTCCTCATTCCACTAGATTTAAGTCTTCTTTAGAGAAATACAGATTGAAATGAAATAATTGTTTTTTCTACCCAAAATATTCCATGAAAGTTGTCATCTTTTTAATCATTTTGGTAACTTACACACTTTTTAAATTTGGGTACTACTTTTAAATTATATTAAAGCACATCTCTAAAGTACTGCAAGATAAAAACAAGGGCTCATAGTCATTTTTTAACACCAGATATAAAGCATAAGCACACTAAATGCAAAACATAAGTTTAAAAGGAAAAAATAAGTTTTATTTCTGTAATTAAAAGTCTCTTTTCAGATACTCATCAGCTAGAATTAATGCCTTTTGGGAGACAGATTTCTTAAAGGTATTCACTTTGAGGTTATTTCCTAAAAGTTATTTAGGTCATTTGGGGAATAGTTCAGTGACAGCTTCTATATTTTTCTTCCTTAGCACAGAACAAGAACTTGGTTTCACGAGTCCCCTACAGCCATTCAAAGAACAGGGATAAAATGTGTGGGAAGAATTTAGAGTTTGAACTTGGAGTCAAAGCCTGCAGACTGAGGCATTCTTTCTGGTAGTTCATTTCAATACTAGAGTTTAAATGTATTTGTATGAATTGATGAAAAATATAATTGTAGAAAAATATGAGGATCCTAGGAATGCTTGCTTTATATTTTTCAACAAAAGAAAAGGTCCTCAAAGAAAAATAAGAACTAACATTTATTGAGTACTTTAGTATGTGTTAGACACTAAAACACCAAGGTAGAAACTTTTTTTTTTTGGTAGCTGGTGGGTACTGGGATATGAACACATGACCTTGGTGTTACCAGCACCATGTGGTAGAAACTTTTGTATGGTGTATCACCACAATCATTTTCTCCATCTTTGCCATAAAATCATGATAAACTCTATGTTAAAAGGCACAACAAAGAGTCAATTAAGTGCTCTAAATTTTTTTTTTCAGCCCCTACAGGGTTAAAGTGCTCTAAATTTTTTAAATGCCTACCTTGCCAGAGTTTAAGAAAATTTCCACAGACTGTTCATTTCTTTTCAACATATAAAACATATTTCTGAATTGTTAAGAGATTAAACAAGCTGAATACTTCATCCTTTGTCTCCAAAGACTTGCTCATGATGAAATGGCAAAATTCTGAGCCAAGTGAATAATACAAAAGCAAGGTCAACGAATCCTTCGGCTGTCTTCCTAGACCTCTAATTATTATTGTCCAAGAAATCATTTGCAGAACCTTGGGGTTTTTCCTCCTTACTTTAACAATTTTACTGTTACATATCCAAATGATAATCATTTTCCATCTGGATCAACTTATTCTGTCAAAAACATATTATCTATACTAGTCAGTATTCATCCACATGAATGTGAAGAAACTTAAAAAATAAAAATGAAAGAAAAGAAAATCCTAAATAGGATTTGTAGTGAGATACCATAAAAGTCAGTCTTTTCAATTTAAAAGTTCGTAGACAATGGCAGTATCATTTTGAGAGACCCTGACTTCAGAGTTGTAGAGACAAGTGAAAATGAGAAATCTCTAAATAGATTGTAGTCACCCTGAAAAGACACCCTTCATTTGACATGAACCAAATCAGTCCCAATTGCAGCCTATATACAACACATTCAAAACCCTTCTAAAAAATATTTTTTTAAAAGCTCTTCAGTACACACAGAGGAAAAAACTTTCTAAAAAACGAATTTAATAGATGTCTGACATTGTAAGTAAAAGAACAGATTTTATGTTGTTATTGATTTGCATGATTTTTTCATTCGATGGTTCATAGGAAGAAAATTCTACCTTTAACACACACACACAGCCACTCCTGCAACCCTTAGGAAGCTAGCAGAGATTCTATAAGGGTACTTCAAAATAGTTCATGGAAAGATTTGTGTTATCTTAATTCTATTTTTCCATGAACTTTTTGAAGTATCCTCATATGCCTAATAAATTTGAAATAGACTGCATAGAAAATACATTGCTATCAACTAGAAGTGATTAACAAAGCTTGTAAACATGACCAAATACTGCATAAAAACAACAGTATCATATTAGAAACTCTGAATACCAAAATAATACATCTTAGTTGATCTCCAGCTAAAACTACTTAGACAAATGTCAAAGTTTAAGAAAGTACCAAGAGTACTTCAAAAAGTTCATGGGAAAATGGAATTAAAAGATAAGACAAATCTTTCCACAAACTTTTTGAAGACCCCTCCTAAGTCTATAAAACATGACACCTTTTCAAGTTTCCATATACTTTTATTATATTGTGTCTTTAAGCAAAATAGAAACACCAGATTATATTTTCCTAAAACAAGATAAGGATCCTGCCATTACTACAGCATTGGGGGATGGGGGGAATAAGAAAAATTGGTCATTTTCCCCTTTTTAAATATTCCCTGTACTGACATTAATACAATTATCAGTCTATCACCTATAATTACCAAAAAAACGATAGTAACTGTAGACTATCAAAAATGGTCTCTCGCATAGTGTTATAGCCCCAAGGTCAAGAGTTTGGATCCCCGTTCTGGCCGGCCACAAAAAACAAAACAAAAAAATGGTTTCTGATTACAGTGACAGTTATCCAAGACATACTTTTTCCAGGCTTGGCCCAGGAACAATTTCAAAGGTTTACAGGCTCTGTTAACAGCCTACATGGATTGCTTCTGAAAGTATCATTATCTTACCCCTGCAATTTTATGACCTTACTATTAGTCCTTTCTATAACTCACACAGACAAAAAGCCTCTCTTTCCAGCTCACTTATCAAGTGAGAGGTTCCTTTCCAGGAAAATAGACACCTGAGCTCCAGGGACTGCAGCAGAAAACAGCAGTAAAACTACTCTACACCAGCATTGGTAGTCTTCTTTTCTACTACGTTCCTTCAGGAAGAAGGTAGCCTTTAAGCTTAGAAATATATTCTACATAATACTACAAGTAGTTTGATTGATTTGTCTTTTAAAACAGAGACAGGTGAATACTGCATGGTGAGGTTTCAGCTGATGGTGATTAGAGCTCTTACTTTCTTTTCTTCATTCATAGCAGAACAGTTTTTCAATCATTCCCATGGATTTTCATGTACACTACTAGGTAAGGTGCCACTTTCACTGATTCTGCTCTAAACAAATATTAATAGCTTCTTCGATGTTTCCCAACATCAACATTAAAATGTCCTACTAGCTGCTTCGTGCTGAAAAGGAGATCTAGATTCACAGCACCATAGGCTACAGTACAGAAAAACATATCCAGAAGCTTTAGAGAATGTCTACCAGATGTCTGAGATTTTCAGAGAAGAGATAATCCTTCGGATGCTAGGATTTCTAAATTTTGACATAATGCTTACCATCAAAAAGATCCAACAGTATTTCTCAATGAGGGCACTATGGGTATTTTAAGCAGGATAATATTACAGTTAACATTCCTGGTCCCCAGGATTGAAGACCAGTAGCACTAATCAGTCATTGTAACAACACAAAGCCCCCACACACATTTCCACATGGCCCCTAGTGGGATAGTACTGCCCTCCCAACATTAAAATACATTTCCCTGCCATCTTAAGTCACACAAAGCTCTGATGAATCTTCTCTTAATAACTCAATTATTTTAATAGACTACAGAAGTAAATGGAGATGCGAATTAAGATGATGTGGGATTTAGCACTAACCTCTAAAAGGGCTTTTACATAAGCTGCTTGAACAAAGTCCCAAAGATCACTTTGCTTTTTGGTTACTTGTGTCTCCTGTCATGAAGGTATTGAAGTTACCTCTAAGCCTGTGATGTATATATAATACAGTAGCCACTAACCATAAATGGCTCTTTAAATTTTAATTAATTAAAATTAAAAATTCAGTTCCTCAGTTATCCCAGCCACATGAGCTCAAATGCCACTATATTATATATTTTCCTTATTGCAGAAAGTCCTACTGGACAGCACTGCTCTAAGGTTTCCTAAGCATATAACCTGTGCCTCATTGCCATTTTGAGGGTCATCCACAACAAAGTTGTAGAATTCTTCTGTGAGTAACAAAGTATTCACGCAGTCCACAGTTCACTTCCAAATACTTTTTAACATTTGGCTTTGGAACAAAATTCCAGGCACAAGCAACATTAAAAACAGAAACTTCAATATTAGACCAAGTTGTTTAGCATCTACAGAATGGATCAGCTCCCCTCTTATATCTCCTAAACAAACTGTTCCATAACATAATGTTGATCAATGAAATAATTCTAGGAACATGCCTAACCTTTTTTTTCTTCTCTAGGTATCATTTACCAAGGGCCAAACTTAGTTTCAACAGAAGAATGTCTAGTGTCTGGTGTGCCTTCACAAGGCTCTACATAGCCTTTTGGGGCCACAGAGGTACAGATATCTACTTACTCTCCCAAATTCAGAGGTGTTCCATCTTCTCCTTTATCTGTCAATGGATGCTCTTCTTCACAGGATTTGTTTTTCACACACTTACCACACCTTGGTATTGTGCCCAACAAATGACCCAGAAGGCTGGACTCCAAATATCTAAGATGTTTACTATATAAGTTATTTTAAGAAAATATTTGATAATGCTGTAGTAGTATTTTTCTACCTCTCTACTATTTGAAATTCTAAAATAAGAGCAGTAATTCTGTTGTAATTCTTAGTAAACCGGAGTTCTCCAATTTGATGTAGCTAAGTTTATTAATAGGCTACTATTTTAAAAAGGGAGGGGGGAGGACATTCCAATCTCAAGTAATTTGAAAGGCAGTATGGCACAAGCATGCCTGAGTTCCATCCATGTTCTACCATAAACTGACCAGCCTTGAGACCTCTTAGGCAGATTGTATGGTAAGCCAAGGTTCTCATCTGTAAAATGGATGATAAAAATTATTATGCAAAGTGCTTAGCACATAGCAGGGGACTTTTGCTAATGTTACTTTTGCCCTTGCTGTTCCTTCTGCCTGAAACAGTTTTCTTCTGATATTGCAGAGACAGCTCCTTCTCATTCTTTCAGTCTCAGTTTAAATGTAACCTCCTTAGAGAGGTCTTCCCCACCCAATCAAGCTGAGTATATGCCTCTGTTATTCTCGAAGCCCCCTGTTTAGTTCTTTCCTGATACTTCTCACAATGTATGAGGAATTTATATATTAGCTTAATACTTCATTATCAGTTTTTCTCACCAGTACACAAGTTCTATGAGGACAGTATATCCAAGGAGAATAGCACAGTTTCTGGCACATAGTAGATTCTCAATAAATAGTTGACAGATGAATGAATGAATAAATGAATGAATTTCTTGATTAAACAAAGTTAACTATTTCCTTCCGAAAGGACTTCTCATATTTTTCCAAGCAAATTTGTCTATGATTCTTCTAGAGAGCCATAGGGCATGTAGTATTTCTCCAATTTACTGGCCACAGAAAGCTTTTCTTATGGAACATCTTCATATCTCCAGAACTACCATTTTATGGGACACAAATTGGAAAAATGTCAGCTATAGATAACCATTCGGTTGTATACTTTTAAGTGTAAATAATATCCAAATGTTATCTAGGAATGTTATCTACCTATTTTGGCAAAGGGGGTTAGTTACTCAATTGTGCCATGAGAAAACCCAGGTTAATTTATAACCCTAAATTATGCCAGATGACATTCTGATCTCTTCAGATTAATAAAGGATAATGGACCTACTCAGAGAATGACAACTAATAGACTAGTGAAGAAAACATAATAAATTTTATATCCTGCCTGATTAAGAAGAGATTGTATCTACATAAGCCTGATATGATGAAGTAGCACTAACACATTCATATCATCTATCACCAGATGAACTTCTACAAGAATTGTCAAGGTTTTTAGCTCAATTTCCTAATCAGTGTTTCCAAAAATACTTTACTGCACATTTGGACATGATAAGTGTCAAACATAAAGAACTGTGAAGGTACAGAGTTAATACTAGAAAATACATCAGTCTATAATGGAGGTAAGAAGGGGTAGGTACCCCAGTTTAATCCTATAAAATCACTAGGAAATCCAAGATGGCCATATATGAGAGATCCAAAATTGGCAGCCAACTTATGATCATACTTAGCTCACAGATGTTTTTTATGGAGCCCAACTACATTTAAATTTTTTAATTAGTTGTTGACATTTGTAAATTGGGGGACTTTACATAAAAATTGACATTTCCAACTTTCCTTGAAAAGTTAGAAAACAGGGTCCACAGATGACCCACATTCCCCCATAGCAACAACTGACTAGAATAAATAACTCACTGCCTCATTTAATTTACCTACCTGAACCCTACTTTTGGCATTTAAATTTGCAACTCCTGGATATACTCAAAGTTATGATCCACATCTGGATCTGAATACCAGGTATGAAGAAAAGGCAAGCACAGTCAAACTAAGGAAAACGAAGATATTACAGTCTGCAGTGTCATCCACCCCATTCTGTAAAACAGTTTCCTTCTTACTCAGTGCTGCTTCCCTTGGGATCTCAATCAAGAGTCAGCCCTTGTCACTTAAGACTTGTATGTCACCTTCCTGCCCATTTATATCACATTGCCAGGAAGGGTTCATTCCCCTCACTTGGTATTTCACACTGGTAATAAGGATAATACTAATAATGCTTTTTCATTAGTGGTAACCTGTTTTTAAAAATCTTTAAGGCAAACTTTGACATGTATACATGCACATTACCACAAAACCACCTCAAGATGGGGACAGTTAATATTACTATTCCTACCTTGTCAAAGGGGAAAGGCACAAGAGATTATATTGTCTTTCATAAGTAAGGCCAGAGCCAAGACTAATATCCAAATCTCCGGGATTGGTGGTTCTTTCCTCTCTTCCAACTACTACTAGATTTTGTCATGTGTATCAATCAGGGTCCTAGAATAATACTTTGAAGAGAACTTAATAAAGGAACTATTTACAAAGGTGTGGAAAGGGCATAGGCTTTGGTAAAGGGGCACAGCCAGATGCCTCACTCTCCTTATGTCCCCCAAACTCCTACCAGGCTTCCTCCCATTGGCTAAACCCAGCCAGAAGACAGAGGCAAGACATCTGACTGAAAAAGTCCATATTGGTCACCTCTCAGGCAGAATGGAAGGGTAAAGAAGGGTGAAAAGTGAATCCGAAAGAACAAACAGAAGATGACTGGTACATCATGCAATCTCTAGCCACTTATTTAAAAGGGGTGAAAAAGACATTACACATATTCCCAGCATCAACTTCCCAACAGAGAAACCACTGTTAGTACTTCATGTTTGAGAACTATATACTTACTTCTCTTTTTGATTGTGGTCTGTAAGACAGATCTCCTCCACATCAAAGTATTCCCTCTAATGTCACAATAAATTCATTTTTAATAGTCTTGAGCACAAAAATGCCACCAAAGGTTTTCTTTTCATCTAAAAACATTGTCCCCAGTGGTTTTTCCCTGTTTGGAAGTAAATATACCCTCTCAGATACATCTAGTAGATTCTATTATAAAAATCAGGCTATCCTTCCCCAAAGAGTTACAGTTGCTTCCTTAGTCAATGATTCTATTGTTTATTATGCATAAAAATCACTGGCCAATTAAACATTATACACTTTGGCAAATAAGCATATCCTTAAGTTTCTTTGATACTTTTGGAAAGATGTCGTTGAATCTCAGAAAGTTAAGTATATTTTATTTGCTAATCAATCCTAAAACACCCTTCAATCTATACGCTTCAAAAGAAAATTAAAATCTTGAAGACATTATGCTAAGTGAAATAAGCCAGTCATAAAAGGATAAATATTGTATGATTCCTCTTAAATTAGGCTTCTAGAGTAGCCAAATTCATAGAAACAGAAAGTAGAATGGTGGTTGCCAAGGGCTAGGAGGAAGGGAGAATGAGGAGTTAGCATCTAATGGATAAATAGCTTCAGTCTGGAGAAGATAAAAAAATTCTGGAGATGGATGATGATGAAGAATAATAATAATGTGAATGTACTTAATGCTACAGAAATGTACACCTAAAAATGGTTAAAGTGGTAAATTTTATGTTATATCTATTCTACCACAATAAAAAAAGAAAATTCATATATTAAGCATCTAAGCTCCCAATATCTACCTTACACTAAGGCAAAAAATTTATTTAGTATCTCTGCTACCTAGTTTTCAATCTGAAAATACCCTTTACAGTACAATCAAAGTGCACTACTGATTCCTTAGCCAAATTTCTGTCTTCAGTGTATTTAGAACCCCTCTTCTTGCTGGTTCTAAAGTTTCTATATGATGAGGCTCAATTTTATCCTTTATCCTTCTAAATAAATTCTACTTCCCTATCCCTAGTATCCATTCTGAGAGTAAAAACTTATTTAATCTCTCATAAAGTCTTTAGATTATTATGTGCCTAGCCCATGCCAAATACAGAGGTTTCAATGATGATTAAGTCAGGATTTCTGTTATCAAGGAAACAGTGGAGGATGCAAATATGGCTAGATAATATCTCTGCTTCCCCAAATTCAAGCAGGTAGTCAGCCCTGCTAATTACCTCAAAGAAGGTATACCTCAGGATGGAAAGAGGAGTAGCCTAGGAACCAACCCTTCTGGCTTTTTTTTTTTGTGTGTGTGTGTGACCGGTAAGGGGATCGGAACCCTTGGCTTGGTGTCGCCCGCACCGCACTCAGCCAGTGAGCACACCGGCCATCCCTATATAGGATCTGAACCTAGGGCCTCGGTGCTCCCCGCGCCGCTGCGCTCCCAGCGCCACACTCTCCCGAGTGAGCCACGGGTTCGGCCCCTTCTGGCTTTTTTAAAACAAAAGACTATTTGTAATAGCTGCACTGGAAACCACCGAAATATACATCAACAATAGGGCAGATAAATAAAGTGTCATCATACCATGGAGTACTACACAGCAATGAGAATGAACTATTGATACAACATCACAGAAAAAACAAATACAATGTTGGGGGGCTAGGGAAGCCAGACAAAAAGAATACATACTATATTTATTCCATCTACACAGAATTCAAAGCAGGTAAAAGTAATATATGGTGATAGAAGGCCAGAGAGTAATAACCTTCGAGGAGGGGATTAGGTCAAAGTTAGTAACAGGAAAGGGCATGTGGAAGGCCTCTGTACTGCTGATAATATTCTGTTTCTTGATCTAGGACATAGTGACATAGGTGTGTCATTTTGTGAAAATTCATCAAGCTGTAAACTTATCATATCTGCTCTTTTCTGTATGGATGTTGTATTCAACTTTAAAACCTACTTTAAAAAATTTCTGCTCTCATTTTGGGAGGAGAGAAACAGAAGTATGTATATGGTGTATCAGATGGTGATAAATGCAATAAAGAAAAACTAAAGCAAGAAAAAGGAATAGGGAATGTCAGCATATACAGGGTATGAAAGGGGATTTATATTTGAAAGGGACAAGGAAGGCTGAACTGAAAAGGTGACATTTGATTAGAAACCTGAAAAGTGTGTGGGTGTAAGCTGTGAAGATTTCTAAAGGACAGTGCACAGAAATGGTAGTTCAACATATGCTTGTATACTGTGATTTATATAACGCAGAGAAAACCATCCACCTGTTCTCTACCTTTCCTTCTTTTTTTTAGTGGAATTATAAAACAACCTTGATCATTATAATATTTTCTTTTAAAAAGTCTTTCCCCATGTGTACACACAACAGAACAAAACAAAACAACACTAAGCCCTTAGATGAAAAGGATTCTTACGCACAGAGGGAGCATGCTGAACAAAAGTAAAACGGAGGAGTTTTCCCAGACTAGAAAGAAACTGGTCTAAGCTGTATAAAGAGGAAATTGAAAGAGAAATTATTCCTTTTCACTCACTCATTCATTCATTCTATAGAGAAATCAAAGGTTAAACAATCACCAATGTCCCCATCCCACATACCACACACATGCGTGCATACAATTTTCTATCAATCAAGGATCACCAGAAATATTAGGAAAATTTCTAACAGAACAGACAGTGACAAAACAAACAAACAAACAAAAAAAGGATATGGAAGACAGAGACAAAAAAATAAAAATTTTAAAAAACCCTAGAATTAAGAGAAGATATTACATCCTTAGAACAAGAGCAGAAGAACAGATGCTATTTTTAAAAAGAGGGGATGAAAGAACTATACACATGCACATACTATACAGTGGATGAATTTCCTGGTATATAAATGATACCTCAATAAATATAGAGAGGCTATTTTGCCTACATTTCTAGGATGCTGCCTGATGAGAGTGCTGAACCTCAGAGCTGCACTGTCCAAAAAAGGTAGCCACAAGCTACATGTGGCTATTGAGTACTTGAAATGTGGCCAATCCAAGTGAAGATGTACTATAAGTGCAAGGTACACAGTGAATTTCAAAGTCTTAGTACAAAAAAACCTGTAAATATCTCATTAATAATTTTTTATATTCAATATATTTTAAAATAATACTATTTTGGATATATTGGGTTATATAAAATATATCAAAATTAATCTCATCTGTTCCTTTTTACTTTGTTAATGTGTCTTCTGGAAAATATAAATTTTTCTTATGTGGCTCATATGTGGCTTGTATACCATATTTCTACTGGATAGCACTATGCTAGATTATACATTCATTGAGGACAAGGGTTATATCTAAATTATTTTTGTATCCTGCAGGGAACCTACAGTATAGAAAACACTCAGTAGGTATTTACTGAATAAATGAATAATGTACGTTTTCACAGCACTAGTCTCCAAAGTGTGTCATTTTGAAAGTGCATTTTGGCACAAGGTGGACAATTCAAGAATTGTTGATTATTTAAAGTATTTTGGTATCCTTTATAGAACATGATTTATTCCTCCCATACTTAAGTAGAATACAAAAATCATTTTAATCACTACTCTCTATTTCAATAGCTATGATCATAAAGATTTCAAAACTTAAGAAATGAAGAAATCTAGTACTTTATCTTTTAAAGAGTGCCCTCTAGTGTTCATAATATTATCAGACTAAATACATTTGTTCGCAAAGATCAATTAGCTTTACAATAAAACTTGCAATAAATTTAGCTATGAAATCTGCACATAACGCTATGTTAAAGGACTCAGGAAACACAATAAAAACTAAATGCTGCAGACAGCTAAAACAGTGGCATCAAGTGGACCAATTTAATGAAAGGAAGTTGAAGAAAAAATATCCTTCACTGTCATTTTTAAAATATCAATATTTTTCTTATGGAATCGAGTAGGGAACAGTAAACTGTAATTATTGATGTGGAGCTAAGGGAATGGCATCTCTATGCTCTCAGCTGCTTAACTCAACAGTCCCGAGCATGTAACAGATGGCACAACACTGGAAAACTGAACACATGTCTAAATGCTTTAAAGAGGAGGTGGAGGAGGGCCACAGAGAAGAACTGGAATTTCTGATCAAACTTGAGGAGAAGGGACATCTTTACAACAATGAAATTTCCTGTCTAGGAAGGAGATATATTTCCACATCTAATGAGGACTTCTACATCCTGTGACTTCTGGTCAAGATGGTGGAATAGATGGTCCGCAGCATCACTCCCTCCCACAAATCAACCAATTCACAACTATAAAAAAGCAACAACAGCCAAGCGGGGGCTGCTAGAGCTCAGGGGAAGAGGAGGAGAGACCTACAGAGTGCATGAAGGCAGGAGAAGCCACAATGAGAGAAAGAAAAAACTGCTCTGAACGTTTTGAGCCCCAGCCACTTCCAGGCTGGAGCTGCTGAGTGCCCATAGCAGGAGCTGGCAAAAGCCACAGCTGTGCCCTGCAGGTGAAGTTGCCTGGAGGAGGCAGGGGAGAAGAGGGTCTTGGTGGCCCCCAGACCAGCAAGACCACTAATAGCATTCCCATGGACCCCCATAGGAGCAAGGAGCCACAACAACTGAAAAAAAAGACCCATTCAGAGGCTAGTGAGTCATCGCAAGGGACAGGCACACAGCCTCATCCCATGGGAAGTGTCTGGAGCACAGGTGGTGGGGGAGATGGGCCCACCGGGAGAACACTGAGACACAGCAAGGACAGCTGATCTGCCTCCCAATCAGCTCAGAACCACTCACTGGAGACTGGTCAGGAATACAGAATTTCATGGGGTGCAGTTTGATGAAAAGACTCAGGTCCAGACCAGTTTCTACACAACCCAGGTGCGCCAGATTTCACTAGACCCAGAAGTACTAAAAAGTCAACCATTAAAACCCAAGCTGCAAATAAAGCCTTCCCTAGGGAATCAGTAGCAAAGCAGCAACTTAGCTAAACCACAGGGCTCAAGTACTGGTCCCCACAGGAAGTTCCACCATTTTAGAAGTAAGCAAAGGACAACAAATTAGTTCCAGCACAGAGTTTAAGAGGTGGAAACAGCAAATGATCCAACACAGAACTGAAAGAAAAAAAACAAAGTGCCCACAACCAGAGACAAAGTTTGATATTAACTAGTAAAGGTCTCATTTCACGAAAGAACACCTATACCACTTAGAAGGTCCGGAAGTCCACTGGGCTACCAAGCCAGAAATGGG
Source organism: Cynocephalus volans (assembly GCF_027409185.1). Taxonomy (NCBI): domain Eukaryota; kingdom Metazoa; phylum Chordata; class Mammalia; order Dermoptera; family Cynocephalidae; genus Cynocephalus; species Cynocephalus volans. The sequence continues at coordinate 38,621,968 of NC_084465.1, forward strand.
GGAGGGCCAGGGGCCTCAGCAATGCTCCCCAACACCCACAACCAGTCCTAAGGGTGGGGGATGAGGGCCTTGGCCACCCCCTCAACAAGCACAACCACCCCAGTGATGACCACCAAACTGCCACAGGAAGCACTGCGTGATCTCCCAAGCTGGGGTTGTGGGGGGCGAGGGCTTTTGCCACACCCCCCTGACTTCTGCACCCAGCCCAGCAATGACCAAGCCACCACTGGAAGCCCCCCAGTTTCCCCTGTGGGAATGAAGGGGCTGCCACAGGACTCAATCCCGCCCCTCCTCCTTCCTCCTCCTTCCATCACATTTCCTTCCACTTTTCTCTCTCCCCCTCCCTCCCAACTGCTCAACAACATCCTAGAATGTAAAAGAATATTAATAAAATTACATTTTCTTTTTTAAATAATAAAAATAAAAAATAAAATAAAGTATCAGTATTATATTTTATAAAAGTGGGCAAACTTGCAAGCTAATTTGCCACCAATATTTCTCCAAAGAGACTCAAATAAACACTCTAAGCACCAGATTTATTAAAGTAACTAATGTAGCTAGGATATGAACTGATTCAGGAAAATACTTATGAGGCCTTCTATAGAATTATAAAAGTGCTTAAAGCACTTCAGATTTTTATAGATCAGAACTGCAGTTAAATAGCCAATACCTAAATGAGCAAAGGAGAAAAATAATTCATAATGTTAAGACTAGTTAGGGAATTTCTGGAAAGTAAGTAAAGGTTTAGTAATGGTAGGTGATTCCTGGAACCAGAGAGATACTGACTCCAGAAGTAAACAAGAGTAGCTCTAACTGACAGGTTTACTGTGAGGTATCTGTCAGGGCAAGTAGTAAGGTCAGTAATGTCTCTCTGCACAACTGCGTGCTAAGAGCAGTCTCACAGAAAATTAGTATGCATGAAGTTCAGAGGTTGGTGCAGAATCAGGAACCAAACCAGAGCCCAGTTTTCAGTGACAAGAATATGAGGCTAAGCATAGAACGTCAAAGGAGAAGTTTTGTTGCTAGTCTTGAGCAGCCAGGCCAGTGATGTCACAGCAGGCCCAAAGGCCCATGGAGATTGCATCATAGGATGCACACTCAGTGAGTCTACTCTGGCTAGTGGATTCATCCCTCAACCACATCCCAGCTTCATGGGGACTCCCGCAGAACCGTGTCAGATGCCTAAGGATGAAAAATACCAAACCCATTTAGATAGTTCTAAATAACACTACAGCACTCATTTATAGTTTTGGGGCGACTGAGAATAGTGAAGTGAAATTCTTCAAATAATACATCTTGTCACTTTATCTGCAAGAAGAGAAGGTGTAGGATCAGAATCTACATAAATTCCTGGGCAGTGGCTAATAGCCTGCTGAAAAAGCAGGGACTTGAAAGGAGTAACACTGAAGGATTGGTAGCTAGGAGTTTGGAGATTAGAAATGTGGATGGACAAACTACTTGAAAGGGCTCAGAGGATGAGAATATACATAGGAAGTCTCACTAAAAGGCCTGATAGTACAAATTCTTAATCATCCTTCTCAGCCTCCTTTGTTGGTTCTTCCTCTTCTTCCCAATCTCTTCAGGTTGGAAAGCTCCAGAACGTAATTTAAGGCCTCCTATTAGCAGTTACAACTAACCCCGTAACTTTAAATACTACCTATAAGCTGTGTTCGGAATCTATCTATCTCTACTCCCATACTCATCCATGCAACTATCTACCCAATACCTCAATTTGAATGTTAGAATATCTCCTACTTAACACATCCAAAATTAATCTTGCCCCCAAATGTGCTCCTCTTTTCCCTCACACTAGCTTTCCCCATCTCATCTGATGCCAAATGGGATTGGTACATGGATGCTCTCTCCAAAGAATCCGAAATTAAGCAGTGATGTTTTAAAAAAAAAAAATAGTAAAAGAAAAGAAAAACAAAAACAAAAAACAAAGTAGCTAGAATTCATCCATTCTGACAGTGGCATCCTCAGAAAACTATCCATTAGTTCCTGCTACCTAGATTCATGGAGATGCTCTAGATTTTGATATTTCTGAATCTATATCTTCAGCCTTTCCTTAGAGTCTGAAATTTTTCACTTTGCCAGTCTGTTTCCATTGCTTGCAAATAAAACTCCTTACCCTATACAACCACCAGATCTCCACTCACTGACTCTGCTTTACCACTACCAACTCTCCATTTGACACCAGCCCCTGGCCTCTGTTCTCCTTTCCACTTACAGTTAAGATGAAAAATCAGAAACATCCCACTTTCAGCCATAACGGACTGTAATCACACATGCCCAGAACCATTCAAGGTGTTATCTGAGAAGTTCTAAAAATTAAAATTATATTTCACCAAAGTATTTATTCCCAAACTGACTATATCAACTATTCATGTAAAACATGATAGTAGGAAATCTCTAACAGGATCGCCCCCTGCAGCTCATCTAAAATAGTTCCATACCACAAATTCTGATAATCCTCTCCTCTGATCCCACACAATCTCTATGATGGCAGATAACCTCAGTCAAACACAATTAATTACTCCTAACTTCATAAAAGGAAAAGATCATGTCTCATCTCTATATCACTATATGAAGTAGGCTTGATAAATGATTATTCGATTTTAGCAGAAAGTAATAAAGAAAATACTTCACATTTTTTGAACAATCACCATACTTCAAATGATGTGCACTCTGAGTTGTACATAATGTTGACTATTCACCACTAGTATGTCTGAGCTTTTCTGATCATATTGAAAAATCAAGAGGAAATTATATGGGCCTACAAATTGCTTTATTATCTTGATAGTTCTAACTAATTCATGAATTAGCCTAAGTCCAATTTCATGCATGTTTTGAAAGTATGAATACTGTGTCTACTCTAATTCTTCCCATCTCATTCTTTGTTTAGTAAACATCTTATGTTTAAACTTAGGGGCTGGGAATAATATGAGTAAACAGAATGATAAAAGAACTTTTAAATTCTCATCTAATTTCTGCCCCTATCCTGTAGTTTAACCTTGAAGTACCTCATTGGCAGGGTGAGCATGAGTATCAATACCACTATACAATCCTCAAAGGTCAACAAGATGTGTTTTTCCCCAAATTCTATACCTTTATATGGAAGAGCCTTACAAATACATGTTTAAGCACCATCTAGTGGCAAAAAGAATTACTTCAGATAAACAGTTACCAACGACAGTAGATCTAATTTACCTTCCAAAATCCAAATCATGGACAGTTCTTGTTCAGGACCTAATTTTCTTAACAACTTCAATAATCATGTAGCTACTAAATCAAGGGTAATGCCAGTTTTAAAGTAAAGATTAAGAATGAAAGGTCACTAGGACAGTCCAGGTTCAACTGTTTTAATATCCTTGCATGAGCCTCTTAAACTTGAAGCAGAAGGAAGTGAACAACGCCTGTACCCACTTTGCCACGTGTGTTGGGCACATTCATGTATGCTGCATCTTACATACCCTCACAGCAACCCAGTAAGGAAGTTATTAAAATCCCTACTGTGCAAATGAGGAAACTAACCCTTAGATATTATTAAACAATGTATCTTAAGTTATACAGACATTAAGTGTGGAGTCACCTCCCCACCTATCCCTCGTCTATTACTGGGTCCTTGGGAAAGAAATGGGGAAAAAATGAAGTAATACAATAGGTGATGTGTATACAAACTCACTGAATGCTTATTTTAGGCCACATATAACTGACTCCAAAATGGACAAGAGGGATGTGCTGTTGGATGACAGATAATCCCTCAGACTCTGGGATTAACTAGACTGCTAGCTAAACGGAGACAGGGCCCATCTCCATTCTGAACATGGTGAGGTGTAGTAGAAAGACCATGAACTTTGGTATTAAACCAAAGTACAAACCAGGATTAGCAAACCAACTTAATTTGAGTGCCTCCTGTGTGGCAGAACACATTGAAAGCCTCAGGACACAAAGGTATCACAGAGTCTATGGTCCTGTCCTTGAATAACTTTCAGTCTAGTGGAGAAGGTGACCGATGAGTAGGTCCTTCTGGCACACTGGAAGAGGCTACTTAATGTATAAACTGCTTCAGACAATAAGGAGGAGTTGCCTAGAAATGTTTAAAAATTGTTCAAAGACTGTCCCCTTCACAAGAGAAGCTTTTATAAATTATTCATCTCAACTTTCAAAAGTTTCTCCTCTCTCTCTCTAACAGACAGACACATATATACACACATACACACACACAGAGCTGAGATAAATATGTACAAACTAGAGCTTGCATTCAAACTGCTGCTTTCCAGCAGACATGCTCTTTGCAACACGGTTTCATTCTTCAAGTCTTTGCATCTTCACAGATTTAGCTCAATTCCATCTTAAGAATTAAAGGATGTAACAAATAGATGATGGCATGGCTGAATGAAAGAGACCAAGGCTTTGGAGTCAAAAAGAGACGGCTATTGAAATTCTAGGTAACTGAATTCAGTAACTTACTAAAAGATTATTTGGATTTAAGAAAAAGAAAGAAAAAAAAAGGTAAGAAGAAAGAGAAAGGGTTGGGGAGATAATCAATCTTAAAGGTGGGTCCATTTCTTCTTTCTTGTCTCCTTCCTAAATAACTCAGTTCTAAAGCCATAGGTACGGCCAAGCAAGGTAGGCTGCATGGGGACACAATGGTGGAGGGTGGCAGTAGCACCTAGACCCAGAGCAGGGTGAGTAAAGCATCTACACATGGGAGCAGCCCTGCTTAGAATGTCAGAGCCCAAGTACAGGAGGGAAAGTACAAGAACAGGGGGCTTACTGCAGGTGGTATCAGAGCCCAGTGGTGTGAGGAGGTCTCCCCTGGGGTAAGGGGAAAGGGATGTGGAGGATATTGGATGTTGGAGCCCAAACAGGATAAGCAGGGCCTCTGAAGAGGGCTGCTTAGCATGTAGTTTCAGAGCCCAAGTGTGTCATGTTAGAGCCAGAGTGACGTGAGAAGGGATGTTAAGAGATACCGGTTATATACAGATGGATTGAGCAAATAAGTAAATATATTAAGGACAATGGGACCAAGATTTCTCATTGTTAGGCAAGAAACAAATATGGAAATGAAGAAAACTGGAATGAATCCCAGAGTGACTAGATTGGAATGTGAGGTATCAATGTAAACTCATGATTTCAGGAAATTTAGATATATAGGGACTACATAGATATAAAAACGGTACACATGTAAATGTGCACATATCTACACACACACACACACACACACACACACACACACACACACACACACACACACATTTTCTTGCTCTGTCCTCTGAGAGGACTAGGAGGAGCAACACCCAATGGCAATAAATACACCTGGTATCCAGATCTTTGGCTGTAAATATTTCTTTCCACTAAAAGGAAAAAGGGATCCTTAGAGAAATTGCTGATCCCAAGGATGGAGCAGGGAAAGTATAAGATGAGATGAGAACATCTTATAAAGTAATCAATTCCTCAAAGAATGACAGGGATATGTTAAAAGGATACAGAAGCCGGCTTGAAGGGGCTCCCACAGACCAAATCTGAGACAATTTGAGTACCAAAAGAATAATGATAGTAATAAATTATATCCCACTGAATATAACAGGAAACCAAAAGTCCACACTGGTATAAAGAAATAAAGGAATACATTAAAAGTTTGATGAAGAATTTACATAGTTTCAAAGGGTCTCTCCAAAAACATTTATTAGCTACAAAATGAAATAGAACAGTAGAGAATTCCAGCAGACACCACCTTAATAAGGGGATCACAATGAAAATCATCAGTAATAGAATAAATAAAATCATGTAACATCTAACAGAATGATGCAATAAGAAAAGCATCATTTCTGTGATATTCCAGCCAAGTAACTTTAATCATAAGGAACCAGTGGACAAACCCAAACTGAAAGTCATTCTACAAAACAGCTGGCATGTATTATCGAAAGCATCAAGGTCATGAAAGTCAAAGAGGGTTGAGGAACTGTTTGAGACTGAAGGAAGCACTACAGAGACACAGCAACTAAATGCAAGCAAGGCATGATTGTGAAGTGGGTTATTTTGCTGTAAAGCACACTATCGGAAACACTGGTGAAACTTGAATAGGATCTGAGAAGTAAGATGGTGATACTGTACCAATTTCTGATTAATTAATTAACCTAATTAATTTCTGATTGTGATGGTTGTATGAGAAGAACATCCTTGTTTGTAGGAAATACACACTGAGGTACTTCATAGTGATAGGGCACCACATCAGCAATGTACTCCCAAATGATTCTGGAAGAAAAAAAAACTGTACTGAACTCTCAACTTTTCTGTAAATTTGAGATTATTTTAAAATACAAATTTTAATTTAAAAACAAATATGAGTGAGGACTGCTAGAGAGGCCGCCACATAAACTGTCAGTTGTTCCTTGTGCCCAATATCAAATAGAAGGGCTCAGCTTGTAGAAGAAGATGTACTGAGTGGGAAAAGACCCAGGGCCTGTCAGATGCACCATGATATAGGAGAAAAACTCTGGAGGGAAAAGTGAAGGCCCTCAGGAACCACAGGACAAGAAGATTAAGGAAGTGCTGGCCGGTTAGTTCAGTTAGTTAAAGTGTAGTGTTATAACACCAAGGTCAAGGATTCAGATCCCCTTACCAGCCAGCCACCAAAAAATAAAAGAAGATTAAGGAGCCAATGGGGTATACTGTTCATGTAGGATATTTAGAATTTGGGGTATTTGGAACCATTTGGACTCAGGTAAACTAGAAGTGTCTAACTTGCAGATGAATCACTTGTCCTCCATAATAACAAAAGTGAAGAATCTTTAAGATGATTAAGAATATGAGCATGATGGAAATGATTTTACATGAAGTAAAGTACACTTTGAGTGCAGCATGGGATATGAAGAAAAGTACTGAGTATCAAGCAGGAAAGGTTCACTGGAGCTAATGGCAGAACACCTAGGATATTAGGTTTAGATGTCTCTGTTTTATTTGCTAGGCAACAGAAAGACATTAAAGGATCTGAAAGCAATATCCCAGTGTCTAGGACAGATTAGGAGAGATTAGAAGCAGGAAGATCAGTTGGGAGATTACTGTAATAAGATTATGAGGGTTGAATAGGACTACAGTTGATGAAGATATACTGTATTCTTGAAAAATACAAAGAGAGGGAATGTTAAGTGTTCTTGCCACAAAAAAAAAAAAGATTACTTTGTGAGGTAATGCATTTATTAATTAGCTAGATTTATCCATTCTATAATATATACCTCAAACATCATGTTGTACACAATACATAAAATTTTATCTGTCAATTTTAAAAGTTTTAATTGCTTAAATTCAAAAATGTCCTTAAAATAAAGAGATATTAAAATTAAAAAACAAAAGATTGTAAGGGCTGATATAAAGGTAGAAGCAGGAACTGAAGAAAGATTCATGAGATACTACGAATTTGACAGGATCTGAGAACCAAACACATGTAAAGGAAAGAATAAGTGAAGATTATCATGAGCCTTGAAAGCACGGGGATCCTTAAGAAAAACTGAGCTCTCTTAGGAGGAAGAGAAAGAGATGAAACTAGGACCTCTGCCTCAACGAAAATATCCAATAGGCAGTTGAAAATAAAAACCTGGAAGGTGGGAGGTCAGAAAAAATATACAGATCTGACTTTCATCTACATGAGATTACTGAAGGAAAGAAGGAAAGCGTAAGAAGGATCAGCATAAGGAAAGAAGATTGCTGTAAACAGAACCTTGAGAAACATTTCTTATTAGGAAAAAGAGAAAATAAAACAAAAAACAGTTCAAGGAGTCAGAGAAAAATGCCTTACAATAGATATTTTCCATTTGTCCCTCCAGGTTACTTACCACCTTTCCCACCCTGCTTGCCCTCTGGCTTCCAAAGTACAGATTGGCTGTGTCTCTCCACTGAAGTTCACAGCCCTTCCAAATGGCTACCTCTCCAAGCTCCAAGAAGTGGTGCTCCCCCGTCCCTTCAAGTCCAAGGATGATAATGGCTCGCTTCTGCGGCTAGCTCCAAGGTATTGCACTATCCTTTGCTATCAATAAAACATTCTTTATTATTATCCTGCCCACATCTTTATAAATAGCCCTCTTATTAAATTCTCTTAAATTACCAATTTTAGTGTATGATCTGTTTCCTGCCAGGACGTTTGTTAACACAGTGCCCCTATCTTTATCAACTATAACTATCTCCATAATACACATCAAAGTATTGAATTTCCTCCACTATCCTTACACAAAGTTCTGGTCAACAGCCTTTTCGAGGATCTAATTGGTCCATTCCATCTTTGGTCTCCTCTGTTGCCTTGCAAGATGCTGGATTCTAAGATATCAGAAGCAAGACATCCTCACCAACCCCTATGGAAGCTAGTACCTCCAGAGAAAAGGAAATCTGGGGACATTAGAAAAGCTCACACCTGCAGATCAGGAAGCAAATTCTCCCTTACCCGGTGAGAGACTCCTTGTTCAGCATACACTGGCCCAGCCTTTCTGACCTATGGTTCTTTTTAAAGATGTCTGCCAATGGCCCGAAAATCAATATGTCTTACTACTGGATTTGAGGCTGGCTAGAAGGCACCAAGGAATGACTCGGCTAAACTCAGCTGAGCAGATAAAAATGAGTATGGTAAAAGCCCAGCTGACTGGTAACAAGAGAGAACTGAGGAGGGCAAAAAGATAAGAGAAGCAGAAGGAAAAGGGGACTCTAGAAATGTTGCTGGTGTTATGAATTCTATCTCCTTTGATATATAACAGTATAGAATGAAATTCCTTTTCAACCTTTTTTTTTTGTAGGTATGGCCTGTGTTTCTTTAAAAATATCACCATTCTGGGACTGACATGTCTGATGCCAGCATAAATGAGGTTATATTTACTAAGCAGAAGCTCTGAGGGTGTCTTTCTTCCCTCCCACCCCTCTCATCTGGATGCAGCCCTCCAGCAAGAACGGCCTCCACATCAGACTGCCAATAAGCAGGAAGCACTGTTCCCAAAGAAACATACCAGAAATCCATTTATTGAAACCCACAACACCTGCATATTTTGGAATACAGTCACATTTTTGAAAGAGCAATTTACAATACAGTGCCTCTACCTTACTTACTTACTGAGTACAATAAAATTAGATTATTAAATAGAATTAGAATTATGAATGGTCATGTACAAAAATCAGAAAAGTCTAAAAACAGACATTTTTAATGTTCCTCAGAATATGTGACATCATGTTATAAAAAGAAAAACAGACATTAGTCGGTAGCTAATGCTTACAACTAATTATAACTATCATAATTTGATTCCAAATTTTTATTCTCATCACAAAAAGCCTCATTATTCTAACCATGGAGGAAAAACCTAATCTTTTAAAACAAATATACAGTAAGTATTTTAAAAGACATATACAATTGGAAATGGAAATTTAAAAATAACAATATATCATTTAACACCCACCAAAATAGCAAAAATGTTGATGGTGGGTAACATCAAGATTTGGTGAATATGTTGAAAAATAGGAGCTTGCATATATTATTGTTGGAGTATATAAAGGTATAATCATTGTGGTAAACTGAATTATTATTCATAATTCTTCGGACCTTCCCTGAAGGGGAATATATGAGAATTATAATCCACATCTTTGCTGCTAACTTCACAGTACTACCCACTTGAATGAGCAGAGTATATTTCCCCACTCTATAGATGTTGGGTTGGCCATATGACTTCCTCTGGTCAGAGGAAGGTGGGCAGAAATGACACTGAGCCAGTTCTAGGCATGGCCCGCATGAGGTTTTATATACCACCATTTGCCTTCTTTTGCTTCTGCCATTAGCCATGAGAATAACATGTCCTGCATAGCTGTTTGTCCAAGAGAATGAGACACATGGAGCAGACCTAAATTCAACCTCAACCCAACCTGCAGCCTGCAGACTGAAGCCCAGAGCCTGTAGTCTGGAATCCAGCCTAGATATTTGAGTTGCAACCAACCCACAGATCAACAGAGAAAAATAAATACCTATTGTTTTAAGGCACTAAGCTTTAAAGCATTTTGTTTGTTCGTTTGCTTGTTTATTTTAATATAGCATTACTGCAGCAATCACTGATACAACCATTTTGTAAAGCAATCTAGCAACACTCAAAGTTGAAGATACTCATATAGCCCTGAAATGCACACTTCCAAGTATGTGCCCTAAAGCAGTGGTTCTCAGACCAACTGCATCTAATACCTCTTTTTATAACAAATTATTTGAAATACATTCTTTCTATTCAATAACAAACTTAACAGATAATCAAACTTAATAGATAACCTACTAACATAAATTTCAAAAAAGCAATATAATATCTAACAACAATATAAAGAAATAAACAGAACATAATTTGTAATCAAGACAGGACTAGGATGAGGCAAGCAAGATTGAAGCTTAGGGTGTAAAATTTAAGGAGGAAAAGTCCTGCAAGTGCAGATTCAGCACTGAGAGTATCTCCTTAAATTTTGCACCTAAGAACCACACTTTTTACACCTTGGTCCTGGCCCTGTTTGAAATGATATAATTGTATTGAAAATGCAAATGTTTTCATTAGTTTGGTAGAGGACTTAATGAAGTAAACAGACACTTGCACCCCTACATAGCATCACCATGAATGCGAAACCTACAAATGCAGGCTGATACAAGTGTATGTACGAGTGACTCAGATACAGTGAATGTTATTGCTATTGGACTCATGAGTTTCCAAAATGGTGAACAATTCTTGGTAAAGTTCAGAACAAAGTTAAGTCTTCCCTCAACAGGCATGGTAGTTTGAATTCTTAAAAACAACAGCATATATTAAAACTATGCCAAAAATACTTTGGTTTTATATGCAGAATGGAGGGTCTAAAGTCAGATCATTATCAACATAATTTTTCCATACGTGAATACCTGAGGGGAATATTTAAAAATTAAGTGGGACACGGGCAGACACATACATTGCAGGTCATCAAGCATCCTTTGTCCTCACCCTCTCAATGCCAATAAGGCTCTCCCAATCACTGTGATAATTAAAAATGTCCTTCACATGGAGAAAGAAAAACCCTTTTACACTGTTGGTGGGACTGAAAACAGTATGAAGATTCCTCAAACAACTACAGATAGAACTGCCATACAATCCAGCAATCCCACTTCTGGGTATATACCCAAAGGAATGGAAATCATCACGTTGAAGGGATATTTGTACTCCCATGTTTACTGCAGCTCTATTTACAATAGCCAAGAGCTAGAACCAACCTAAATGTACATCAATGTACGACTTCATAAGGAAAATGTGACATATATACACAATGGAATACTGCTCTTCCATAAAAAAGAATGAAGTTCTGCCATTCGCAGCAATGTAGATGAACTTGGAGAAAGTTATGTTAAGTAAAATAAACAAGGCACAGAAAGAGAAATACCACATGTCCTCCCTCATAGTGGGAGCTAATAAATAAATAGAAAGAAAGAGAAAAAGAAAGAAGAGAGAAATAACAATCACAATAATACATTGAACTTTCAAAAGGAGAGAACAGAACTGTGGTTATTAGAGAGGGAAGAGGGAAGGGGAGGGAAGTAGCAAAATATTGGTTAAGGGTCACAAAGAATGATTATGTTTTGTATAGATGAGTATACTAATTATCTTGATTTGATCATCACATATTGTACACAGGTAATGATATTAAACTCTGTACCCCACAAATATGTATAATCAATTATGTTTCAATTTTAAAAAGTCCCCCCACAAATTTCCAAACTTTCCCTAATGGCTCCCATCAACATTGATAACACCTTCCCTTGAGAAATTAGACTCACGCACAAGGAGGTTCATGCATGCAGCATTGTCTATTTGCTGTAGAATGGATATGCCATGGTATATACTCACAAAAATTACTATATGTTGTTTGTGAATATGTTAAATACATGGGAACAATACCAACTTCAAGGCAATGGCTACCAATAGAGAAGGAAAAAGGGGAAAGGGATGTAGCAGCAGCTTTGCTTGAATAGATTTTATTTGAATAGAGTTTATTTAGAAAAAGAAAGAGAGAGATGGGACAGAAATACATAAGATGAGCCTGAAACATCTTGTAATGCTAGAAAATAAGAAAGTTCTCAAAAACAAAATACCCCATTATGACAAGGGGTATGTCAAAGGGACATAGAAGCCAACTAGAAGAGCTCCCAATGGCTAAAACTGGAATAATCTGAGCAACAAAATAAACAGAGCAGTATTGGATTATAACCCAAAGTATAAAATAAATATCCATGAGCCTACACTGACACACACATCTATATATATAAATGAATGGATGAATAAATAAATAAATGGGGGAGAAGAGACAAATCTCCCATGAAGAATTCAAAATAATTGATGTAGATTTTCCCCTTCAAGGTGAGTGAAAGACTGAATATACAAACAAGCAACAACCAGACCATATTTAAAAATAGAACTCTGACCCACAACTTACAACAACCAGTCCAGAAAGCCAAATCACAATGCTATTGGCTGAATGCTATGGACTGAATGGTTGTGTCACTCCAAAATTCATATACTGAAGCCTAATCACCAATGTGGTGGTATCTGAAAGTGGGGCCTTTGGGAGGTAATTAGGTAATAAGGGTGTAGCCTTCATGAATGAGATTAGTGCCCTTATAAAAAGAGACAGAAGAATGCTTGCTTCCTCTCTCTCTGCTCTCAGCCATATGAGGATACAAGGAGAAAACGGCTGTCTGCATACCAGGAAGCTGAAACTTCACCAGATGTTGGATCTATTGGCACCTTGATCTTGTACTTCCAGCCTCCAGAACAGTGACTAATAAATGTTGTTTAAGCCAATCTATGGTATATTTGTTAGAGCAGCCTGATGACTAAGCATACAACTTCTGTAGCAACAGGACCAGTCAGGACTTGATCAATAACTAACAGCTACCCTAATTTCTATCCCCACTTTTAACTTACGGCTGACCAGAGAAAACCAAATATTCACCCCTACCCAATGGCACAGGATGCCCCCACTTCCAGTTAGCCCATCTACAGCTTCCCCATGTTAACAGCCTCCAATCAGGGCATACCTGAAGCCTTCCCCTTTTTCTACTATAAAGCTTTCCTGGTCCTCTCTTTGCCTTTGAGTCTCTGCCAAATGAAAGTGATGGTGGTTGATTACCTTGTCATAGCAAGTTCTGAATAAATAGCCTGTACTTGTTCTCATTTTGACTGGTCTTCATTTATTTCCATAAGGGGAAACAAAGCTCTTCGTTCCTTAAGTGTGAGCTTTGCAAAGTGACTTCCTTCCAAGACCCACAGTATGGAAAGGGGGAGGGGATGTAACTTGATAAACACTTCCTCAGCCAGGTGACCAACTTCAACATCAACAGTGATAAGTCAAGTTGATACTATGTTGTGACAGAAATGGCACTTTACCTCTGTAGTCCTCTTCCCCAAAACCAATAATCCCAGAAAAATCATGAGAAAAATATTAGACAAATCCCAATTTATGGAAAATCTAAAAAAAGTCTTGACCAGTACTCCTCAAAACTGTCAAGGTCATCAAAAACCAGGAAAGTCTGAAAAACTGCCATAGCCAAGAGGAGTCTAAGGAGACATGTAATGTCTAAGGATACTGAAATGCAGTATCCTGGATGGGATCCTGGAATAGCAAAAGGACATTAGATAAAAAAACTAAGGAAATCCGAATAAAGTATGGACTTCAATTAATAATGATGTATGAATATTGGTTCATTAATTGTAACAAAAAACCATACTAATACAATATGTTAAACATAGGGTAAACTGCGTGTGAAGTATATGGGAACTCTCTATACTATCTTCGTAATTTTTCTGTAAATCTAAAAGTGTTCTTAAAAATACAGTTCATTTTTTAAAAGAGGGAAAAAAAGCAAAATGAATATTTATGGCAAAATGTTAACAGATTTAAACATGGGTTGGTGGGTCACCTCATTATTATTATTTCCTGTTTTACTTCCTGTCATTTTCTATATGGGTGAAATATATCATGATTTCAACAATTTTTTAATCCTGCAAAATGAACTCCAATTTAATCCTATCAGATTCTAGCATTTCTCCATTTTTCAGCCTCCTGTCAGCCACACTGGCAGTTTTCTGACAACACCAAGTAGTTTCACAATCCCACATTCACCAAGCGGCCTGGGAATTCCTAGAACAAGGTCCAACCCCATAACTACCACTATGAATTTAAAGCTTTCTCTCCTCCCCTTCTTTGGTATTTGTTTATTCCTTTGGGCTGTACACATTTTACTTTGGACTAGAGTTGGTTATATGCCTGTTTCTCTTTCCATCTATGCTGAATACCTCAAGGTATTGAAGACAGGGACCGCATCTTGGTCATCATTCCATTCCTCTGCACCCACAACAATCATTGTGACTTGCTAATAGTATAACTCAATGAATTTATTATTTGATGGTAACAGACTAGAGGTTCAACATAAAAATTCCTTTTCTACTTTGCAAAAAATCAGTATGAACAAGATTTGGGAAGATATTAGTGAATCTGGCTTTGAAATTACTGAAGAGGTTCACAAAATTTCAGGAAAATAATAAAAGTAGTCAATAGAGTATGAAGAGTTAAGGTGTAAAGTTGGGAAATAGATAATAAAAATTACTAATTTTGACCAAAGATGGAGCTCCTACTGCTGGTGTCATATATTTCTCCTCAAAATTGAACAAATATAGAAAACATACAGAGGATATATGTAAGTAACTTTGAAAAAGGAGAACGAATGCATTTTTTAAAAACCATCAATCTAGAAACTGAATCAAGAGAAAAAACTGATTGAGTCAGACAATGAGAACTATAGAATAAAGCCAATATTACAGTCATAGCAGCAACAGTAGCTATAACTAAATCTCTAAAGTGAATTGAGCACTTACAATGTACCATCTCTAGTTAAGGCTTTACTCGTATTATTTAATCTAATCCTCAGAACAATCCTATGAGGTGCTTACTATTATTATTCTCAGTTATAAATAATGTAACTAGTGTTAACATCACAGACCTGGTAAACAACTTGAACCCACACTTATCTTGTGCTAAAATGTAGTGAGGGCAGGATCACGTTTTATTGCAGGTCAGTAATTCGGAGGTAGAAAGGCTGGATGCAATTAACAGAAAGGCACAATGGGACTAAACCAGCTAGACCTGCAGACCTGACCCCAAGACACTTATTGACACAGGCTGCCTGACCAAAGCCACTCTTTAATGTCTCCAACAACAGCAACCAATGAGAGGGGAACATGGGACAGTGGTCTTCAGCATCATGAGCTAGAAGTGACAGTAGCACAGCTGGAGCACTCACAGGCAGGAGAGGGCATTAGTGGCCCACTGGGGGCATGTGAGCCCTGCTGGACCCTGTGGGGAGCTGAGGTCCTCCAGAACAAGCTCTTAGTTCTATTAGGAATGCTCAATAAACAAACAGTACCTATCAAATAAATGGTAGGGAAGTAAATTTCATTCTCTTATTCCCAACACAAGGAGACTAGAAATTAGAAAAGCACAGAAGGAAGAACTAACTGTTAGCATTGTACTCCCTATTGCTAATAAAATAATACTTCAGAATTGTATCACAACTGACTACAAGACAAAACAAAACTTCCAACTCTAGACCACACATAAATTCATACCCAAACTGCTTATGCATAAAAGCTACTTCCTTTCTTAAGACTATTTTATGCCTCAGAATATATCTACTGTTTGAGCTATTCTAAATTGTTAAGCTTTTTAAATAATAAAACATAGTCATGGCTCACTGACCTAAGAAATTTCCTTTAAAATCCTTTACCTTTCTACAGGCTTGCTCAAAATTTCTGAGACTGACACTTAACCAACATCTTTTATTACTAGATTTGCAAGTCAGCTTAAGAACCAAAGTTAGGGCTCTCTATAGAGTATGTGTCTAACTAGTACACTTTTCAGTTCCCTAAAATTCAGAGGTGAAAAAATGCTCTTTCAGATCAGTGTTGCCTTATTTTGCTGAGAGATTTAGTAACTACAGTTAAACAGTGACTCCTCTGGCCACAGCCCCAGCTAATATAAATACTGCTAGAGCTAACTGGGCCTGTCAGTTTCTTATTTTAGCACAGTAGATAGTGCAGGAATGCCTGCTATATTTAAATGATAAGTAACAGTACTATGTGAGCACCTGTCCTGCTCCACTGTAACATCAAAAATGAGTTTCACTACATATTCTCTCCCTCCCAGAAAACTCAAAACCCTTTATAGATATCTTTACAATGACATCTCAAATAGAATAAGGATGTTGGGAGATATTATTTCATGTTTATAACAGACACTTGGTACTGTAGTTCCAAACAATCTAATAACCCCTTACTCCACTTGGAGCAATTTTAGAAAGAATATTCAAGATAAAAAAGATCCATCACATATTCTAACCTGTCGTTTCACTGTGAGAGCCAAGCCTGTAGAATACAATCTCCTGGGAAAGCAATCTACAATAATGCTTTAGATTTAAATAGTGTTTTACAGTCTATAAAGCACTTTCTCATTTACTTTACCATTTCATTTGAAGTTGCATTCTGGTCAAGGGACCAATTCTATCACCCAGCTGGAAGGCCAAAGGCAACCATCTCAACATACAAATATTCATAGAATGCCCAGGGATGTGCCTATTAATGCTCAGGGCTATTTAAAAATTATAAACACTCTTTAAGTTTGCTATTTGTCCAATTGCACACTTTCGGTCAATCCCATTCCAGCCCCACATCTAGACAATCACTGAGATGTTCTGCACCATCTCACAAGTCATGTTTACACCACACTATCCCTTCTTCCACTTAGTATCTCCTGCTCTGAATTTCTCCATTAGTTCCACCTCAGGCTTTCACCTCCTCTGAATACACAGGAATGCTCTTTTTCCTCCCTTGTGTTTGAACTCTTGCCCCAGTTACTGCAGGAGATGTGAGCCAAATAATCAGCCCAATCTTGAGTGCTTAGTACTAGCAATAAGAAGCAATAAGAGAAAGGAAAAACTTAGGTGGTGAAGTGAAATGGGAAAAGGATCACCAGCGTGCCATCATTCCTGGAAAGACGTAAAAACACTCAAAATAATTCATGCATTCATCTTTTCATGTATTATCACCAGGACCAAGGACCATATGATGGAAATACAAAGATGAAAAAGTCACAATCCCTGCTCTCAAGCTCTTCTGAGTATACTGAGGAAATAGTCCCTTACAAAAGTTCTACAAGAGCCTACACCAAGTTCTCATCCTCGTTTATAAATTAAGCTGCTTTCCCATCAAAATGCATTTTTAAACATGTTCACATGTATTGTTCCCTTTTTTATAGGACATTACTGAGATCTCAATATATTGAGATCTTATCTTACATGATCTTTTTAAAGGTTAATTCCTTGTCCCTTCCTAGTTCCAATCAACAGATTTACACTCAAACTTATTTTTAAGATGTGACTTCTACTATGCATGGTCTTTGTTCACAGGATGCAAAATACACCTGGAAGCATTAGTGAACAAGACAGTATACCTGAGAATGCTAATTGTGCAACACAGAAAACAAGTGCAGAAACTTGGAGGAATATAAGTGACATGAGATTATGTGTCCAAATAATAATTAAAAGTAATAATGCAGCTGTAATTTTACAGGAATGTGCCTCCCCAAATGAATGAATAAACTATCCAGTGGAAGAATTAACCAATAAATGAACACAGTTCAGAGTCAGTGAAGTGGACTAGTACAATCAGGTATACAATATATGGTTGCTAATATTATTCACATATTATGCTCAGGGCTCAATGCTTAATGTTATCTCTTTTAGACTTCAAAATAAACCTATGAAATAGAAATTATTGTCCTCATCTTATAAATGAGGAAAGAATCCTACAAGGTAATTTGTCCAAAGTTACCCATCACATGGAAAACTGAGATTTGAACTCAAATATTCTTATTCTAAATCCAATACTTCTTTTATCTCATCACAGCTGGTATTTATTTCTCTCAATAGATGCATAGTATTTTGTGGAGAAAGAAATACTCCAGTGAAATTAGCTATCAAGCAAATTTCTACAATGCTAAAACTATTTTCACTCTGGCTTCTCATAAAACCTTAGAAATGGTTTCTATAATTAGAAGGGGGAATATGCCAATATATGAACTTAAAATTATTCTGAAGTTCAAGTTACATTTCTGTGTTTTAAGTTTTATTATGTCTGCCAATATTGTTTCGAAAAATTTCCCGACCAATTTTTGTTCTACTACCCTGTTCTTCCCCACAGAAAATAATTTTTTCCATGTTGGTAGAACCCTGATCTCCATCCTTACAGATAATATGAGATACTTAGTTCTGTAAATCCCTATGTCTGAAGTACCAGGTTATGTTATACAAATTGACTCCCAAAGTGATCGATTTTTGACGCTTAACGTTCTTTACATTAAATTTACTTTATGATATGGACCAAAAGGCTAGCCCTTCCTTAAATTCTATCCCTAAAGAATGGATCAAAATGTATTAATATTTTGGAACATCAGTAAACATTTCAGGTTAATCTTTATAACTTTAGTTAGAATCAGTAACACAATTCTCAACCTCATGAGAAATGACTACTTGATAGCTTTCCACATCACTTCCTAAAGGACAGTTTACTGCTGAGTCATTAATGAATTAATGGATAACCAACTGACATAGTTATTCATTAATTCAACAAATACATACTGGGCATGTATTAGGCACAGACATTCACTGTTCTAGATCCTGGGGATACACAATAAGACAGACAGACAAGACAAATGAGGTCCCTTCTCTCATGGAGTTTACAGTCACATGGGGGATGACAATGCAATAAATTAATAAATAAGCAAGAATGACATCAAACAGTGCTAAGTGATATAAAGAATTCAAATCTGGTGGGATTATAGTGACAGAACGGGCATTGTAGATTGGGGTATCAGGTAAAGCCTCTCAAAAGAAGTGAATATACGCAGAGATATGAATGGCAAGAAGACCACCATTTGAAAATCAACTGGAGAAACATTCCAGGTGAAGGGAACAGCTAGTACAAAGGCCATAAGTCGGGAACAAGGTAGGCATGTTTACGAATAAGAAAGAATCTCAGCATTTCTGGAGGGTAGTGATCTAGAGAGAGGTAGAAGCTCAGAATCAAGGGATACAAAGGAGCCAGATCATCAGACTTTGTAAGCCAGAGTAATATATTTGGATTTTATTCTCAATGCAATAGAAAGCTATCAAAGGAAGCCACAAGAAATTTGGAGTTGTATTCACTAAGAATTAGAGTCCAAACTGGAAAAAACATATATTTACTTGGTGTTATACTCTGCACTCAATGAAATTCATCCCAAGACACACAATCCCAGAGCAAGAAGGAACCATAAGGAATGTAAAGCCATCATATACAGAAACTGAAGGCCTGAGAAAAATGCATCATTCAGATTGCTCCATTAATGGCTGAGAGAAACATCTCCAAAAACAAGTAAGAACAACCATCTGGGATACAGCCTAAACTCAAAGCTGACATTCATCTTTATGGAAAATGGTATGGAAGTTCCTCAAACAATTACAGATAGGTCTACCATATGACCCGGCTATTCCACTGCTGGGTATATATCCATAGGAATGGAAATCATCATATCGAAGGGATACCTGTACTCCCATGTTTATTGCAGCACTATTTACAATAGCCAAGAGTTGGAACGGATGAGTGGATAAGAAAAATGTGGTATATCTACACAATGGAATACTACTCTGCTATAAAAAAAATAAATAAAATACTACTATTTGCAGCAACATGGATGGACTTAGAGAAAATTATATTAAGTGAAATAAGCCAGACACAGAAAGAGAAACACTGCATGGTCTCACTTATTCGTGGGAGCTAATAAAAGTAATAATAAATAAGAATAAATAAATATACAAACAAACAGGAGGGGAAAAAAGACACAGCAATCATAACAATTCCTTGAACTTGTTAAGACAGGTGAATAGATATGATGTTGATGGGGGGGAGAGAGGGAGGAAGGAAAAGGAGGAATTGGTAAAGGGACACAAAAATCAACGACATTGTATACTGATAAATTTTTTAAAAAAAAGAAAAAGAAAATTGTTCTTTTATATGTTCATAAAATGGACCACCATGCATTAGATGCATATGATCCATCATACAATTTAAATTTTTGTCACAGCTTCTTACCTTAATCTAAAGCTGAAAATTTAGATGGAGCACATATCCAATAATGTGTTTGATTAATTCCATTGCTCTAATTCCACCTCACAAGGTACACAACAACTTAGGGATGCATTCATGCAGTGAATGATAAGGACCTACTATGTGCAAGGAATTATATTGGAAGATGAAGAACTAAAGTCCAGAAGAAGTGATGAAACATATATATACAGAAAGAAAGACACATATACACAAACATTGACACATATATTAAATACGTGCACCATAATTACGTAAGGTAAAAACTGCCAACATGCCTCTCAGATAATGCACTGTGAGAGCTGGAGGAAACATTTCCTTCAGTTGAAGGGACCACAAGGCAGCATGCAAGCTGGTCCTTCAAAGATGGTGGGACTTACAGATGGGGAGGACATTTTAGGCAACAGGTACAGTGGGGGTAAAAGGCCTATGTAAACTGCAACTAGGCCTTTTAGAGGAGAACTACAAGATGTTAATTAAATTTAGAGCAACTTCGACATGAAAAGAAAAAAAAACTGAGCTGCAACTGAAGTTATATATCATTTCAGTTCAACAATATAAGAGTTTTACATCAGTATTTATCATGTTAACACAAAAAATGTTTTATAATATAAACAACTTTAAGCCTAAATCAGACTATTAGATTACATTTGTTTTCCAAAAGGATTTCAAAGATCTTTAAAAACTTGCTTTTCAAGAAATAGTAAAAGAAGTTGCTTGGTGCAAAATGGCAAAGGTGCACATTTTAAGAAAAGGTGTGTCATACAAGGTGCTTTAAATTCAGTATAAAAATCCTTAGAACACTGAGTAAATGAGATAGTGCTATCAAAACATCACATTATAGGCTGGCTGATTAGATTACCTGAGAGAGTGTGGTGCTAATAATGCCAAGGTCAAGAGTTTGGATCTCCATACAGGCCAGCCACAAAAAAACCCCACCACATTATAAAGTAAGTTATGATGCTATTTTTTAGACTTACCTATTCTATTGTTTTTTCCTGAATAATATCCTGCATGACTGCTCCAATCTACAATTAATTTTCTGCCCTTCTAAAAAAGCATTGTTTTATGATATTAATTTATTTGAAAACTGACGAGTAATATAATTTGGGGTATATTTTAAATCCTGTTAAAATTTTATTCTATTTTCAGTGAATCATAAACTACTTTAACTATCCTACTAAACTACTTTTCCTATCCAACTCAAGGGCAGAGCATCAAAAACTCAATTACCAAAGATAACCAGTGTGTGCTGTTCCTAATATGTCTGTTTTCTCCCCTTTCCTTTTTAAATTAATTTTTCATTACAAGATTTGATTGCCTATGTGAAGTGTTCTCTGTGTGACAGAATACTGTGGAATTCTTCGGACCTACCCTAAATGGCACTGGCTCAATGTAGTGAAGATCATGCAAACCCAGCTGGTGAGAGTAAGAAAGTAGTATAACGAAACTAAGGTACCCCTTAAAAAGAACCTTAAAAGTATTTTTTACTTGGAAGATATAAGAGCTAAAATAGGTATGGTTTTTCATTAAAGTATTTTTTTTTAATTATTTTAATTTAAATTCTACATGAATCACGGTTCTCTGCATCTGACCTGCACTTTCACATCTTTGTGCCTTCATTTGGGAGGTCCACACCTCAGCATCCCCAGGCATCGCCAACCCAGAATTGTGGAATTCTCACTCTCTGAGGCTCAGTCCAGCTGAAGCTCCCAATGCCTTGCCCCACCCCACCATGAATTAAGGGAAGTCGTACCCATGTTGTAAGCTTCTTATTTAGCCTGAGTTTTACAAACTTGTACATCTTTCCCATCACAGCACCTGTCATGGTGTCCTGTGCATAGCAGACATTCAAGAAATTAAGAAAACAAATCAAGTTAAGCACATTTACCACAAAACAATCAAATGAGGTTAAAAACATTAAAATTGCCACAGGTAATCAAGATATTGAGAAGAACATTCCAAGCAGCTATCCAAGAACAACTCCAGGAAGTTTTTGCCAGATTCCCCTCTTTTACAGGTACAGACCTGGGCCTGTGTCATGGAAGCCCTGGCTCCTGGCTGCCTCACTGTTGTTGGAGTGAACAGAACTGAAGCCATGTTGGGACCCCAAACCACCTGAGCTGCAGGAGACAGTTCTGGTCTGGCCATTCTCCTTCAGGTTTACAGGGGAGATGGGTTAGCCTAACATCTCTCCTCAGGTTGCCGATATTCCTGAATTAAAGCTGACTTCCATTTTCACCAACACCTGACTTTTGAGTTGTTTTTGTTTGGGGGCAGGCAGCCGGACATGGGTTCAGTAACAAGATTTTGGTGAGCCTAAGCCAGGAGCTGAATGCCCTGGGATAACAAGATTTTGGTAAGCTTCAACCAGGAACTGAATGTCCTGGGTTCTGTAACAGATTTTGGCAAGCCATGCCAGGGTTTTTGTTTGGGGCAGGCAGCTGGACTTGGGTTTGGTAACACTGACGATGTTCTCAGCTTCCCTGAGAAGGGAGGCCTGTGTCACCTGCAGCTCCCTAAGAGCAGCTCTACATGCAATGCCTTCTCCACAGACACAATTGCCTTCATCTCAGGAAGAGCAAGCAACCCAGGGCTTAAGATCAGCAAATTAGTCCCATTAGGACACATTGAGATCTCCCTGCAAGGACAAGTTCGACCATAGGAGGGTAGTTCCTGCTACTCACTAGTGGGGGCGCTGGATAACAAGTTCTTTCTTCCTGAGCCTTCCACCTCAATAACTTAAGTACAGAAACTTTCCCAAAGGGGAAGTGAGTTGGCAAGGAAAGGAGTGAATTTAGTTGACAGCAATCTTTTGGCAGTTTTCTGACCATAATGTCTGTTACATAAAAGGAAAGGAAAAAGGCCTCCAATGTCTACCACTGCCCTTTTAAAAACCTAAACCGTTCTGGGGTGGTTTGTTGCCATAATTTCAGGTCTCAAAATTGATGCCAAAGTTCTCCCCCCACCTACATTCTTGTGAAAATAGCAGAGAAGTGAGTGGTCTCTGTGTGCTTCTCCTTTTATCTTCATTTATGACTAAAATGTGCATAAAACTACACTGAATACAGAAGTCCAGCATCACTGCCAAAATAGCCTCAGGCTCCCTCTAACACGTGTCTAGTGAGGTAGACAGACCCAGATGGCCTGTTCATCTTCATATTTTCTCTATCTCTTATAAATCCAAATGAGAAATAAATGCCCCTATACAAACTGACAAAGGTATCCGTGAGAAATACTAGATTTAAAGTTGCTGGGAGAAGACCTACCAAATTTCCTCTTAAAAACTACACACTTTCCCAGAAGGTATTTTGCTCCTTGCCTGTTCTGTATAAATTATGTGTTGGTACACAGCACTAACGTGCATATGCACACATACTACGTACATAGACGATTATTTAACCTTCTTTAAGAAAATGTGATATACAAACGTGTGTTCTGAAATAAGAATTTTAAATGTGTGTTAATGAGAAACATTCACATTTTTTAAATCCCACAACAAATTTTTGGGGAGTTAAAAAATCAAACCCACTGTTATGGTTTGAATGTAACTCTAAAGTTCATGTGTTGGAAACTTGATCCCCAATGCAACAGTGTTGAGAGGTGAGTCTTACGAGGTAATTAGGTCATGAGGGCTCTGCCTTCATGAGTAAATTAATGTTGTTATTGAGGTAGTGGTTTGTTATAAAAGCAAGTTTCGCACCCTCTTGCTCTCATGCTCACTTGCTTTTCTACCTTCTGCCATGGGATGAAACAGCAATAAGGCCTTCACAAACTATTCTAGGGTGCAGGATCTTATCTGCCTCCCAGGGATACTATCTCAAGGGATACTATGAAACAAATGTAAATATGAACATGAGTTCAAGTTAAAGTAACCAAGATGCTGTCATGTTCAAGTTAAAGTAACCAAGATGCTGAAGTTTAATATCTGAACAGCACAAGTTCCTAACAAAATGAGTACACTTTGGTGATGGGGAGCAATAATCAGCCACAATGTATATCGACAAAATAAAATTAAAAAAAAAAAAAAAAAGTGAAGGTAAAAAAATAAATAAATAAATAAAAATATTTAAAAAATTGTTGTAGCGCAGACACACACACACACACACACACACACAGAGTAAAGATTTCCCACACTGTTCTGAAATCAAAATGTAAAGGATCGTAACCCCTCCTGCACAATATACTTAGTGTTTCTGAACTACTGCCGATGTGAGTTCTCTTTGTGGTTGTTTCTACCATTCCGTTGGCGGGCTGCACGTTTATTAGGACCCTTTTCTAACTACCCTCTGCACT
Source organism: Cynocephalus volans (assembly GCF_027409185.1). Lineage (NCBI taxonomy): Eukaryota > Metazoa > Chordata > Mammalia > Dermoptera > Cynocephalidae > Cynocephalus > Cynocephalus volans. The sequence continues at coordinate 38,646,486 of NC_084465.1, forward strand.
TTCAAGCGTGGGCAGGAGACCCGCAGGCTCACTTACTCAGCATGTGGAGCTTTAGCGGGGAGGGAGACCGGTGGAGGGCACTGAAACCTTCACCGAGCCCCTCAGAAGTGCCAGATCTCCAGGCTCTCCTTTGGTCCCTTCGACATTCCGTTTGGTAACCTGACACGTCATCCACATACCCTAAGAGCACATTCGGGAATCCCTCTCGTGGTCCACATCAGAGCGCCCACCGACACCCCCACACCCCGTGGGGCTCAAGTCGGGGCGGCTGAGGGCGCCACCCGGACGGCCCCGACCCCTTCTGGAGCTCCGCCGCCGGGGTCCGCGGCGGCCGGCCCAGTCCCTCCGGGACGGGGAGGGCGCCTCGCCCGACTGCCCTCCAGACGTTCAACACCCATGTCCTCTCGAGAGGGCGTGAGGAAGGACGCGGTCTAACTCTGAGGAGCCCTGGGAGTTCAAGCGCAGACACCCGAGGGGGCCCCCCCGGGATCCCGCTCGCTCCCGACATCCGTCCTCCTCCTCCTCCTCCCGCCGACGAGCACTGGGACAGGGCGGATCTGGCCGCGGGGCCGCGAAGGCCGCCGGTCGCCCCCTCACGCCCAGCCACCTGAGGCGCCGCGTCGTTGGCGGGTGGCCGCGGGCGTCCGGTGCGCGGGCCCCGGCGCGTCCCCGAGCGCGCGCCCTCTGGCCGCGGCCCCGAGCGAGTTGCACTAACTTTCCGGGGCGGGGGAGGGGCGAGCGCCGCGGGCCCTGTCGCCCTGGCCTTACCTGTGCTCAAATTGTCGTTGATTTTCAAGGGCACCCGCAGGATGTAGACCAGGAAGAGCACAATGAAGAACCACACGGTCCAGAGATAAGTCCAAGACCAAACTATGCAGGACTTGAGCTGCTCCAGAAAGCCCGTGGCCGCTTCAGCCATTTTCCGCGCTGCTCTCTGCTGCCGCGGCTCTCGGTGTCTGCCGGGATGATTCACCGGCCCGGAGGCTCCGCCGCCGCCGCCGCCGCCGCCGCCACCGCCGCGGCCCGGGCGCCCCCGGAGCCTGCCCGCCGCCGGGCACGCGGGCGCGCTTGCTTTTCCCTTCCCAGCCTTAGTGTAACTCTCTGAAGGCCCCGACAAGTGGCTTTCGTGGGGCAGTCACGTGGCCCCTGCTCCCTCACGTTCTGATGCCATTTATGTTTATTATGCCAATATTTAGCAAGACAGGCCAAGTGGCGCGCTGAAGGAAACTTCACGGAATCGTAACACATGCGTGCTGAGCGCTTACTCTATGCACTGTTCTGTGTAATTTCATTTAATCCCTACGACAGTTCCCACTGTTATCTCCACTATATAAACAGGGAAACTGAGGCACGCGGCAGTTGGGTATTATACCTTAAGGTCGAGCCAAAACTCACTTGCATTTATGGATTCCAGGGCCTGAAGTCTTAAAGCCCTCACTCTACTCCTTTCTGTCAGGATTCACGCTCAGAGGAATATATAAACCAGGGGCAGCTAGAAAATACGAGTTGTGCTCCTGTCACCGGTTGGAAGGCCTGAAGATAAATTTCTTCATAAGCAAGATTTGGGTTGCAGGCCCTGTGTACCTTTGTTCTGTCCTCTTTGAAGGAGCACAGGGTTTTCCAAAGAAATCTTGACAAGGTGAATATTAATCCTCCAATTTTTTTTGGTGATCACACCTGAAACAACTTCCAGCCGGTTTTTAGTATAAACAATTCTCTGGGATAATTTTGGCTTACTCTGAACCGGCTACTTTATACAAAAAGTAAATTATAAACGATTTTTGCCTGTGCTGAATAAAATGTATTTTTTTAAATAAAATGTTTCATCAATGAGATTTTCAAGTCCGTTTCAGTCCATAAATGATCTGACTTTCATGTGTTACATGGTAATGAAGCAATTGCAGGTGTTCTGATCTACTGACATTTTTAGCCAAGACATTTTTAGCATTCTGAGCATTCAGCAGAATATTTTATTATAAATTTTGTTTTGCTTATTTTTAGTTTCCTTCATAATAAAATAAGCTCCTTTAACTTTTTACATGTAGGACCTAGTTATAGCATACAGAATAGAACTACATGTACATTTTCATTAATTCCAGTCTCACTCTCAGCTGCTGTTTCTTCCACACATTTGATCTGCTACAGTGAGATACAGGCTGGGATAAGAGAAATTGGCACAGATACATACATACAAAAATTGGCACATTTTTGCACACCACCAAGTAATTTTTGTGTCTAACCATGATGCCTGGAGTCTCAGTAGAGTAAAACAACATGAGTACACAAACTACCCATTTCATGTGATGATTAAGAAACCCACCAGATTCTCTGCAGTTCACAGAACTAGGATATTGTCTACTACTTAATTTATCCAGGGGCCTGGCTTTCTGCTGTCAATGAACTTCAGTGAAGGGACATAAATATGAGTCAGTTGAGCCACAATTTTCTGATTGTCTCCTACGCGCTCCTGAAGGGTCAGCCCTATATTACTCGTTATTGCTTCTCCCTGGTGTGCAGCCAAAGATGGGGGTAGGAGGTGGAGAAGTGTCTTTGTGCTTCAGAACAGAAGAGCAGGATCTCTTGCAAATTGTGATGGCTTTAGTACGGCTGGAGGGTAGGCTCTATGCAGAGTGGTGTGGAGAGAGACAAAGCTAAGGAGATAGGCCTGAATCTGATTTGGAAGGGCCTTGTGAAAATGCTAAAGCATTCATAGTTATTTGGCTTTGCACACATCAATCCAAATGACCAATCCAGAGATTTACGTAAGTGTGGGTTTAAGAAATATAAAGGAGGTAGAATAGACGGGTCTTGGTGACTGATAGGAAAAGCAGGGTGAAGATAAAGAGTAAAGGGTGGTTCTTGAGTGGGTCCATTCATGAAATAGTGACACCCCATATATATCTAACCACCTCTTGACAGTCTCCCAATGGAATGGTCCACAATCATCCCAAAGTCATCACATCCAAAACAGAAACTCCTCCTTCTAGAGTGCCATCAAGGAATGGGCTCCACACTTCCAGCTCCCTAAATCAGAAATTTGAGGATCTTCTCGCCCAGATCCCTCCCTCTCACACACTTCCTTTTCTCTACTAGGCATCATGACTCAGATCTATCACTTCTCTCTGTTCCCCTGCCAGCCTGATCATCATTCATAGAGAACAAGACAGTTGGCTTCCTGCCTCCAGTTTCACCCCACCACCACCATCACACCCCTGCACCCACCCCCATGCCATTCCTCTGCCAGAGTTACCTTTTAAAGCACAAATCTTATAACTCCCTCCCTGCTTAAACTCCTTTAAGTGCCCCCCATACTCTGCTCCTACATCCATCTCAGTGTCTAACTAAAGGATGACATCTAGCTGGTACCCAAGGCATGTTGCAAGGCACTTCTACCCACCTCCATACCACCAGCATTTTGACAAACATGCCATTCTCTTCCACACCTTTGCACCTACTCCATACAACTTGCCCACAGTATAATTTTCTGTGCTATGCTTCCCTGCCCAACATTCTCTTCTTGCCTCAGCTGCCTCATAACAGTTTATTTAGAGATGCACTTGAAATACCACTTCCTTTGTGACACTAGCTCCCTTCCACCCCGCAGAGTTCACTGTCTTTTCCCTAAAAAATGCAGCACCTAGAAGCTTATGGTGAGTTATTAAAGCATAGGCTTAGAGCAAGACATTGTTGAGCTCTATCCCTCATCCTGCCTTTCAGTAACTGGGTGTTCTTTGGCAAGTTACTGAATTTCCCTGAGCTACGGTTTCTTCATCTACACAGTGGGTTACACTTGTACCTATTACACAGGGTCGTTGTGAAGACTGAGCGAGATACATTCCAGAAATGCTGAGCACAGCACTTGGTCCATGTCTTTCCTCTCTGTTTGTAAATTGACACCTTTAACGGTAAGTAATTTGTTATTGTTGTTAATTTTAGTCCTCTTTACCTTCTAGTACAAGCAGTGCTGTGTTTGGCATATAGTACAGACAATAAATCAATATATCAAAAGAAATTCCAAATCTTACATTTTACAAACACAGAAAGAATTCTATTACTTAGATTTAACTCAAAGGTAAAAGTTAAGATTTGGCCCTCTATCACATGGTAAGCTTCCTTGAAAGTTTGTTTTGGGAGATGTAACCACCTTTGGACTAAATAATAGGAGTTAAATGACCATTGATTTATGGGAATTATGTAAAAAACAATATGTTCCTAAATTTCTTAAATTAGTTTATATATTTGGTTAAAATGTATATCCTACTCTGATAAAATATCTGAGATAAAAAAGAAACTAACATAGCAAAGAATTTTTAAAGTTCTTTAAAAGTATTTCTGTTTTGTTTCTTGTTTTGTAAGTGACATTTGAAAGTATATATATTCTTTAGTTTTATATTTTGTTATAAATTTAAGAATCTATTTTTGTAAATGATTTTCAGAGTTCATCTGAGATTTAAACAAAAAGAATAACTGACTTTTTAATTTTTTTAATCTTACCATGTTCACTGGTTGGGTTTACAAATTGGTCAATATCCTATGTTAATGGATAACATTCTACATAATTGGTTATCATCATTTAGAGACTTACATAGAACCCAATAAGTTCAAGTCCAACCTACTTTAGTTTGGAGCCAGTAAGAGAAAAAAACAAAACAAAACAAAACAAAACAGGTTTGGAAGGAAATGTGCTTCCAGCCAACATACTATTTCATAGAATATTGAAGAGATGAAATCTCACCTATCCATACATAGTTGAAAAATGAGTTAGACAGCAGAAGGCTTGGAGATAACTTGGGCAAGATATAATTCTGCACATATAAGGAAGAATGTATATCCTTAATCAACACACCCACACATTGTGATCTTATGGTGAAGGATTCACAATGACTAGGTTTAGAAAATATACGATGAATTCTAATCACATTACCTTTTGTTCCCACATTTCTAACAAAAATATCTTAGTTTCTACATAAAGCCTTTCACAGACATTTCAGCACTCAGTGACATTCCTTAGCATCTCTGACTTGTTTAAAAAAAACAAAATTATTTTAATAAGATAAGCTTTTGTTGATATACAGAATAATTCTGAGAGTAAGAATGTAAAATAGATCAGAGCTTCGTATAATGAATCTGAAGGCAACCTAACCTTATCTCCACCCTACAACCTTGCACCAGCCAATGGAAGGGTAGTTCCTTATTCTCAAAGAAAAAGAAAAAAGAAAATTCTTTGAAAAATAGAGAAGTCAACATAGACCTCTCCTGTACACTGCTAAAATATAGCCAGGAGAAGACCAGAGGAAGATAAATGAGATTTTTAAAAAAGAAAGAAAGAAACATCTGAGAGATATCGGAGAGATCAGATGTTGATGGAGTTTGGATGTGCTGTCCCCTCCAAAACTCTTGTGGAAATTTGATCTCCAATGTGGCAGTGTTGGAAACTGATTGAGTCATGGGGGCAGATCCCTCATGAATGGATTAATGCTCTCCGGGGGGGGGGGGGGGTAGTGAGTGAGTTCTCGCTCTATTAGTTCCTGCGAGAGCTTATTGTTTATAGGACCCTGGCACCTCTTTCTTCCACTCTCTTGCTTCCTCTCGCCATGTGATCTGCTTGTACCCACCGGCTCCCTGCCACTTTCTGCCATGAGTAGAAGTAGCCTGAGGCCCATGCCAGATGCAGCTGTCCCAGAATAGTAAGCCAAATAAACCTCTTTCCTTTATAAATTACCCAGTCTTACGTATTTCTGTTAAGCAACACAAAACAGACTAAAACAGATGTGTTCAACAAAAAGACCAGAACTTTATTTTAAGGAGCCCTCTGAAATCTGTCTGGCTCCTTACTTCTTAGGCTAACTAGTTATGAGAGGTAATTTTATTATCCACTTTCTTTAATCACTCTGTTTATTCTTTACTATGGTACTCAGTCTCTACTGTTGGGAAGATACTCTAAGATGAGTTAGTTTTTCAGTTGCACTTTCAGTAGTGTGAAAATATAATAGTACACTTTTTAAAATTCTTGATATTCAAACCCAAGAATTATTTTTTTATTATAGCACTTTTAATCAAAATAAAAATTCATTGTTTGAAATATTCTGTATATGTAAAATATCATTAGCTATCCCAATTTCATTATTTTATTTTAAACCACCATATTTTTGGTTCATAACTGGCTAGGATTTCAGGAATCAGAGTCACATCTAGATATCTCTTTGCTACAATTACATGATTTCAAAAATACCCAGCACTAGTGATAACCATCACATAAAATAATTTTGAGCCAAGTACGAAAATAATCTGCTGTCTATTTCCCATGTGCATAGCATGTTATTTTGTGGTTTGGGCTTCAAATTTCTGGTTCATGCACAGAAATCTCCAAAACACCCAAGAGATTTAGGCACATCAATTAAACAAACTTTTGCATTGAAAGAAAATCAGATAGCAGGCAGACTGATGCTATAGAATTATCAGCAGACTTAAGAAAAATCTGATGGTAATAAGCTAAGTCATAAGCTTAAATTTGTTTTTATTGACAAAGAACATTTATTCTTAAATTTCTAAAAATTGATTCTATTCTTTTAACTAAGATGTATTCCCTTATACTTTGTCAGTTACATTTCATTTTGTTCTCATTTCTAATGTGCAAGACTATACTTAGACATGCAAATTGAAGTGGGAATTTCACAATCATGGGGTATGTTTAGCCTGTGTAGAAACTTAATCCAAAAAAATGAAAGAAAGAAGAACCAGATTATTTTTATCTTAAAGTACATTTCAGGCTAATATTAAGTAATGTGATTGTTCACTCCAGCCTACATTAACTGTATTTCTAATATTAATTCTAATCTCTCTTATTTACTTTGAATTGCAAAAATCATTCCAGGTTTCCATTTTATTGTGCATTTCAATGCCATTCCCACAACTGCTAAATTTAGCACCTTATGCACATTTAACTATAATGAGATTTATCTCCTTGTTAAAAATGATAGTGAATAAGGATTATAATTGAAATTATACTTTCCCTCAAGTTTCCCTCACCCTCAATATTATCTTTGTCATATTATTTTTATTGTAGTTTTGTATCTTGGAACTAGCTTGCCATTTATCCTTTGAGCTGAATATGTATGTCCACATACTTAAGCCAATTTGAATTAACTTGTCAAGAATAATTGATTGGACAAACTATGGCAAATAGCTTGCTATAGCTTAGATTTAACCATCTGCACTTCTATTTCTTGTATGCACTGCATATTTCTTGTATGCATTGTATGCATTGCATACCCTTACCATACTTTTATTCCAAAAGAGACACTTATCTTGGGCTACAGTGTTTAGACACGTTTATCAAGTATTCTTTATAGATTTAATCATTGGTCCATGTTCTTTTATTAGATTCTCTCCTGGGCCTAGCACAGGTCTTGTGGGCTGAATTGAACTGAAATGAGTATGTTGAGTTGGAGGGGAGGGAGTGGCATGGTTGTTGTTTGATTTTTTGACATCTCAACAAGTTAATTTTCTAGATAACGAGTTGATTTTACAAAATAAAAGACCTGTGCTATTTTCATGTGAGAAAGAACCAGTGCATGTAAATGACAAGGGAAAATACTTCCATTTTAGGAGGAAGCATACAACAGAACCATCAGCTAGCTTCCTGTCACTGACAGTATTACAACAGAGGTTTGGCTAACCACTCAGTTTCTTCTGTAAATTGGGAATGATGATAGTCTATATTATAATGTTGGAAGTGATTCTCGCAGAAGGTAGGAGGTTGCGTGACCAACTCATCCTGCTTTGCTGGGACTCTCCCAATTTTAAAACTGAAAGTGTCATGTCCCAGGAACCCCCTCAGTCACAGCTGGGCTAAATACCTCTGAGTTTTCTCAGATGCAGAGCCTACCCCAGGCAAAATTAGGAGGAAGGAAGAAGTTTATTTTCTATATAACTCCTAGTGGGCTTTCTCTCCTCCCCAGCTGCCTAGGGACTTTACTTCCTTCCCTGTGTCTCAATATCTGCTCTCACAACTATCAATTTATTTATGCATAAATAATATGTCAGCTAAACAAGTTATCCTGCCAAGTTCTATTAACAGATACCAGATATCAAAACCATAAAATAAAATAACGCTTCGCAAGTTTTTCCAGGTTCAGCATATCTTGGGCGTCAGGGGGCCTTTACCAAACCTTCATATGTTGATAAATTTAATCCCATTATTACAAGGTAAGAATAAATATATGACAATATCATACATCTGTAATTTTTTAAAAAGTCACAACTAAGAGCATATATCTGTTAAAAAAAACAGACAAGCTAAAAAAACTATACTTTGCTCTTTCTTTTATTACTAATTTACTACTTATTCATCTGTTTTATTCTTTATTAAGACTCTAGAAAACAAATAATAGCAATAAGAAAAGGTCTAATAAAAATGTATAGGAAAGAAATTTAACTTTGAGAAAACTGTTCTCTTTTCTGCAAATTAATATTTCCATTTTAGTCTAGTTGACAAACACCTGAGTTCCAAGAAATTATACATGGAGAAAACAAAGAAAGATGGAGTAAACAAATGAGACTCTGAATTCAAATATTAATCAGCGGTGGTGAGATTTTAATCATCATATACTAGAAGCAACATTGAATTTAGTAAATGAATATGTAATATTTAGTAAATATGAATATGAAAAATGGTCTCCAAACTCTGACCAGCTTAAAAAAAAATTTAAACTGACACCCAAAGGAGGTTTATCTATTTATTTATAGGTTAATGTGTTCCACAATACCAATATAGTAAATATACAATAAAAAAATAATATACAAGCATTTCAAACATGTTTGATATAAACATGTTTTAGCATTTCCTCTCTAAAAAACTCACTGAATTGTCTACATAGTTCTAGACTTCCTCCTACTTATCAGTTTTGTCTGGGGTAGGCTGTGCATCTGAGAAAACTCAGAGGCCATTTAGCCCAACTGTGACGGAGGGGGTTCCTGGGAACACGAGACTTTCAGTTTTAAAACTGGAAAAGTCCCACTTTAGTGATCTGTGATTTGGAGAACTTATGTATTGTCTGTTATTTCATTATTGCCAAGTTTCCCTAAATCACATGAACAACATTGCAGGTTATGGCAGTTAATTCTAAGATAAGCTTGGATAGAGACCTCATTTTACTGGCTCATCTGAGTGCCCTGAGGATCTCATCTGACCCTCACAGCTTCCTTGCAATGGCTTCAGTTCATCAGTAGATAACTACTTATGTCTGAGACTCCAAAGTGGCTGTACATGTCTAGGAGCTTCCTTGGCCTATGTCTATATCATTGGATGAAAATAGGTACCAGAAGTGGGGGATATTGTTACCTAACTCCACAAAAGTAGACAGTTTATCTCAGCTCACACTAGCAGGAACTTTTTAAAAATACATAGTACTGTTATTATAATGATAATTTACTTTGGTTTTAGAATTTTAATTTGATTCTTTGCTTAGATTCCAATGCTTTATTTTTTTAACAGAACAATATGTTTATTATACAAATTAGACCTTGTAAGAATACAAACTAGACACAAAGAAGTCAGAGCATTGGAGAATATTCCCAACCATGATAGTCCAAATTAATTGCCTGGTGGAAAAGCAGGAAATTCCAAACTGCGATACATCTTTGATGTGGAATTTGTGGAGATATCTATAAAAACCTATAAATCTGAAAGAATGGAAGTTAAGCAGTTGGGGGTGGGTTTGAGGATCCTCTTAATCGGCAGGGAAAAGAATCAGGAAAATCGGCTAAACCCTGGTTTCCATGATGCCCTTATACATCTGTCTCCCTATATGGTAGATTCCAATTCTTTAAAATGGTAAGAAATTCTCAATCTTTTTATCTGTTTTCTCTGTCTTTTTCTCTTTTTATTGAATGTATAATCTTAGTTATTCAAAAGTACATGTATGTTAACTTCAATATCTGCATCACTTGTGAATCTATTGCTATTGTTTATTTGGGTTTTTCCGTCCTCTTGGCATTATCTTGATATATCTAAGACTTTTTGAATGAATGCTAAACATTGTTTATAAAAAGAATTGTAGAGGCCGCTCCAGAGAGAGGGCTCACCTTTTCCTCTGCTAGGCAGAGGGGTATTAAAAATGAGTTTTTATTTATGAAGCTAGAGCCAGTCAAGATATGAGATTGGCAGAAATACTTTAAAGATATCTGATCCAGGGTACCAAAAAGAAGAAAAAGGGGAAGACAGTGCAAAAAGCATGGTTCCTGAACCTTTCTGGGACCCAGTTGATAATTGGAAGGTTTCTGGTTACCTCATGCCAACTAGATGGTTAACCAAACCATTTCTTTCATGCAGTTTTTTCATGGGAGTTTAAGTAGCAAAACACCTAAAATTTCAGAAAGTAGGGTCTTCCATCCAGCTTACAGAACAAGTTACATAAATGTGCAAGACTATACTTAGACATGCAAATTGAAGTGAAGGGAAGGAGCTTTGTATCTGTTTCTAATAAATGTTTGAACACATGTCAGAATGTGGTCTGAGACTTGCTTTCATTTCAAGATATTACCTGGTAGCAAGGATATTGAGGCTGTAGGAGAAGAAGGGAGGAGACCTATAGCTCTCAGCTATATAAAACTGTTTGTAGCTACTGATATCAACCAAGAAAGAAAAAGAAAAAGAAAAGCCAATAGTTGCACATGACCAAATTGGCTTTGGTCTGTTGTCTCAAAATTTGACTTGAGTCAAAACCATCACAATAATGTTTGGAAAATAGAGAAAATAAAAATAACAGAGAGCCATGACCCTACACAGCTACTATTAGTTAGCTTTTTAGTAATTTTCCAGCACAGTTTTTACAGTGTTTTAGTCATTCTCTAAGTTCAGTTTTGCAGGCTGCTCTTACATATTATTATAAAAGATTTTTCATAAGCATCATATTTGATGCATATGCATATTTCCTATGCCATAGAATTTATAAACCATTCCACAACTATAGTTACTAATATTTTGCTATTTTAAGTAATTGCATAGTGAATATTGTTGCATTTATAACTTTTTCTTTTTAAATCTGGGGTGATTTTATAGGGATAGTTATGCAGAAGTGAACTCATTGGTCAAAATTAAGAACATATTGAAGTTCCTTGAGACACATGCTGCCCAGTTGCTCTTCAAAAGCCATTCTTTAAAACTTCACCCACACTGACTGGATAAAATCTTAAAAACAACTTTAAGTCAAGGCACAGTTGACAAATGATCGTGTGCAACATTATGAGTTTTGTTCTGTGATTTAGCTATATCAGATCTGTGGCATATGTAGTTCTACTAGTCTGATAGATAGTTGACTAAATTTCATTGTAACTAAATTTTTTTTTCTATTCATTTACTCAAAGTTATGTAGTAGACATCTTGGAAACAATTGGGGAAATCTGACTATGGATTTGATAAGAGGAAAAAGTTTCCATTCTATGTTGTTCATAAACCATAATAGAAAGAAAACAATTATCAGGGAACAAGAGTCATCTTCTATTGATCCATTAGAAAAATTTCAAATTTGCAAACTTAAATCATTCTACACTGCAGGAACACTTAACTCCAAATCACCAAAATGACACATCATTCCCTGTGGAAATTACATTTACTCTCAAAGTCTTCATCTTTTCATTGGCTAGAAAAGAGTCAATGAAAATTCCCTCTGAGGAGTAACCTTTCACAGAAACAAGTTTTACTGGTTAAACTGCACTCTATCTATATTAGTTTTCTAAGGCTGTCATAACAGATGACCACAAACTCTATCCTGTGAACTTTAGCTTTCTTGGTCTCTCCAGACTCTCAGCAATGTCTCCTCAATTCAGGGTTTCTGTTGGGCTATGCCTCAGTCTCCCCTCCACACACTGAGGCCTGGAAACTCTCAAGAGGGCTCACCTCATTTATTTCTCAACTCTCAGGGATCACTGTCCTATATTGCCTTATGTCCAGTGTCTTGGAAATTGTTGTTTCATATCTTTTGCCCATTTTGTTGTTGTTTCCCTGTTAGGGTAAATGGAATAATAGTCCAATAAGATGTCCCCAAAATAACTATAATAGGATTTATAATAGGATGAGCCTTTTAAGATAAGTACAAATTAAGTATTATAAGGATTCAAAAAGAGAGAGAAATTATTTTGCAGAAGGCTTTTTTGGAAGGGATAGCCCTTGGGTCAGGCCTTAAGGTATGGATGAAATTTGGGTTTATAGAAAAGGATATGCAAGGTAGAGGAGAGAGAAGCATAAGGTAAGAGGCAATTCAGCGGAGGGGTAAGTGTGGATGAAAATGAGCTTTACAGTATGGATAGCTTTGTGAAAATGTTTTCAGAAATAATTTTAAGTATTTCGTAACTTATATTAGGACGTAGTATTATTTTATGGATGAAATGATCTTACATTTCAAACAATAATACTTGACAGACTACTTGCTCTACACTATGATATTATGATGCCTTCTTTTCCAGTTTATTCATTCATTCATCAAGAAGGATTTATTGAGTCCCAATCAATGTTCTAGGTGGGTGGGATACACTAGTGAACAAAACAATGTCCCCTGTCCTTGTGGAACTTACGACTTAGGTCAGAGAGGCAGCAGAGAGAAGGAGGAAAGGGGGACAGTAAACAATAATCATGCAATAGTCAGACTCTTTCCACACAGCTTCATCATTTTAAAAGAAAATCTCCACATTTCGTTCACTTAAATCCATAAGGTACATAGTTTCACTTGCTGGGTAACATGTATATCAGCCTTTTTCTTGTATAGGTGCCCTGAGGGGATGGAAAGAGGTGCTTTTAAAGAGTACCTAATAAAAATAAACTATACACTCTTAGACCTATATTTAGAATTCAAAAATAGCTTTATGTTATACTGCAGATAAATAGGGCTTTATGAGCGAATAAGTAGGTTGTGCTAATTGGTAGGTGTGTTATGGCTGAAAGAAGAATGTGGTTCCACTCTGGACACTAAACTGTTGTGCTGGTTTCTGACTTGGAAGTTGCTGAATATTTAGTAAGAGAAGGAACATGTGGGCATTTTTAATTCTGTCTCTTGAAGTTATACAATTAGGTTGCAGCAAATGATATTCACAACTACCAAAATAATGTGCTTACAGGAAGCACTTACTTTCATAAGTTATATGGCCACTTCTTTACTACTGAAAATCTCAGGGCAATATTGCCCTCCTGTACATTATATCTCAGAATAGAATATTCTTGGAGATCTGTGAGCTTTGTAAAAACTTTCCTAAGAACTTTTAAATTGTGTTTTTTCATTATGTGATAATTGTAAAAAAATATGTACATGCCTTTGGGATGATGTGGATATTACCCCAAATTGCATAATTCCTGGGGCAGAGCCGACACTGTTCATACTTTTTGAGTGATGTTCACAAAGACTGTAATATGAAGGGACCCCTGGAGTCATATTGTGACACGGTCTTGCATATTGTTACTACCTTAAAATGTGTACTGCCACAAAATTTTTCTTCTGCATTTATGTTCCATTCATTCATTTTACAAGTGATTACTGAGAACCTTCTGTGGCAACACCATTTTAGGATTTGGGGATTCAGGTTTGTATTCCTTCAGATTGTATTCAGCTGATGTAACAGAAAATCTAAATAACAGTGGTTCAAACAAACAAAGCGTTTATTTTTCTCATATAATAAGAAGTTCAGAGTCTAGGGCTCATACAGCTGCTCAGGGAAGTCATCAAAGTCCAAGCTCCTTCTACTGGCCTGCTTTGCCTGTGGTACAGTGCACAGCTTTTATTCCCAGGGCTACATGATGGTGGCAGTATCTCCAGGAAACAGGCTCGCATTCCAGGTAGGAAGAGGGCAGAAGGAAGAGCAAGTCAGAAGAATTTGCTTCCTTTTAAGAGCATTTCCTGAAGCCCCACACAGCTACTTCTGCTGACAGCTCATCACTTGGCCATCCCTAGCTGCAAAGGAAGCTGGGCAATTGTGTATTTCAAATGGGTATATTGCCATCCCAAACATGCTCCCAGGTCTATTAGGAAAAAAAAAAAAAAAGAAAAAAGAAAGAAGGAAAGAGGGGAGGAAGGAAGGAAAGAAGGAAAAGAGAAAAGGGGGTAGAAAAAGAGGAAATAGGGAAGAAGGGAGAAGGAAGGAAGAAAGTAGACAACACAAAATGACGTAGAAGCTGGCTGTTTACCTCAGTTGGTTAGGGAGTGCTGCTAATAACACCAAGGTATGGGGTTTGATCACTGTACCAGTCAGCCAAAAAAAAAAAGAATTGCAGTGAGCCCCCCTCCATATATCCATGGGGTGTGCATCTGTGGATTCAATAACCAAACTTGGATCAAAATATTCAGAAGAAAACAATAAAAATAACAATACAACAATAAAAAAATCTCACAAATTAAAAAAACAATACATCATAACAACTATTTACATAGCATTTATACTGTATGAGGTATTATAAGTGAACTAGAGATGATTTAAAGTATACAGGAGGATGTGCATAGGTTAGATGCAAATACTACACCATTTTATTTCAGGGACTTGAGCATCCACAGAGTTTGGTATCCGGGGTTGGGAATGGGGTTGGGGGTATCCCCGGTGGATATGAGAGATAACTGTATCTGCAACGGTACTGAACAAGGCAGACAAGATGAGACATCTGCCTTCCTGCAGTGGGCACTCTATTAGGGGAGAGAGATGACAAACTTATTATCTTTAACAACTTAATTTCTATCATATTCAAATTAATTTCTAGTCATATCCAGATTAACTTGGTCGCATTCAGTATTTTTCTCCTTGTTTTTCACTGATGTTAATTCTAAGTCCTAAGATTTTGCTGTGCTTCACCATTAAATGGAACAATAACATCCACCTTTCAGTTTGTATCTGGCCTGTGCTGGCCTCGGCAGTATATGTAATGGCCTAATCCTGATCATTTGTTGTCAACTTCTACCCCACCCCTGCTGAGATGTCTCTGATCTATAAATGTATAGTCTAACCTTCTTTTTTCCTTGATAGCTGCAAAACTTGGAGCTGTCATAGTCGTTTTGCGATCATGCGAAGACAAAAAACAAACAAATAGAAATACTAAAAATAGTAGAGTGGGAACATGGAAAGAATCTGAGTTCTCAATGGCATCATTGAGTTGCTGAACTAACACTGGAATCACCAATATCTGGATTTCTTTTAAAAAATTAATTAATTAAAATTTGTTAATTAGTCTTTAAATTGAGCATAAAATTTATTTTATTCATCATGTACAACATGATGTTTTAAAATATATGTACATTGTGGAATGTGGACTTCTCAAATAATAAATGTCTTTATGTTTTAAACCAGTGTTCTTCAAACTTTTTCTGTAAAGTTTAGTCAATATGTTAGACTTTGCAGGGTAAGAGGCAAAACAGAAGGTACTATGTAGGTAATTACATATGAGGAAAGAAAGCAAATTTCCACAATTTTTTTTACTGAAAAAATTCAAAATATAATAATTGAGTACAATACAGGTCTACTAAGGACATGAATGGAATTCATTTTGAGAGGAAGTAGATAACATTCACTTAATTGGGATTAAAGTTGGTCTTTCCTATCACAATGGTAGAAACACGGCCTCACTTGCCTATACAGCTTTCTCTTGCATCTCTGAGACACAGTCATCTTCCTTCCTGGGAACTCACCAGAATGTGTTGCCCACAACTCTTTTGCCACTTATATACCTATCTTCACAATGTTCGGTACTTTCTCATATGGGGTGGGCAGGTTAAGAGCACAGGCTCTGAGTTAAGACTCCATAGGTTTGAATACCAGCTGAACTACTCATTAGCTGTATGATCTTCGACTACCCAATCCATCTAGAAGCTTCAGTTTCCTCATCTATAAAATGAGTAATGACATCTACCTCGCAGGGTTATAATGATTAAAAGAGTTAACAAGTGCAAAGATTTAGAGCAGTGCAGGGCATACTTTAAAGCACTTGACATAGGTTTTATTCATTTTTTAATTTTTTAAAACTATTTAATAATAGAAAAACCCTTCTTAGCTTTCCAACTGTACCAAGAACAGACAACAGGCTGAATTTTGTTAAAGAAAAAAATATTCATGATCCTTGCTAAAGAAGGTAAGGTAGACTTTATGCAGGACCATTGTGTGATAGGTGTAGGGATCACTGCAATGAGGCTTTGCAGTGTGGGAGAGATACTGGGCTCAACTCTGAATACAAGGAAAAGCCAAGAAACAGGGTGTGGGTCAGAGGATGGAAAATTACTAAGAGGAAACATCAGAGGTAAAGGGGTGTCTGTTTAAACCAACCTAACAGGTTTGTTGCTGAAGGCAGGCCAGGGTGATCAAACATCACCTGGGGAATTTTGGGGATGAGGAACCTGATCAGATACTGAGGGTGATCAGAGATCAAGAGTGAGAGATTCTGGCTAAACCAACTTAGCCATATCCATATTCTTGCTAAAATTGGACAATGCGGAGACAAACACAGAAGCCCCAAAGCCAAGGCCTAGTTGAAACAGAGCTCAGAGGAGCCTAACTAGACTTTGGCCAACCTGAGACTCTTTGGTCAATTTTGGCACACGAGCGACAGATTGTGTCCACTGTTAGACAGGCGACTTGCTTCTGAAAGCGTGAGTGACTATACAGGGGTAAATGATAAGGTACAGGACCCTCCACGTCAGCTAGCTCTCTTGTTCTATCTACAGTTCTACTTCCCTCCTGAGGAGACAGGCAGAGATCTAATTAGCAAGGGATGTTGAGGATTTTTAAGTTGGGAAGAGAAATGAGAAGATTTGCATTATAAAAAGATCACTCCTCTGAGGGTATATAGAAAATGGATGGGAGGAAATGAGAGTAGATGCAAAAAACCAGTAAGATTATTCCCACAGTCATGGCAGTTTGTATTAGGGTAATAGGATTAGGAACAGACAGAAGTGAACTTACTTGAGATACATTTTGGAAGTAAAATTGACAGGATTTGCTGTCAATTGGATGTGGTTAAAGAGAGAAAGGGAAAAATTGAGAAAAACATCCATGGCTCTAGCCAATCCAATCAAGCTCATTCCCACCTTGGGGCCTTCATGGAAGCTGCTCCCTTGCTGGGAATACTCTTCTCGAATTTTCTTACTTCCTTTTTATCTTAGTATGCACGTCATGTTTTCACAGAGGCCTTTCTCCTGTTTTGTTTTGTTTATACACTTATCACCGTCTGGCATTTTTTGTTGACTTATTCGGCACCTGTCTCTCCCCTAGTGAGCAAGTATCTTTACTGTCTAATTCACTGCTGCATTCTCAAGTACATAGAACAGCATCTGGAACCGGGAGTTGGAGAAAATCTGTTAAATAGATGAGTTATGTTAACAATAATCTAACAGTGGAGGTCTGCAAAAAATTTTTTCCTGTAAAATGTCTGAACATTATTCAAGTCAGGAAACACTGGGTTATAGGGGCATGAACTCCCTTAAATTGCTTGAAGAGGGGGGTGTTTGTTGAGAGAGAGAAAAAGAGAGTGAGAGAAAGACCGCTATATGCAGACACACATGCATTTTTTGAGAAGAGGGATCATAGCTTTCTTCAGATTTTCAAATGAGTCCCTGACTTCAAAAACAGTTAAGCATGAATGTACTCTTGGCTTGAATACACTCAAACTTTCCTACAAGTGTTAGTGACCAGTACCCTAACTTATTGCTAACTATTTCCACATCCTAAGAGCTCTTTCCTTGAATGAAAAGTTTCTTTCCCAGATCAGCAGTGTCCCTCTGCTGAGTAACAGCCAAGTTATGACAAGCTCAGGTGCTCCAGAGGGTGTGATACAGGATGTCCTGGTCTCCTTTCCCCCATTCAGCAAATCCTGGAACTGCAGTTACCCTGAAATTAGAACAGTGACACCTGCTGGCTTCTCTTAGAAACTGCAACCTTGTTCGTTCCTCCCGTGAGAATTTCAGAAATGTGATCTCATCCCACTCAAACATATGCTCAGAAACACAAACCATTTGCGCTTTCAAGCAGAATTTTGAAATGCTTAGTGAGACACACAGTGATAACATTTCTGATCACAAAATATGCCAAACACAAAATTAAAAGGTAACGGGCTGAGGGAGAAAAAAAAACGTTTGCTACCATTGCTAATGGGCTCTGCCATGAATATTCTTTTGTACAATGTAATATATTCTGTGGTCAGAAATGTTAAATGTTTTTCTGGGGGAGAGAAGAAATGTTAAGTGTTTTGGAAAGAGAAATCTGTCAGTTTTTTTCCTTTATGATTTCTGAATTTTGTCTGTTTTAGGAAGTTCTTTTTCTTTTTTTTTTTTTTTTTTGTCTTTTTCGTGACCGGCACTCAGCCAGTGAGTGCACCGGCCATTCCTATATAGGATCCGAACCCGCGGTGGGAGCACCGCTGCGTTCCCAGCGCCGCACTCTTCCGAGTGCGCCACGGGCTCGGCCCAGGAAGTTCTTTTTCTAACTCGATTATTAGTTCCAAAACATTCACATTTGGTTTGGATAAATCTTAAAGGCCATCTGGAATTTTTTTTTTTTTTTTTTTTTTTAAATATCAGGATGGGGTGTGGGTGTGGTAAAGATCTCTCTTTTAAGATTAGGTTAAGCTGCAGGAGACAAGAAACAAAATAGCAGTGGCTTAAACAAAATAGAGGTTCATTTCTCTGTTTGGTAAAAATCCACGTAGACGGTTCAAGCTGATACGGCGCTCCAAAGTGTGAAGGAGAGGGCTCATGCTCTCTGTGTGCCTGGACATGATGGTTCAAGATGATGGCACTGAAGTTCCAGGCAGCAGGATCAAGGAAAAGAAGGGAGCACACAGATGCCGATCTCTAGGGATGATTCTAGAAGTTGTTCTATAACAGTTTCACTTATCCCATTAGCCAGAACTTAGTCACCTAGCCACTCCTAGCTGTAAGGGAAGATGGAAAATGTAGTCTTTATTCTGGGAAGGCAGATGAGCAGCTAAAAATTAATATTGAAGAGGCAATGACCAATTTCCTCCACGATTACTTCTTTGACCTACGTGAATGCACCCTTCTTACTACACAGAGAGTAGTATATTTACTGCTCCCCAAGGTTCCTACAACCAAAGACCTGTCTCCTTATTGCAGTCAGTTCAAAATCCAAGATATCTGGGTGAATATGTTTTCTTCACCAGGAACAAATGTATTTCATTGTTCAGAAAACTATAAATTAAAGGATCTCATTGTTCAGAAAACTGTAAATTAAAGGATTTTATCTGCTCCAACACAATACAGAATAGAGGTGTAGGAACAAAATAATCGCAATTCAGAAATGGAACAAAATGGAAACTACATATTGTCACTGTTTATTAAATACTATTCCACAGGAATTTCAAGGTCTCCTTACTCTGGTAACTCTGGTAGGAGAGTTCCTCCATAAGCCCACAAGGCAGCCCCTGATTCTGCTCTTTGGGAAGAAGTCCTTGTCAATTATTCCTAGGGAAGGTTCTTCATGGTCTATTATCCTACAACTGGGACTGCAGTTTCCAAAGTTTAGGGCAACCACACATAGCAGTTTGCCTAGAATAGTCCCTGTTTATACCTGTTATATCAGTGCAATTACTAAAAGATCTCCTTTCTTTCAAAAATGCTATGGTTTGGGTGATAAATTACATAATCACTTCATTCCTGAATTCAATTTACAAGGAACTGAATTCTGCCATCAACCACATGAACTTGAAAGAGGAACCCAAGTCTCAGATGAGACTGCAGTCCCAAATACCACCTTGATTTCAGCCTGGTGAGACCCTAATCTGAGAACCCAGCTAACATGTGCCTGGACCCATGGAAACTGTGAGACAATAAGCTTGTGTTGTTACACAGCAATAGAAAACTAATATACCTTACGAGACAAGAGGCTTGGGTGGGAAGGCAATACACTTATTCTCATCTCTGCCTTCAACTTTATGTCCCATTGGAGTTATCGCTTTGGACCTGCAGCCCATAAATTACAAGTGAGAGAATGAATGTCCTGAATCAGGTTCAGTGGACTTGGGAACATTTTTGGATCAGTAAATTAGTACTTGGAAATCCTTGCAAGATTTGATGTTGCAAGAAGTTCAAATGAGCTCAAATGTCTCCTCAGACATTCCAGACATGGTAGGAAGGATTCAGTACAGCTGTTAACCTCTTCTTCCATTTTCTATCTGTTTGTAGATTGACTATATTCAGCTTGAGGGCATAGGTCACCATGTAGGATTTTCCCTACCATCTTTCCTATTGTTAGTCACGTCAATCTACTTTCCAAGGTATAAATTAGAAGCAACAATTTCAATGTTTTGTAATGGCTGAATGGAGGTCACCAGCTGTTGGAGTTTGGATGTGTTGTCCCCTCCAAAACTCATGTGGAAATTTGATCCCCAATGTAGCAGTTGGAAACTGATTGAGTCATGGGGGCAGATCCCTCATGAATGGATTAATGCTCTCCCTGGGGAGGGGGATTAATGAGTGAGTTCTAGCTCTATCAGTTCCCGCGAGAGCTTGTTGTTTATAGGACCCTGGCACCTTCTCTCTCTCTCTTGCTTCCTCTCTTACCATGTGATCTGCTTGTACCCACCGGCTCCCTGCCTCTTTTCTACCATGAGTAGAAGCAGCCTGAGGCCTGTGCCAGATACAGCTGTCCCAGAATCATAAGCCAAATAAACCTCTGTTCTTTATAAATTACCCAGTCTCAGGTATTTCTGTTATAGCAACACAAACGGACTAAAACACCAGCTTTACAGCCTGCCATGTCTGTGCCTTAATGGATCCACCTAGCAAGTGGAACAATACTCCTTTCCTTAGGGGATCATTTTTGATTGTCACAGGATCAGGAGGTGTCATTGGCAGTTAGTGCCTGGGGCAGAAGTGATAAACAACAGAGCGTCTTGCACATTGTACCGTACAGTCATCCTCCCTTATCCGCGGTTTCACTTTCCCCAGTTTGTTACCCACAGTCAACCATGGTCTGAAAATATTAAATGGAAAGTGATCCAGGATCACCGGAAGCAGATGATCCTCCTTCTGATGTATCATCAGATTGAAAGTAGCCTAAGATATGTCACGATGTCTACGCCATTCACTTCACTTCACCTTATCAAGTAGGCATTGTATCATCTCACACCATTACTAGAAGGGTGAGTATAGTAGCACATTTTGAGAGACCACATTCACATAACCTTTATTACAGTATATTGTTATAATTGTTCTATTTTGTTATCGTTGTTCATTTCTAACTGTGCCTACTTTATAAATTAAATTTTATTATAGGTATGTATGTCTAGGAATAAACATAGCATATAAAGGGTTCAATACTGAGATGTCAGGCATTCCCTGTGGATAAGGGGGACTACTGTATTCAAATGTCAGCAGAACCAGCCAATGTCACAGTTCCGGTTTTGTTACTTGTAGAAGCAACCACGCTTTCAGTGCCAAATTCTATAAGTGAAGTAGGAGTGATTAAAAAAACAAAACAAAACCCAAATAACCCAAAACAGCAGTGGCTTAGGCAGTCCAAGACTGGAAGGGTTCCCCATAATGCCAGGGACTCGGGTGTTTTCCATTTTCTATTGGACTCTTCATTATTGTGTTGAAGGTGCTCATTAGACATTACAGAAATTAATCATCTGTCAAATGTTTTCTCTCTGGGTGCTTTGTCTTTTGACTTTGCTTAGAGCATTTAGGCCATGCAGAAAGCTTTGATTTTTATGAAGTCAAATACATTGTTTTATCTTAAGAATGGAGGGTTTTGTGTAAAATTCTGAAATTATTCTCAAATTACTAATTACCATGATTTCTTTAAGAGCTTTAATGAAATCATTTTACACCATTAAATCTTTGATCCAATTTTAACTCAGTGTAAGGTGTAAAGTATGGGTCCAATTTAATCTACTCCACCACCTCCCCGCTGCAACTGGCTACCCTGTCCCAACATCACTTATGGAGAATTCACCTTTCCTCCACTTATTTGAGATGCTGCCTTTAAGTCAGAACTGTGTACTAAGTTTTATCAAATTCTCTAATGGTATTTACTGAGAGAGTTACATGTACATCTAGCTACGTTACTAGATTGCCTAACAAACAATCATTGCATTCCAGTGATAAAAGCATACTAAGTCATTGTGAAGTATTCTTTAGTTACTGAAGTATTAAGAAATTTTGCTTTTAACTTTATAGGGAAGTTTCATCAGTTTTCTTTTTAGGTGCTATTCTTATTTAAGCTTTTGACAGTCTCCAATATATTTCCATCTTTTTCTACCATCTAGAATAATTTCTATAACATAGAAAATTATCTGTATGAGTACATGGAAAGTTTGATAAAATTCACTATAAAAATATGAGTCTAATGAGGCAACAGTAAACTTTGTATTCAATTTATTCTATTGTTATGAACTTTGCCATTTTTTCCCCTTTGCTTGAGTAAATTTTTGTATATAAAATCGGCTCTCCGTATGTGGGTTTCACATCCATGGATTCAACCAACTGCAGATTGAAATAAAAAAAAAAAAATTCCACAAAGTTCCAAAAAGCAAAACTTGGATTTGCTGCATGCTAATTTCACTACATTAAATCCACATGAAGTGATGTGTAGATATTGTGTTAGGTGTTATAAGTAATCTAGAGATGATCTAAAGTACACGGATGTGCATAGACTATGTGCAAGTACTACTCCATTTTGTATAAGGAATGTGAGCAGCTGATTTTGGTATCCATGGGGGGTCCTGGAACCAATCCTCCATGGATACAGAGGAACGACTGTATTTCCTTTCAATTACAGCTCCAAACGTGTCGGCATAAGTTGCTTATTTTTTAAATGACAAATTACATGACCATAAAAAAACTGAGACTGTTGTAATAAAGACCTGTATATCTACCACCCAGTTTAAGAAATAAATTCTTACAGACACAATTGAGTCCCCTCTATACTGTTCCCTAATCCTATTCCATTATGTTCTTCCTCACATATATACCATCCTGTTTGGTTTTTAATCCCATTGCATGTTTTATATATTCGCTATACATAAAATGATAAAATATATGTATTGTTTTACAGATTTTTAAACTTCCACTCATAATATTACAGTGTACTCACCTTTCTGCAACTTGCTTTTTTCTCTTAACATGTATTTTTATAGTATGTTAATGAAGCTCTGACTCATGAGTTTTTAAAAACTATCCCAGTGTTAACAAATGCAGTATCTGTACTCATTCTCTGTTGCTGGATATTTAGATTGGTTTAAGGTCTTTGCTATTAGAAGTCTCTAGAATGGAATTTATTTCCTTTTATATTTTATTTCTTTCTACTCTGTAAAGCCCCAAAGTGAGGGAAAAATGAGGGGACATGGGCAGGATTTTCTTTTGTTACTTTGCTTTTTCAGCATCCTGGAACACTGATCTCCTATATTTTGCTGTGTATTCTAAAACTAAAGTCTTCCGTAAGTGCTTAATTAATACTTAAGAGAGCAGTAGCTCCTGGGTATTTCTCTTTAGTATTCTTTGGGGAAACAGGAGGCAAGCCTTCATTTTCAGATAAAAGTTTGGGGTGGAGATCTGCATCAGTGTTCAGATTCTGCTAGGTTAGCAAGTTAGCAACACTAAACCTGAAGATAGAGAGGAAGGTAATGCTTTTTAGCCAGAGAGACTTTTAGGTGTTATCGTTCCAGTGAGAGAACTCCTTGGAAATGTATTTGGTTTAAGAGCTGGGCATTTTACAGATTTCCCCAGGAAGTCATCAATCTTCTAAGATATACCAATTTTGTTTCCTTTACCATTTTCTGTTAATCAGAGTGCTTTAACTTTATGTAGTTCCACAAGCTCATGAGTCAAGATTTATGTTATTAGAATGAGTGGCTGACCTGCCATCTGTGATATGTATGCTTTCTAGTCAGTGTGAAAAATGTTAGTTCTCTGATACAGTCAAACTCTAAAACAATGAAAATTGACATTAAACTGACTAGCACACTTCTGTTAGGTTACCCCAAAACTAGAGATAAAAATATTTTAATATCTTACTAGTCATACTATAATTTAAGAGAACACTTACTTTTAACTTTACTCTTTTCTCATTTTGTACTATGGCATGTATTTTAAACAAATCGGATTTAGTTTTGAACTGGATAATGCTCTTTCACCTAGGACATTTCTACGCAGAAAGCTGTTATCTGCATTTTGATGCTTCATTGAGACACGAGGACTTCCTACCAGTTACATGCATACTTACAAAAAAATTAGTGTACTAATGTATCATATAAAACTCATCCTTTCTAGAAAACATTCCTTGGCTTGACATCCCTTTAAAAGCTATGTTAGGTAAGTAAGGCTTGAAGTTTATTTTGTAAACAATGTTAAAAATATTTTATATGTATTATCCGTGGACATCTTCCTAAATGAGTCCAAAGTGTGCCAAGATATTGATACCCTCAACGCTCATGGCAATTGGCAGGCAGTCTTATTTCCTGTAGTGTGCCTTACAAATATAATTTTCTATATATGTTGTGATGTGACAAAGGTTGGAAAATACTGCTATAGTCCCATGACTAGTTTGCAGACTCCTAAGAAATAGTTTTATATTATCTAACTCCACAATGCCTAAAAGAGTCCTCTGAAAACAGTTTGATTAAATTGAATGACCTGACGATAATTTCTAACACCAATCAGACCTTAAAAATTCAAATGGCTATTTTAATTTTAGTGGGTAAATATTTTGCACATTCTCCAATAGCTAGCACTGCTGGCCAATACTACAATAAAGCTTTTGTATAATAATGAGAAAGTCAAATTTGGAGATGAATATACGAATAGTCTGCTTTTAAAAAGTTCTCAGCGTCAAGCCCAAAAATCTACACTTTAAGACTAGTATTGCAATTCTGATTTCACATAATCCACCTTAGAGAAGTGAACAGAAATACACATCCTCTTTGGGATATTTCATAACATGCATGAACTACAAAACACTCATGTTAACTCCTAACTAAATGTGCCTTTATTTTTTTTTTAAATTATTTTTTGGGGGGCAGCTGGCTGGTACAGGGATCGAACCCTGGACCTTGGTGTTAACAGCACCATGCTCTAACCAACTGAGCTAACCGGCCAGGCCCTGCCTTTATATTTTTATACCCAATAGTTGGCAAAGGCACAAACTGATAATCAGTGTGGAAAATATTTTGAAAGGATCTTGCATTATTCCACAGCTTTCAGTGTGGGTATTAAAAATCAAAATTATTTTAACTACAGAAAGGGCCACTCAAATGCTATATAATTATCTATAGTTGTCCTCACTTACTTTCCTAAGAATTTCACTTTTCAAGAACATTAGTAATGAATCAGAACTTCCAGGAAAAAAAAAAAATATATATATATATATATTTTTTTTAGTGCTCCTGCTCCCATTTAAGTTTCCAAAATCCCAAATAAGGAAAAATGTCATGAATAACTGTATCACATATTTATCTAACTCATATAAATGTGATTGAAATATACTATATCTAGGTATAGTGTCGAAATACAGCACTCATGTCAAGAACACTTACTTCTATTGGAATTCTCGATTTCAGTATCCACAGATATAATCTTTCCAACCCTGCAGTTGCTTAAAGTCCTCTCCTCCCTCAGCCAATCACTATCTTGGTCATACCTGTCATTAGTATTAAATGTAAGTGCTCAAAATCTCAATTTTAAGCACACCACTCTCTAGTCACCACTTCCCACATTTCCAGATCATTCCTTCTAGTCCCTCAACTTAAACACACCTACAGTCCATTGACTGTGCCACATTTTTACCATTCCTCACCTCTTCTCAAGTCTTTACTCCCTTGCTTACCCAGCTTAAATTCCAGACCATCATAACCTTTTCCCTCTCCATGTGGTCAGTCATAAACTCTTGGTAAAAACACACCTTAGTTAAATTCAGTTCATGCACTGTATGGCTGCACCCATGCAGCTTTAACAGCCATACTCACTGATCTCACTTTACATTCATTATCACTGAGCCAGCTGAGTCCTTACTTTGGGTGGCTATCAAACTGTTTCCCAGGTTCACTCACTCTCCCAGTCTTCCAGCCCAGCACATTCCTCTAGCTCCTTTTTCCCGTATCAACTTCTACAAGAGATTTCTCCTGGAAATCTAAAACTGAGCTCCTATCTCCTTACCCCCAACTGACCTGCTCCTCCCAGATTCCTCAAGCCCAAAATGTCCTTGACCATTCTCTTTCTCTCATATTCCACAACCAATCTCTCACAAATCTTGCTGATTTTACCTTTAGGATATATCCAGAACTCACTGCTTCACACTATCTTTACAGCTACTGCCTCAGTCCAAGCCAGCATTCTCTCTCAACTAGACTATTACAACAGCCTCCTATTTCTCCGATTCTGCCTTTGCCTCCACACTTCAGCCTATTCAACACAGTAGCTGTTATGGGTCCTATTAAAACCACACTACTGAGCTTTAGGGTACTTTGGCTTTCCATTCTTCACTTTAATAAAATGCTATTCTTAGACTACAAAAGACTAGTCTATTGCACAACCATTATTTCAGACTGTGTTCTAAATTATTTTTGGTAACTCTTACCTTTCACATGCAAATCACCTTAAAAACAGTTTCCAAGAATGCATTCTAGGACATAAAACAGAGCCAAAGTAATTGATCTTCATGGGACACAAACCCATCCTAGCCCAAGTGATACAACTAAGGTAATTAATTACAGTTTCATCTAGTGTTTAGTTCAGAATCATCATTAAACTTTTGAATATGTCTTTTAAAAAAAGGAACAGATAACTAATGTTACCAATATATTTTCTTTAGGAATCTCCACAGCCAAAACTTGTATTTTAAAACTAAAGAGAAAATAATTTAGCCAAAAATGTCATAATTTCATATTATATTCTTAATGCTTTCAAAGCCCAACAGTGATTTTAAAAAGAAATTAAACATGCTTTCATTGAATTTTTAAAAATCTATACAATTCAAGCTAACGAAATATTTTACTGTACATAATAAAAGTTTAAAAAAAAAAAAAAATTCCAGGCCCAGACATCTGCAGGAGTATGTGAGGAAAGGATTTCACTCAAGTATAATAAGCAATACTCTGCTGAATGAAACCATAAATCCACTGCACTCCCTATAGTAAATACTAATATTTACCACAGGCTTGAAATTCCTGTAGTATAAGTAAATCTATTTTAAAAAATATTACAAACATGCTTATGATGCATAGGAAGATGGAAAAATTTAGACTGTAACTGCACAGCATATGTACTCCCAGATTTTCTAATTTACAATCAGTTAAGAATTACAATATCTGAAGAAAGTATTTTAAAATAGTATATGACTCGCTGGTAAGTGATTTTCTACTCAAATAAATAGAAAAATTTGCATTTTAATATCACATTGAATTTCAGAACTTTTCAATTCAAGAAAAAAAATAAACTGAGACATGGTCATGAGTTCAGGATTATATATATTACAATTTGCCTTGTTATAATACATTTGTGGCTTTATGATAAAAATAACTCAGGGAAATATGGAATTCAAGCTAATTTGCATAACTAACACAAGAAAAAAAGCATTAAATGCATTTCTGAAATAAGTATTTCCATTTAATTTCAGAATCTCGAAACAGCATAAGACCTTGGCCTTGTTTAAAAAAAGTTTAGTTAAACACTAAGCTAGCTAAATAACCTTCTTGAGAGGTTTAAACACAACTGATATAGAAAATGCTTTTTCTCTAATCTCAATCTTACATAAATGGAAGAGGTGAGGGGGAAAAGGTAGACAATATCTTTAGCAGCATATATGGCTAAATCCATCAACCACCTTAAACTAGAACGTCTATTATCGACCCCATTAAAAAGAATTGGGCAAATATCAAAAGTTACCCATTTTATAAACCAAAAGACAACAATTTTAGGGTTACAGTAAGTAAAATATTTTTGAAACACTTCAAAAACTTTTAACCTTAAACTAGAGGAATCATCTCTTCATTGTAAGAAAGAAAAGCATAACAAAAAGTAAAAGACATTTAAACTAAATTGATTTTCAATCCTCTTTGAACAAAAGAAATGAAAATAATGGTTGATTAGCTAAGCTTTGTGCTCTAACCAAACTAATTAATTACAGTGATTTTAAATGGCAACAGCCCATCTGACTGGGCAGCTTGACAGTTCTGAATACTTTTGCAATAATTTTTTTTTTTTAACGCAAAGACACTAAAATGATCCAGTCATGCAATGTTCATCTTATGCATTCTGCATCTCTTTCCCAATCTTGTAGCTAAGGATCTTGTTCCAATCAATTTTAGTGCGTGTAACTGGCAACTGTCGACGTAAGGCTTTGAAAGTAGTGTCCGACATTGTCTGATAATTCTCACTGATGGCAGTCTATGAAAAACAGCAGTTAGAAGTTTAAAGCAAATAAAAGGAACAGAACAATTTCTAAAACACACAGATGTCTTCAAAACAACCTTTATTTAAGCAGCCTGTTTCACTGCTTTTAAAGTCAAATAAAAATCCCGACATAATTTAAAAAGCTTTTTAAAAGCAGCTAAAAGGAAAACTACATAATTATTAAATTTAATGAAATGGAATTGTAAATTAAATATTTATGTGTCCTCATTTTGAATCTATTTCACTGTTTCAGTCAGAACAATTTACAAATTACTGTTTTTGAGGGGTGGAAACTTATCCAATTCAAATTCAATACTTAAGTTCAAGAGTATAGTTTAGAAGCTGATAAATAATGTAAAAAGCAGAGCACAAAATAAAATGTAATCTAAGTAGATTACACATAATCCAAATGGCTTGGGAAATTAAAATTTCCAATCTGAAACAAAGTGGCCATGTAAAATCTTCGCATATTTTGACCAATACTCAGAAATTAGAGTTGGCTAAAACCAAGTGTTAGTATTTTTAAAAGATAAAATCTTAACTGAATTCAATTTCTTTGCCACTTTTTTGACTATACTTTCATAAGTTTGCCCATGTACTAAAAGCAAACACACAACAAAAAGACTATATCTTATATAATGAAACAATGAAAATTTTCAGTGCCATTAATTTACAAATAAATATAGAGTATTTAATATTTTAAAAAATCATACCTGGTATTCATTTTCTGCAGCTTCTACAATCTTTATAAATTCTTTTGCTGTTTGCACCTCATTCTGAATGAAAAGCAAAAACAAAAGTAAATAAAATAGTAATTTAAAACTAAACCACTATTATTTTTAAATATATGTATGGTTAATGAAATGTTATAATTTAATAAATAACATAGATGAAAGTTATGACAAAGGAAGGGAAAATACTGTAAGATCAATTATTCCAAGTCCAAGGGAAACTGGGCAAAGATATTTCAAAATCTGCAGAATGTGCCTGGTTTCAGTGTTTAAATGGTTGAGGAGAGTGAAATCTTAATATTACACATTGATGAAAAGTTCAGTTATAATACTTAACATGCATTCCAACAGACAACCTTTATGGGTAAGAAGTTAGGCACAGATTTCTAATTAATGACTATCTAAATACTGAACAATATTTACCTCCATAGTGACAAAAAAAAAAAAAAAAAACAATTAGGAAAAGTGTATTTTAAAGTTTAAGGTGAATTTACTCCACTGTGTAAATATTTTCTGGAAAAAAATGTTTAACATGACAAAATATAGATTTGTTTACTTTTTCCCTAATAATAAAGTTAACGGAAATCTAGATTTTTAAAAAAACAAAGGGGTCAATGGAAAATTCTCTAATAACTTACTTTATATATGTTATATACACACACAAGGGTACTTGCAAAAGTCTGTGGAATAATAGAATTAAAATATAATAAACCCCAGATGAGCTCACAATATTCCCTCCCAAACATTAACTTTTTAAAGTACTCTCGTGTGTGTATACACACACACACATACATATACACATATATGTACACACACGTATATATACATATATGTATATATGTATACGTACACACACACACAATTTAAATAATGGGAGTAAGTTTTTTCTTTCTCCAAAAACAAAAAAACAATGAAAATCCTATAAAGTGAAAAATGGTTATTCCTAAAAAAATTCAGCATAAACATAAACTAGCAGAATAGCTAAGTTTAATTACTATGACCATGTCTCCCAACTACACAGTCGACAATTTTATGAACAAATCTCTCTTAGGAAGAATCTTTGCTCAATGTCAAACTCCTCAAAGAAGATAGTACCAAGTACCCTTGTTATGCAAATAATATTACATGTGATAATTATATATGATATATAACTATAATACAATGTCTCACAGAAAACTAGATATTAGTAAGTTTCTTTCACTGGAAAATTTTGCAAAGTGAGTATTACATAGTACAAAAGAAGAACTCACATAAGTGCTAATGAAACATTTTTAAAAATATAGTTCCTTTTCTTCTCAGCATCTGGCCTAATACATTCATACATATTTCTTAAGGTTAAAATTTTTTTTTAATTAAAAATGAATTTTTCTTTAATATTTGTGAATTAGCTAATTTTGTATATTAATTAGCAGTTAATGTTTATAATACACTGGTACTTTTAGATATATAATACAAATGTTTATGGGAAAATATCACTGTTAATATTATACTGTCACTATCCTTGGGGCAAAAAAAAATTCAATTAGGAAATAGTTGCATATGTAATGGAAAGAATGTGTGAACTCTGTGGGGAAATAAAACCAAGTTCAAAAATTCTTGAACTTGAAAGTTGAACTTAAGAAAAACTTCATTAAATCATAATCCAAATAGCAAGAGGAAAGAAAATATACAGTACAGTTTAATGTTAGGTACAGGGTCATAGACCTAAATGTAAAAACTAAAACTATAAACCTCTTAGAAGAAAACACTGGAGTAAATCTTCACGACCTTGTGCTAGGCAATGGTTCTTCTATTAATATACCAAGAGCACAAGTGACAAAAGAAAAAATAAACTGGACTACTTCAAAACTAAACTCTTTTGCTCTACAATCAATCAAGAAACTGAAAAGACAACACAGAGAATTATAAAAATATTTGCATATTACATATCTGATACTAGACTTGTATCTAGAATATATAGACAACAATTACAACCCAATAATAAAAACACGGATAAGCAATGGAAAAACAGGCAAAGGATCTGAATAGACATTACCCAAAAGAAGATATACAAATGGCTAATAAGCGCATAAAAAGAAGCTTAACACATTAGCCAAAAGAAAAATGTAAATAAAAACCACAACAGGATGTCGTTTCAAACTGACTGACTCGGTTGGCTATAATCAAAAAGACAAGTTTTGGTGAGGATGCGGAAAAAAAATTGGAACCTTCACATACTGCTGATGGGGCTATAAAATGGTGCAGGAACTTTGAAAAAGTCTGGTAGTTCTTCAAAAGGTTAAAACACAGAGTTATCATGTGATCCAGCAATTCCAGTCCTATGTATAAGGGTACTTCAAAAAGTTCATGAAAAGATTCATATTATCTTTCAATTCTATTTTTCCATGAACATTTTAATTCCATTTATATGAAATGTCCAGAACAGGCAAATCCATAGAGTCAGAAAGTAGCTTAGTGGTTGCCGAGGAGTTGGGAGGGGTCTGGGGAGAGGGCTGGGATGAGTGGGGAGTGACTGCTAAACAGGCATGGGATTTCTTTTAAGAAACATGAAAATGTTCTAAAATTAGACTGTGGTGATCGTTGCAACAACACTGTTATTAATACACTAAAAAACATTGCATTTTTACACTTTAAATGTGTGAATTGAATGGTATGTAAATTATATCTCAATAAAGCTGCTAAAAAAAGTTAGGTACAGATTTGCAATTACTTATTAACTTTAATCTATCTGAAAACACTTTAATCTGAAGTAGAAATATTACCTAAAATGTTAATTCCAAAACTGTTGCTGGTTTTATGAAGTGTTAGGTTGCTTAAATTTTATTGTGGAATTAATTACTTACAGACACGGTTAGGGAATCTTGTATATCTTTATGACTCACTAGCTGAACATTACCATCTTCATAATAATGAACCTATTAGAAAAAGAAATTACAAAAACCACATTATAGGAATCATCAAAATCCTCATTCCTTCAACAATCATATCAATGCAAATGACTACCAATTTCAGTTCCAGTCCTAGACTTCTCTGCTGAGCTCAAGACCTTTCAAACTCCAGCAAGAATCTTCCCACCCTTAGTCCAGTCACAAGTTTCCGCAATTATTCAGGCAAGCCCTCCGTTAGCCTGACTGCTGGACTACTGTTTTGTTGTTTTGTTGTTTTTTAATCTCATACCATTCTAAACCCCAGATGAGCTCACAATATTCCCTCCCAAACACTGCTCTTCTTTTTATGTATTCCCACCAACCATTTAATTCCCCAAATTCACAGACATGAATTTGTTTAACAAACATTAATTGAGTGATTACTATAAATACTGCTACTGCATAAGGTTCTGGGGATACATAGCTTTTTAAAAGACATAGTCCCTGACCTCATATTTCAACACAACATGGTAAGAGGTATGTTCAAAGTACATCAGCAATACTATGAACTCTCTCTGAAGGTTAAAAAAGGACAATATATTTCAGAAAGGATCGGAGGTACTTATGGTTGGAATGAACATGAGGTGGGAAAGGGAGAGGGGTAGCTGGAGAAAACAGGTAGCGGACAAGTCAACTTTGGGCCTTGTATGCCATGCAAATATATCTGGAATATCTATTAAGTAAGAGTTTACCACTAAATGATTTTAGGTAGACAAGTAACATACCCAGATTTAAATTTTTAAAAATTTATCTTTTTGATGACAATGTGCAAAATGAATTAAGGGATGTCAGAGGGCTCAGCAATTCAACAAAATAAAGTATCGATTTTATACTAGGCACTATACTACGTGCTAAAGATGGATCTGTGAACCAGACAATCACTGCCCTCAGCTTTGGTCCAATGAGCAGCACCGTTTTAGAAACTGATGTAATTATCCAGGTAAGAGCTGCTGAGGTGTAACTGAAGGAAAGAATAATGGTAACAATAATGGCTACCATTCATCAAGCACTCTGTCTGGCTCTGTTATAACCATTTTATGCCATATTAACTAATCTTCAAACAATCATATGAACCTTTTACTTTTTTTAACCAATGTGGAAGCAAACAAAGAGCTTAAATGACTTCCTGATGTCACATAACTAATAACTCGCAGAGCTGGGATTCAAACTCAGGCAGTCTGGCTTCAGAATCCATGCTCTTAACTTCTGTTCTCTAGTCCCTAAAGGACAGGCACCAAGATATAAAAGCAATGCTGTGTAATACTAGAAATGTATACTGGAGTAAGACAACAGAGCAGCTGTGTCTTATTCATCTTTGTTCCTTTACAGCTCTTAGCATAATACCCTTCATGACAGTTGATCAACAAATGTATTAAATAAATAAGTGAACCAAGATAGAAAAAGATTAGTCAGTACTTTCATTTAACTTATTTGGTAATACTTATATTCAAATACTTGGTCTTGGTTATCAAATGTTCTTCTACATAAACATCTGAGCTTACATTAAGAGTCAACTCAATTATAGTGGGTTTCATGTAAGAAGCCAAATGAGTACAGGAGATATTTAAAAGATATACACACACAAATTTGAGGGGTCTTCAAAAAGTTCATGGAAAGATTTGTATTATCTTTTAATTCTATTTTTCCACAAACTTTTTGAAGTATTCTCATATTAATACTAAACTGCACCGAACTCCACCCAATTCAGATGACAGAAGAGCACAACTCAAAATCAGAAGACGCTTGGATGAACAAGAGTATGGAGATCAGGCCAAATGGTAGCACCTAATTTTAGCTGTGACTTAGGATCTGTCAGCTATTTTGTAGATGTCTGATGACTAGGGAACAAACATCAAGGTTATGTAGAAGACTTAAAACAGCACTACTTGTTCTTTGTATTACCCCAAAACAAAGATCTGGAAAAGAAATGGTATGATGTACTACAAAAACATAAACTTAGGAATTAGTTGTTTCTCTGTTCAGAATCATCTAGATGTCAATAAACAAATTCTTTTTATTTCATACCTGAATTTTCAAGATGCCAACCACTTGAGTGGTTGAAGGAGCAATTGTAAACTTCCACTCTGACCTCCAACGACCATTCCTTAAAAATAAAAACAGCAGCTGTAAATAAGGTAGGGAAAATAATTTGAATCAATTTTAAGTTTCAGATTTAAACGTAATGCTATAGTATGAGAGAGTGTGGGGGATGAATGCTGGACATTCATTTTTTAATCACTGAAATATTCAAAAGAATCAGAAGGTTAAGTTTAATTATCAGACATTGAATTTAATTTAAATCCTACTGATAAGAAAGGACTTACATAATGAATATAGCTACAGAATTCTAAAGCTAAGTCTTAAAACACAATTCAAAACTAAATCATACGCTACTTCTTAGAGAAAATTTTTTAAAGCTATTTCTTCATGGAATCAATTATGCTTTAATTAAGAATATCTGAATAAATATTCAAATTATCAGGGGCTTTCATAAATACAGTCAGGTAGCTTAACATCTACTGAATGATAAAAAGTATCAAATAATTTTAAAAGAATGGCTAGTAAATGTTGTGAAAGCTATAGTTATAAACATCACATTTTCTTCCCCTTTTCCAATTTTAGGTTTAAAGTTTCCACATAAAAGGCACATTCTCCTGCTGATTCCTGAAATGATTTTTGGTACACAAATTAATACATATTCATGGTAGGAAACTGAGAAATTACAAATAAACAACAGGTATGTTACCCATTTTTGTCCAGTAGTAAATTTTATCCTATTTTTTTTTGACAGCCTTTTTATAGTCCATCCTTTTCATTTCTATCTGCTCTTTGTACACTACAGACATTCTGATATGCAAATTAATACCTGATAGCTTTTTTGAACAGTAGATATAGTTCTACAATAGTCACAGAGTCACTGGATTACTATACTGGCTTTTGTTATCAAATTAGTTCTGTGTTCCTTTCAATATTCTTACAGTCTCTTCAATCATAAAATTCTGTAGAATGATAGTATTCCCATACCTAAGGTTAACACCTAACATTTGAAAACCATTATAGAGCAATGTACATGTTTTACAAAATACAAGAGAATTTTATAACATGTCTTGATTTTGAGTGACTCATCCAAGATTATTCAAAGAAGCTCAGTTGGAAAAAGAACCTATATTTATTCATTTTTGTCTCATGATTCCAAAAGAAGTTATTCCTTTTATTTAGGTATTAGTACCAAGCAACTCATGAGTTCTACGCATATACATTACTGATTATTACGACAACACACATATACCACCATTGACTGTGAAAAGTTAAAAAAAAAGGAATTCCAAACAAAGTAATGGTAAAATACGAGAACTATTTCAAAAGATTCTTCCAAAAGTATTACTATAGTAATTGTAAATGTCGCCGAGTGGATAGTACCCTTTCTTCAGTAGAGTAAATAGCTGAGATGTCCTAGCCTTTAATTATATTCTGTGGGGGGTTGGGGGGGGAGTAGCAGAATAGCTGGGTCATAAGGTAGATCTATCTTTAGTTCTCTGGGGAACCTCCATATTGTTTTCCACAATGGCTTGACCAATTTATATTCCCACCAACAATGTTGGAGGGTTCCCTTATCTTTTTCAGAAAGTGAAAATCATTTTTAACTTTAATGATACAATGTTTGTGGTGGTGGTTTAGAAAACAAATACTCAAATATGTAAAGCAAAGTAGTAACAATAAAAAACTCAAGGACAGACATTTTCTTCATTTTATTTATGCTAAAGCTCAAAGAAATATTTTTGAAAACTAATTAGTAAATTTATTATAGCATTCTCCAATATATCTTAAAGTAAAACTTAGTCATAAGAACTTTCTTTTAATAGTAGTTCAATCGCAACAAGATTGATTTTATTATATATTTCCTGGCACAAACAGCATAAATTAGTAATAATTTTGAGATTTATTGCTTTAGGATTCTGGCAGATTAAAGCAACAAGTTTTTAGCCCTAAAATAGAGAAACTACATTTATATTAAATTCATAACATAAAATAACTCTGTATGCCGGAATCTTTAGGAAACTACAGCTTGTTATTAAGGCATATGTTTACATATGGAATTGATTTTCCTTCAGTGATGATGGACCTGCATTCCTCCAAATATTATTGGCTATCCTTGTAACTTTGCATTTATTTCTGAGATGGTTAAGCAGTGGAGCAACCTTGGGTCATGGACCAAACTGGCCCATAGGGATTAATGATACCTGTTACTTTACTCTCAAAGCACCACCCACCAACTTGGCTAATGAGTCAAAGACTAACATACTTAAAAAGTTAAATATGACGATACTTATGATGATCTTTGCACATATTAACAAAAAAAGGAAATAAAGGTAAAGATTTCATTCAATTCTAAACTTATAAAGTTTTGGAGAACCTCAGAATTTTATAACAGGTGGTATCTCAGAAATGGTCTTGTCTAAGAATAAAAAGGATCAATAACTTGTTGAAAGTCCAAGATTAATAGGGCAAGTCAGTGCTTTCGGGGCCTAGATTTTCATAAGGAATAATCAAATGATTTGTACACAAAATTACAAGGCATGATTGTAATTTGCTTCCTTGTATAAAACATGCCATTACTTCCTCACATTGGCCAACCAAGCACAAAGCAATCCCCATAAAAACATCTATTTCAGAGTTCCCAAAGTTAACAAATGAATCACTGTTCTTTGCTTCACAATTACGTCTGTCCTCCTCCCCCATCTAAGTTTCAATCAGGAACACCTGCTGCTCAGAGTGAGCATATGGGCCTGCCAACTGGTTTGCTCACAGGTACACATGTTCCTTCAGTCTCTCAAAACACTATGCTCTCCCACACTCATTTCACTGAATGACGATGGTTTTACTGCTACCTTTAATGATCAGGCCAATTATGGAGCAAAACCCTGCTTATATCAAAAGGCTAAAGTTTTATACCATGTTTAGGTTATTCATAGCCAATCGTACACAAACAAGTATAGCCCCAATCACTAAAGCAAGAACCACAAAGAATATAAACAATGTCAAAATTCCCCAATAAACAAAATTTTAACTTACCAAAAGTTTTTTGCTT
The DNA here is from genome assembly GCF_027409185.1 of Cynocephalus volans. NCBI lineage: Eukaryota > Metazoa > Chordata > Mammalia > Dermoptera > Cynocephalidae > Cynocephalus > Cynocephalus volans. The sequence goes on from NC_084465.1 coordinate 38,683,600, forward strand.
GAAACTGATGGCTTTCTATGCATGCAATAATGGTTTGCTGTCCATCTATTTTTTTGCCATACACCTTATTGGCAAAAGAAATAACCAAGCATGAGAATGAATATGAGGCCACAGAATGTCCAACTCTAAACATCTATAAAATATTGAAAATTGAACAGCACTTTGGCAGGAGCACATAAGAACACAAAGTAGGCCATCATTCTAATAAAGCAGCTAGAAAGACAAGTTCTCAAATACGTACACCTAATCAAATTCTTGGTGGATCACAGAAGAGCTCACAATTAATAAAGTATAATTTATTGAGTAAAACTAACTGTACTCTAAAATATTCATAAACATCCTAGATATATCACGCTTTCCTTCCAAGAAAGTAATTTATCTAAACATATGGATACATAATAAAGTAGATAATTTATCATAAGAAGTAGATAATTCATTTAAAACATAAATTATAGGTACCAATCTAGCTATTTCCATGAAAATAAAACCTGGACCTAGCTTTTGATTATTATTTTTGTTCACTTGACAATCTTAGGGGCTGCCACTTCTCTAGTTATTTAAAAAAGTATTGGGATAAGGGTGAGAAAGCTAACTTACTTATAACTTAAGAGAATGCCTGTGATGTATGACGATGTTCCCTCTTGCCTGCTGCTTTAAAAGTAATGACTAATTTTTACCTCTCAATGCCCTAAGAACAAATGAGGATTCTCTAAACTCAACTACTCCCTTACTTTTGCTGAGTTATTCTTCCAAAATAATCCTAACCAACAAGTTATAATTCAAAGAATGTTTAAGATATTTCAGGATATGTTGCTATATTTCTCAAATAATTATTGAGAGCTAGATACTTAAGCATACCATGTGAATTTTTGCCCTAACCAGGAAACTTCTGAGAAATATAGGGTGCTACTAGTGATATTAATAATTACGTTGGGAAAACAAGTATAAACTAGGATGTATGGTGTTAGGTCAGAGAGGTAAGCAGAGGCCAGGTACACAAGGCTTTGTAAGCCATGTTCAGAAGCCTGGACTCTAACCTAATTACAATGGAAAATCTCTGAAGGATTTCAAGCAGGGGATTTTCATAATCTGATTTACATTTCAAAAGATCACTCTGGCTATGAAGATGACCACTGAAACATAAACTGGGGGCACTAAAAAGCCTGTCTGGGTACAAACAATCTTATGAAAGTTAAAAAAAAAAAAAAAAAGAAAAGCATTCCTACTTTCTACCATATTTCATCCTGAAAATATAAAAATAGGTCAAACCTAGGAAAGAACCACATAAAGAACACAAGATATGTGACTATGAAACACATAAGGACATGACTTCACTTCCAAATAATTTATTTGTTCTAAGATTTTTGTAACTTAATAATAAAAAGAAATTTGATCTAAACTTACTGAGATGAGTCATGAACATGAGATTAAAGAATCTCGTCATATTATGCTGCTCTAATCAATGTATTAGAATTCCTACCTGAATTTAATTCAAGGTACAAACATTTTTCCATTTTAAGTTATCATAATATGTCTATTGACTACCTAAAATTTTTGGAAAAAAAAAAAATCTTAGAAACATTTACTTCATAGGAAAAGTGACAAGTTATAAAATATTAGTTCTGTACATTACTGTAAATTTCAGTTCATAAAAATTCTGTCACATTTATATAAGATACAAAAGAAAAAAGCTGCCCACTGATGACTTACAGTGCAGACCCCATTTGGGTAATGTTCTTTTACATAAGCTCGCAGAGCTGTCTCTACTGAAGTTCTCCACGATTCAATCGCATTTTCTGCTTCACAGGGTCTTGGATCAGTTGCTTCCTTTCTTAAGTGATCAAATTTGAAACAGATTCTGTTTTTTGGATCCAAAAACTTCCCATTTCCCAAGTCGCCATGTTCTGTTATCAATACCTTCAAAAATGGAATGAATTTAGAAAAAAAGGGTTTAAAACAGCATTTAAGTACTGATATATATTAATATATATTCGCTTAGGCTTTTTTCTTAAAGCTATAAAACAATGCTACTCCAAGCAACTGGTTTAACCATGTGGTACAACTATAATATTTCTAATGAGTAGACTATAATAACAATGAGGCTACTCTCATACAGTGCAGATCAGATTTTCTCTTAATATAACCTCCAGCTACTCAGTGAAAAAATGCATCTATTAATACACTGTTGTAGTCAGCTTTTTCTTTAAGAATGGTTTACAGTTTCTGAGATCGGGCTCTAATTCCTCAAAACTAAGAAACTGGTAATAACCTTCAATTAGGGTGGTTACAAGAATGGTTTTAGTTCAGTAAGAATCCTCTTCAGTGTACTCTACCTTGCTCCTGGGCCCACAATCTCATCTGTCTGAAGTGTCTGCTTCTAGTTTCTTATGAACTAACCACTGACTTTAAAAACTTTAATTTATTCATTTAGTACATTAAATTATATATGGATAATCTTGATATTTTTTGCTTGATTTTTTAAATTCCTCCTCTTTTCCTTTCTTTGCAATTCTTCCAATCTTTGACTCCCCACCTATGTTACAACTTCCCCATTCCTCTAATTAAATCATGTTACAACTTAGAAAGTATCCTTCTAAATTTTTTTTCATAGTCATACAATCCTACATAAATACATACATGTCTATTTATGTATACACATCAGGGGTTTTTTGGTCATGATTTTACAAGAATGGAATGAATGAATATGCACGTGTGCACACATACACAAACACTTTTCTGCACCTGGCTTTTATAACACAAACATCTTATGGCAATCCTCAAAGGCAACTGGTACACTTCCCACCGTTCTTTTTAATGGTTGCATAATATTCCATGATGCAGATATAATTTATTCTACCAATTCACTATTGATGTGCCATCTCTTTATTTCCAGCCTTTTTTCTTTTTTGGGAGGGTGAGGGAGGGAGGAGCATGTTAAAAATGGTGAAATAAGTATTGTACACATATTTTAATATACTGATGTTTTTATTTCTACTGGACAGACTCTCAGCAGTGGTGATGGGAGCAGCAAAGGGTTTATATATTTTAATACACAATTAGATTGCTTTCCAGAAAATGGCTGTGACATTCCATATTTCTACGAACAATATATGAGAATATGTTTCCACCACATCTCCACCATCAATAGGCATTACAGCTCTTTTTTTTTACTCTGATAGGTATAAAAGATATCATTATTTAATTACATTTCTCTGACTACTACTAGATCTAAACATCTTTTCATGTTTGTGGGCCATTTGCTCTTCTGTGAGCAAATATTCTAGTATTTTTAATCTAGGTTGGCTTTTTTCTTACCAATTTATTCTTTGTTTAACATATCTGTCTCATTCTACAGTTAAAAACGTTAATATGTATGTAGTAAAATATCCATCTTTCTTTACTAGTTTCTGGGTTTCCAGTCTCAGATGGTTTCCCTGCCCCTATATTGTACATGTAGATTCTTACATTTTCTCCTAAAATTGTAGTCATTTTAGAAATTTTTAATACATCTAACATTTTTGTATATTGTGTGAGACAGAGATTCAACTTAACTTTCTTCTTGATAGAAACTAGTTGTGCCAATATCTGTATAAAAATTTTCATATACTGTATTCTGGGACTAAATTCTGGTAGTCTAACGCTCTACCGATTAATTTGTCTACTCCATACAATGCCATACTGACTTGAATTTACATTGGTCATAAAACATCTACTATCTAATAAGGCAGTTCTCCCTCACTGTTTCTTTTTCTTTTTTTTTTCTTCACATTTTTCTTGGTTATTTCAAGCATGCATTTTTTTCCCATATAAACTTTACAAAAATATTGACCAATTAAAAAAAATTGATCACAATTCTAATTCAAATTGCCTAAAATTCACATATTAATCTTTAAATAATTTAACTCTCTAAGAATGGAATGTGGTGTGTCTTTCCACTGTTCAGAACCTGTTTTATATGTTTTAAGACTACTACCATTTTCTTTATAATCCTATGCCTATCTTGTTAAGCTTATTCCTAAATTAATGTTTGTGTGTACACACACACACACACACACACACACACACACACACACACACACACACACACACACACACACACACACACACACACACACGGTACTTACTTGCTACAATAAAGGATAGCTAAGGAGTTTTGTATACTTACCTTAAACTCAGCCCTCTCACCAAATTCTTTTATTAAGTCTAGCAGTTTTTTTGGTTGGGGGTTATATTAGTAGAGTCTCTTGGTATTCCTAAGGACATAAATCATGTCACCAAAGAGTTTCCTCTTCTTCCCCAAGCTTTACAAGTTCTCACTCTTTTGTTTTATTTGCCACACCTCCATTAATGATTAAAAATAATGGTGATAACTAGGCATACCTAATTTTTTATTTTAACCAAAAATTATTTTAGTATTTATAGTTTATGATATTCACTATTGGTTTTTATGAAACAGTGTTATATAAAAGAGGTTTTCTTCTATTCTATTTTGTCTTAAATTTTTGCTTTTAGTGAGAAATGGCTGCTAGACTTTCAAATCCCTTTTTACTGTCTACTGATATATCATAAGATTTTTATCTTTGATTTGTTGGTTAATATATAAGATCAATATATTGTTTTATATGGAACCATTCTACATTCCTGTAAAAAAGTTCTATTTAGTCTTAGTATATTATTCTTTTGATATACTTATGAATCCTATTTGTTAATATCTTAAAGTTTTTAAATCTATAATCATATATGAAATTAGTATGCAGTTTCCTTTATCTTTTTAGGTTTAAGGATTAAAATTATGCTAGGTTCATAAAATGACTTTGGAAGCTATCCAACATTTCAAAGTTTTCTTTTAGCAATTTAACCCAAGAAAACAATTGTTGATGTGACAGAGGTACGAAGATGTTCAACACAGCATTGTTTATAAAAGTAACAACAACAAAAAAAGCAAAAAAGAGCCAAAACCCAAAATCTCTCAACAGAGAAATAAAATAAAGGTTGGAGATTAATACAATGAAACACTATATAGCTTTATATATGTGTGTGTGTACACACATATACACACACACACACACACATATCTACACATAAGCTTAAGTTTTCCCTTCAGTTAAAGTCATCTTCTGTTTAGTCTTACTTTTCCCCTAGAGGACTACATGTTACATAATGAATAATGCCAAACACAAGCTTTGATATAATTAGTCCTTATAACTAAGGACTTTCTCTTGTTCTTTCTTAACTACTTTCTTTTATATTCTACCTACCAGTTTCTTCTTTATATTGTTTTATATAAATTGTGCTTGATGTAAACAAGATATGAATACAATCACTGTTTAATTATTAGTAACTCTAAACCAAGAAAAAAAAAATGCTAGTGATCCTTTGTTGCTTTTCTTAGCCCAGAAATTCTAACTTGCATTTTGGAAAGAAAATATTTAATAATTACTAAATGCTAAATTACTCACATGAAGAACTGTAGAATTCCAGAGCAACCACATTATGATATAAATCTTACTAATATATATTCTAGATTTTGGATTAATATATGACTGATTTTTTTTTCCCCTATAAAAAACAAGAAAGTAGATTTAAAGCAATTATTTTCTAAAATCTTAAAGTGAATTATATCTGAATATTTCTAAAAGGGATTTTCTGCTAATAGCATTATTGGTCTCAACAAATAAAACTAAATTTTTGGTTACTTTGCCATGAGTAGCTATGATTAAAAAGAATAAATTTTTATCTTTAAGCATACCACTTCATAATTCTTGTAGGATACACTAACCATTATAAACAAAACAAAGAACAGCCAGATCTTATGTTTATATGAAACATACCTGATCTTCATAACCTTCGATTTTTACTGGAGTAAATTGGTCCAAGTTATACTGTGCAAACGCACTAAAAAAGAAAAAGGCCAATTAATGTTTTTTAAAATGACAGTCAAACAACTCACCTGTCAATAAGTCTCTTCTTGCATTGCATATGGCAGGATAAAATTATAACTCTCCATTATTGATCTTATACTAACTATAAATGTAATATAGATATGGCTATTTTAAAAACTGATACCCAGGGCCAGCCCCGTGGTGCACTCGCCACAGGTTCGGATCCTATATAGGGGTGGCCGGTGCGCTCATTGGCTGAGCGCGGTGCGGACGACACCAAGCCAAGGGTTGCGATCCCCTTACCGGTCAAAAAAGGACAAAAACAAAACAAAACAAAACACAAATACCCCAAAAAACCCTGATATCCAGCTTCCAATGTTTAGCAAAATAAAATTAAATTAGTAAATACAATTGGCCTTTTCATTCAAGATCTTCTAAGCAAAGTTTAGCTATCTGTAAGATAGATATCCAATTATTCAAGTATATATTTAGTATACCAGGAAACAGACTAAGTGCTGTGAGATATGCAAAGAATAATCAGGCAGATGCTGTGTCCAAAAGGCTTACAGCTTAATAGAAGAGATAATGGATAAACACAACCATAACACAAAGTAGAACATACCATAAGAGAATTACCAATAAAACACCATAGAGTATTATAATTTAAAATTATAATTCTGTTGAGGCAAGATCAAGAAGAGAATTGGGACAATTTCATAATGAATGTGATACTGAGAAATGGACTTAAAAAACTGGGTAGGCTCTGGTCTTGTAGAAACTGGAGAGGCGGAAAGAAAAGAGTACTTCAAGTAGAAGGACTGGTACGAACAAAAAAGGTAAGTTAGGTCCAACATCAGAGAAAGCACCAAGATCAACAGCCTGGCACAGAGCAGGTATTCAGCTTATTTACTGAATTGAACTGAAAGGCCTTGAATGATGAAATAATTACTTGGGAGGCAAAGCAGAGTCACAGAAGCTTTTTGAGAAAGGAGAACATAAAAGTACTTCTAAAGAAGATTAACTTGGCAGTAGTGTGATATGACAAATTGGGTAGCAAAGCAACTGGAGCCAAAAAAAGCAGTTAGGCTGTCACAAACGTCCAGGTTAGAATTGCAGTCTGAGCTAGGAAATGGTGAAGTGGATTGGAGAATAAAGCCTCTCTCTACTCTCACCCAGAATAATATATTATGTAATTACCTAATATTATATGTGTAGAAAAAACTCTCACAGTAAAAAAAAACCCTAAAAATTATATAAAGATCATGCTGTATTTTATTAAATCTCCAATCTAGGAAATTACTTCCACTTAGAAAAGATATTGAGAATTTTAAAATTTAGGATATATCTCTAAACTTAATCTAGTTGGAAGCTTTTCAGATTACTCTGGCCAGATGTCCACTGAATTTCCAGGTATTAGCTCCTGAATCTGTTCTAGAAGGGAATGTTTGTTTGAGCAAAGCATTCATGATTGATAAGTGAACAGGAGACTTGTAAATGTAAAAACAGCGAAGTAGAATTAAATTACTAGCTGTCAAATTCCTGACACTGCAGGTTCAAAAAAGATGGGGGTAAATATAGGACTGCATGGAGAGGGAGGGAAGAAGAAATAGCTATTCACTTCTGATTTTCTTAATTCATTAAAGCCATAATTTTCCTAAGAATAGCCTCAACACAGTTAGGCAGTTACTAACCCTTAAATGGTTTATTTCAAAAGTATGTTTGTAAACTAAATCACTTAGAATTTAGGATTCATTTTCTGGTAAAAACCATATTTATGTAATAAATTTAAACACTTAAATAGTACTTTGGTCCCAGGCTGGATCAAAATCCTTTCAGTGTCCATAATATTAAACCCCATCCACATCTAACTTGGGGCTGGGGAGGGATTGTAGAGGATGAATAGGGAACCTAAAAAGGAGACGACAAAGATGAAATAGATAAAAGTTTATCTCAACGTTAAATGGTGACAATTACACAGTATAATGGAAAAGGTACTCACTAATCTAGGAGTCAGAATATCTGGGTTTTGTTCCAACACCATCATCAGCTAACATGGACCCCACTTACCCATCCATGAAAGTGTTCACTGAGGTCTTACTCCTACATGCTAAGCGCTCTACTAGACACAGTGAAAACAATGATTTCGTTGTTCTTACAGAGTTTTGTGGCCCAATCACCCATTTATGTATTTAGATTTTTACACTCTTTACTATCAGTCATTCACCAAACCACATCTTACACTTTTCACCATTCTTTCATGCTTTCCCCTCAATATAGCCGCATCATTTTTCTTATTCGCCATTAGAATCCTGTTCATCATTTCAGACTCAGCTCAAAAATCACCTCTGGAAAAAAAATGAAAAATTTCTTCCCTTGGGCTCTAAAGGCCTTTGATAGCCTCTATTATTATATTTTCTTTTGGCCTGATATTGAACATGTCTGACTCCCCACTGGAAAATCGCTAAGAGGCTTATTTATTTTATCATCACAGTGAAGTCTGACATTCAACTGTCTGTTGAATAAAAGGCTGTTTTTGGATATTTCAAAGTGTTCCAGACTTGACAGTACCAACTCTTCAGTATGTCTAATTTTACTTTAAAACATACTGAGTTTGTGCACTTTAGTAAAGATGTCCCACTAGAACCACTCTAAAAGAATAACAGCCATATTTTTTTTCTCCTTACAAAAAGATAAGAAGAGGGAAAGGAAAAAATAAACATTAAAAGAGATAAAGCAACAGGGCAAAGGTGGAAGAAAGGAGGAAAACTACATATATGTGGGAAAGAGAGGTACTTATATAAAAGAAATTCAACATCAAAAAATGCAATTAAAGAGGAAGAAACAGTCTACTGCTATACATACTCCAGTCCAACTGCCACTGGGACACATTCTAAATGTTTTCGTGATGCCTTCTCAGCTTATATAATGTAGTTTCGTACAACCTCAATGATAGGAGACAAATCATCTTTTGAGAGCAAATCCATGTTCAGATATTTTTAAAGTAATTCAGAACCAAGTAGGGAGAAAAATGGGGCAACACTATCTTTTTCTCAGAAATTACTTCATAGACAGGATCCTGTGAACCAAAGTTATATCATTCTAAAGTCAATCACTAATTTAATGTATGTTTCTACACTTCACAGACACCCTCAGATGTCTACAAAATGAACTCGAATGAGTATTTACTTTGGAGAAACTGTGTACGAAGAATACTACTAAAGTCAACAAAATTATCAGTATTTTCTCTACTTGTTCTAGTCAGCAAACATTTACTGAGAGTATACACATATGTAAGAAAATCTGATGTTTCTAGTGAAGGTTTTGATGTTTTTTTCTTGGGGTCATACTTATAAACACCTTGTTCTCTCATAGTTACTGATTTTCTCAAATACCTCTTTAAAAGATCAGAATATCATATATTTCCTACTTCAATGTATGTATCTCCTGAAGTATGAACCACACCTGTCCCAGAAATTTGGTTTATAATAAAAGAGAAATGTAGCTCACATCCAAATTTCTTTTAGAATAAATCCAGTTTAAAGTAAATGTAACAATTGTTATCAGATAAATATTTCTTTGAATAAGTAAAATTCTAATACTTTCACCTATTTTGAGTTAAATGTATGACTATTTCATACTATGTATATAACTATAAATATCTGACTTTCATTAAACTTTATTCTGAAAAACTCGTCTTTCAACAAATCAAATTTCTCATCTTAACTTAAAAAAAAAAATCCACTAATTTTTGCACCTATATGTAACAACCCACACATTTATTTAACACAGAGATCTCAGAGGAAAAGTTTACTTTGAAAGTACTGTTAAAAATTCATAAATGCTGTATGTTTTCTTTGCATCCATAAGACTTTTGTCAACATGCTATATGCTATTAGAAGGAAAATTTATCTTAATTTGAATATACAAAAAAATTTTAATAGGGCTTAAAGAATTTATGAGCAAGTGGCTATCCACTCAGATGTTGGTAAATAAAATCAAAGGTATAAACTAAACTGATTGCTATAAAGCAGTTACTATAACAGGTGGAAGCAACCTAAGTGTCCACCAACAAATGAATGGATAAACAAAATGTGGTATTTACATACAACAGAATATTATTCAGCCTTAACAAGGACGAAAATTCTAACACATGCTACAACAATGGTGTACCTTGAAGATATTATGCTAAGTAAAATAAACTAGTTACAAAAGGGCAAATACCATATGACTCCATTTACATGAGGTATCGAGAGCAGTCGAACATAGAAAGTAGAATGGTGGTTGACAGGGGCTGGGGGGATTGGGAAGTTACTGTTTAAGTTATTGTTTTAGTGTCAGTTTGGGAAGATAAGAAATGCTCTGGAAATGAACGGTGGCTATGATTAGAAAACAACTTGAATGTACTTAAAGCCAGTTAATTGTACACTTTATGGTTAAAATGATAAATTTTACATTATGTGCATTTTTCCACAATAAAAAATAATAAAAATTGCCATTAAAAATAATAGGAATTTTAATCAGAAGCAAAATCAGATATGCCTAGAAGACTGTTAAACCTCTACCTTCATTACGGTTAACCATAAAGGCCAGATTTATTTAATAAAGCCTCCAAATGTTATAAAAATAGAATTACAGAAAATTTCCCGCATTAGTCAAGATTTCACATATTGGGTAGTAACCAGGATGAAAAATAGCTGACTGGATGGATACTAAACATTCTTTATAATGCGCCTATAAATCTGTACAATTTCATGATTTTCAAATGAGTAATAGAGTTGGTTAGCCTAAAATATTGGTTCCCAGACCTTATTTTAGGAGGTGAGAGTAGGGAGAGAATCAATTACTTCTTTGAAATTCTAGGATAGCTATGGGAAGTCATGGCTGTAGTCACTGGTCCAGATCTGATGTATTAGGATTTAGAATTGCCTACTTCTTTGAATCACTCAAAAATGTAGTAAACATTTTAATGTCAGATACTATGTTAGGTATTTGTGGGTGAATAAAATCAACTCCCAACTCTCAAAGAGCTCAAAAATCTATTAGGGTCAAACATATAATAAAAAGTAAAATCTACCTAAAAATGAAAGCGATCACAATTTCAAAAATAATTTCATCCAATTATGCAAATGCCAAAATGTAGTACTGAGTATATAAACCACCAAACATACAAACAATATTATAATTGTGCCTGTAAGTCCCTCTATCATCAAAAATATTTCTCTTCTAGTCTAATACATAGAGAAATACATATTTGAACTTGATGTGCAAATATCTACGTCAGGGATTAGTGCTTAAAAAACACTTTTAAAACATTTTTTCTTTCTCCATGTCATTTTAGATATGTTAACACACATATAAATTTATAATACTTACTGGGCTGCTCCTTCCCTGAGAAGATTATCATTATTAAGCAATAACCGAACATCTGCAAAACAAATATTATGTTTTCTATATTATTATTTTATAGTTTGAAGAATGTAATGAATACAGATTGTCTTGGTCATGTATTAACAACTCCCCCCCCCACCCCAAATGCAAGGAAGATCAAAATTTTACTGTGATGACCAAAATAACCACAAACACACATTATATTAAAAAGAAAAAAAGAGGGAAAAGACTTTGTTTAGGAAATAGGAGAGGAAATTAATCAAGCCATTTCACACTCTTAAGAATCAATGCAGGCAGACTACAATGTATCTCCAAAGAATTAAAGTGGAGATAAGCTACACCAGAAAGATGGAGTGATAAGATCTGCAGAAAAGACTTGGGACTATGCCTCTTAGTTTGACAATGCAATCATCACATCAGTTTCATATGAATTCACTCTACAGAAAAAGTGATTAAACTAGAGTCCAGATATAGGCATTTCTGTCCTTAGCTTATGTTCAAATAATAACTCTATTTAATTTAGTGATTTCACTTTGGTTAATTTTAAATTCTGTCCTAATTTTAGACTCAATTCTTATGTAGACATTTGGCTATTAATCATTAAAACATGACTTCAAGAATAACATATTTTTTTTAAGAAATCCAAATCCAAGCACTTTGTAAAACATAAAAGGAAAAAAAACCCCACATAATTTCACCAAAAAAACAAATAAAATTCTATTCTAGTCTTGGTGTGTTTTCTTTCTTTATTTTTCCTAAACATTTTGCTATTTTACATAGTTGCTATTACAAAGTACATAAAATGACATACCCTAATTTTTTCGTTAGATGAAAATAACACAAACTAAATATCTCCCATTAAGAAACTGATTAAATATAACATAACAGACTATACTTCTTATATATAGTGTAAAATTGGGAAGCCATTAAAAATAATGTAGATATATATATATATATATATTTATCAACATGGAAACATCCATAATATAATACACAGAAGGGAAAATTCAGCATGTGATATAGTATTATATTTATATATCTATATCTATATCTATATATCAATTGAGAGATGTTGGAAGTAGTTCATTCAAACAGTAGGGGACTAGAAAGAATCTTGTGTAATTTTTAGGTTCTTTTTGTGCTTTGGAAATTTTAGACTGAATAATTTTAAAAAAACAATAAATCTATTTCAAAAGTAAAAAAATATTGCCAATTCATATACCTCTTTTCAGAAAAGGCCTTGATTTAAAAAACAATCTCTTTGCTAACCACTAATAGTACTAATGTAATTTCTAAATCTACTGATTTTAAAATATGGAAGCTTCTACCTAAAATTTTATTTTAAAAAATACAGACATTTTAGAATTATAGTTATTTCTATACCACAAAGCAAACTGAGAAATTCTATTTTATATTTATGATTCTTTTATCTTCAACATTTAAACATAATAACAGTGATTTCACATGGTAGTGTGTCTTTTCCAGTTCCAAATGGGAAAATAATTTAAGAGCAGGATCCATTTGATCCAGTTAGTTCTACTCTGAAAAAAAGTCCATACTTTTATCATAAGGAGTAGTGGAAGAAATAGAAAGACAGAGGAGAATTTGAATAAAATAAAATACTACTCTTAAAGAAGGATTTAGGTTGTAGATTCCAAGCCAGCCTATACATCAAGAACCATAGGGTGGTGGGTAAAAGGCTTAAAAGAAGTATAGATTTCAGAGCCCTAGCCCTAGACCTACCAACCAGTTTTTAAGAATAAAGACCAGAAATCCATGTTTTAATAATTCTCATGTAGCCAGCCTAGGAAACAGCATTTGGAAATCACTGAACTGATAGGATTTTATGACTTCGTACTTCTAAAATTTGGTGGCTTCTCTTGGAATCCATTCTGACACAATGGTTTTCAATAAAATTAGTTATGAAAATAATCAAATTCATATGAGATTTCTCCTTCAAATATTTAATTCTTTTTTAAAAACTCTAAAACACCCTTTCCGTTAAAATTTGCTAGATAAATCCTACATCCCACAAATATTCCAGAGCTCACTCTCCACCCTATGCTTACTTAATGGCTCATTCTAAATGCCCAAATTTACTGTAATGAAACACAGAACATATCAATTCAATGTCAATTTCAAATGAGACTTTGAAAAGCAATTTCCAGGACTTGCACATTCTTTTAGAAACTTCCTGATTAAAAAATATGGAGGGCATTTAATTCAGGGTAAAAATAGTAAGTGGGAAACTTTTCTTACAATTATAATTTATTCCTGGCTCCATGAATTACACAGGAGTTTGGGGGCTAATGACTTTAGTGCAGTTTCACCATTATCAATTTAAGTTACATGCCAACTTTTGAACTATGGAGAGGAAACTATCTTCTTTAATCCCCTAACCATCAAATGTATTAATGTATATGCAAGTTTAAGAGGCTGAAAATTAGAACAGAAGTAAACCTGAAAGGAAGCAGAAATACATTTGAATTTCTCCAACTCCCAGGTTCACTTCTTGAGATTTAACAGTTAACTTAAATTGCAGAATTATATTAATTTCCACATTTTTTTTTTTTTACAGTATAGATTATTCATTCTTCCTCTCAGTGTAGCTCAGTGGTTAAAATTTAAAATTTATAAGAATTGCCATATGTAATAGTACGGAATAAATCATACATTATTATAGTTCGTAGATGATTTAAGAGACCTTCAAGAGTTATTTTAACTTTATACAACTTTTGCCTCATTTTTTGACTTTCAAACCTAATATTTTCTGTGTTGAGATTCCATTATATCTTATACTATAATGAAAATGAGTGATTAAATTTCTTAAAAAACATACTTAAATAGATTCCTCTGGAGTAAAATGTTTAAAAAAATGAAACTGAATAGCCCTGTGTAAATTTATTTTTAAGACATGGTGAAGGCCAAATATGCATGAAGTAGAAATAAATTTATAGTACTTGAGGTGACTTTTTCGTTTTTGTTTTTTTTGGTGACTGGTCAGTAAGGGGTTTTGAACCCATGACACTGGTGTTACCACACCATGCTCTCCCAAGTGAGCTTACCAGCCAGCCCTACTTGAAGTAATGTATTTGTCTAATTGCTTAAGAAAAGTTTTGTCAAGTGATCGCTACAAGCTATTTTCTTGGCAATTCTTTCAACCATGTCATTCTTTCATTGAAGAGTACTTATTATTATAGTCTTAATAGCAACCAGGAGATTGTATAGCAATTCACATTTCTGATCTATTGGTGAATAATTATAGAAATGTCTGCGAATAAGGTTTAAAGAAAGGCATACCGTAAAATGATTTACAAAACATAATTTAAACAACAAACTTCATGTGCAGCTATCTTCTACGCATGATGAAAAATGCCCCCACCCCTTTTTTTCTGGCTGTTCATATTGACCTAAGTAAGTTTTTCTTTAAAAGGGAAAAACAAAAACAAAAACTAAAGTGCACTTCACAATCCCAAAAAATACCGTTAAAATGACAAAGTTGTCACTTAGAACTATTTAGATGTTCTAGTGAAGAAATATCTACTATATATGCATGTAGTTTTACTTAAAACTATTTATCAAAAAGATGTTACTTTGGGCCGACCCCGTGGCGCACTCGGGAGAGTGCGGCGCTGGGAGTGCAGCAGTGCTCCCGCCGCGGGTTCGGATCCTATGTAAGGATGGCCGGTGCGCTCACTGGCTGAGCGCGGTGCGGCCGGTCACAAAAAGACAAAAAAAAAGATGTTACTTTCCCAGAATGAGGATATACTCCTCTAATCAATTAAAAGAATAAAATTTATTCTATTAAATAAATACATTTTAAATAAATAAAATTTATTTTATTCTTTTAAAAGGGCTAATTTGCACAAACAGAACTATCAAACATATATTATGAATACATTATATTCTAGCCATTACAAAATCTAGATTGACAAAAATTTTCATTGTAATTCAGAAAACACAGATTTTTCTGCATACTCTCCTTAGCTTAATTACTTTGATCGTGGTTTAAAAAAAAAAAAGTGCTTAAAGAGAGAGTGCTTGATATATCAAGCCTTAGTGTAATACATTAAACACTCACCATTAAACACCTCATTAAACTCTCCAGGAGGGGCATGAATGATGAATTTTGCTGCTATACGGACCTAGAATAGAAACAAAGATACAAATGTTCTATAGCATAAGCCTCTGTTAAAATAACCCAAAAAATGCAAAATTATACTACTTCAAAGTTCTACTGAAAATGGCTTAAAAAGATTTTAAAGATAGTGACACTTCACTCAAATACTTTAAGATTACTACTATTTTAATCATTTAAAATAATTATAACATACAGGTTGAATGTACATAAAATATATATAATTTAATGCAGTTAAAGATTCAAAGGTGGCTTTATAAACATTTTTTTATGAGCAGTTTTATTTCTTTTGAATTAAAGTGAAAAAATCAATCACAAAAATTTGTGTGTAGAAAGAAGATGCATTTAGATACAATGAAGAAAACTGATATATTTGTGTGTCTATAAAGTCACAAATTAGTGAAAAGGAAGAGGGGAAGAAAGGGCTAAGTTCAAAACATGATAGATCTTAGGAAATTTTTGTTCAAAGATAAGTGAGAGATAAAACATCAATAGGTGTACTGACAGGCATATTTTAAGAGAATGAAGGCTATTACGTCAAATATTTTGATTTACTTTCATATTTCCGACTTCAATAGCACTATATTGCCTTAAAACAGAAACTAAAAATAATGGAAAGGAAATGGTTGTATATGTATGTATATATGCTATGTTTGTGTGCACAAGCATCTAAGTACACCTATTTTTCAGAGGAGAGGGATGGAAAAGAGGTACACTGTACGTGGCTAGAATGAAAATATTCCTAGTTAGAGGTCACTGTATGACAAGGCATTCAAAAGGATAGAAAACAAAGGGAAAAATATTTAAAGGGAAACGCCTTTGTAGTATGGAACACTAAGAAGTTTGAAGCAAAATCTATAATTGTTGGATACCACTGATAGATAACGATGAAGATGATAATAACAAAAATGGGATTATTTAAATTAGTGCTTACAAAATAACTTATGTCATTTATTCTTCAGAACAATCCTATGAGGTAGTTACTATTATATATGCACATTTTTTTATGAGGTAACCAACTGGAAGTTAACTGTCAGTCTGATTCCCAAACCTAAAGTTTATTCACTACATTATGTTACTTCTCAAACTCAAAATAGTTACCAACAGTTTTGGTACAGGTGTAAAATCCTCAAACTCAAAACAGTTACCAACAGTTTTGGTACAGGTGTAAAATCCTCCCACCAAAAGATGAACATGGCAGAATGTAACATGTAACCATCAAACAAGGGCCTCAATACAAACCTTTTTTAATATTTAAAATGTCAATAGCAACAACTTAAACAAAATAGACAGATTCCTTTAAACACAAAAACCAAAGTTCACTCAAGAAGAAACAGATAACTTGAATAGTTCTATATCTACTAAAGAAACTGAATTTGTAGTTAAAAGTCTTTCAACAAATAAAACTTCCGTTTTTTCTTATACCAAATATTTAAGGAAAAAATAATACCAATTCTACACAAATTATTCCAGAAAACAGAAGTGGAGAGAACATCTTCTGAATCATTTTAAGGCAACAATATTATCCTAAACTGAAACCAAACTAAAATATCACAAGAAACACAATGCACAGACCAAAATCTCTCATGAACATAGATGCAGAAATCCTCAATAAAATTTCAGCAAATTGACTCTAGCAATATATTCAGAGTAACACACCATCACCAACTGAGGTTTATCCTGGAAATGCTGGGCTATTTCAATATTCAAAAATCAATGACAGCAATTCACAGTATTGACTGACTAAAGAATAAAAACTACATGATCATATCAACAAATGCAGAAAAATTATCTGACAATGTTCAACATTCAATCACATACACAAAAAACTCTCGGGAAACTAGGCAAAGAAGGGAATGTCCTTAATCTGAAAAAAAGGCATCTACAAAAAAGCCTACAGCTAACATCATCTTTAATGATGAAAGACTCAATGCCTTCCCCCTACGATCAGGAACAAGAGAAGAATGTCTGCTTTCACCACTCCTATTCGACATCATAAATGTAAATTAGTAAGTGTAAACTCAGTTCTATCTTGGGTTTTCACCAAGAAAGCAAAAATGATCTATATTTTTATCCTATGGATTTATTTGCCCTTGCTATAGCACAAAACGTATGCATTAACCAAAAGGTGTTAACAGACTCTCACAATATCCAAAGCAAATGGTCGGCCAAAAGAAGCATCACTAATGGTCAGGAGGTCCAAGGAGCAGCCTGGCTGAGAACTAAAAACACAACTTGGCTATGCCTGATATATGTTAACCTGGTACCAGCTACGACTGAAATACATCAACCTGGTCTTTGTGAATTTCATAAGAAAAATCCAATCCTTGTATTTCTTAACTTCTAGAAAAAAGAAAGTGTATCTATCACAGTAAAGGGTCTTCCAAGAGGATATTGTTCAACCATCCAGGTATTTTCTATGCATTGCTACACACTCAACATTCTTCACAGCTCTTTTAATTTTTAAAATTATTTATTCTAGCCTACTTCTAAACCCAAGAAAGAAAAAAAAAAAAGGTCATTCAAGTTAACAAGAAGAGGTCCCAGGAATAGAAAGAATTTCTGAAAATAACTGAAAACACATTTACTCAAAGTTTCTCCAACACACATGGAGCTACACTCTATTTACCCTTGGGAACTAGAAATTTTTTGAAGAGCCCAGGAGATTATCAGATACATTCCTAGGCTTAATGCTAAATCATCTTCTCCATTAACCACCATCTCACTCCCACTGATATTCTTCGAAGTCAAGTCCTGTCAAATTGGAGTCAGAATTAGGAGTTACTACTTTACTGTCTTTCTGAACTGTAATTCTGGATTGGAGGGAGGGGGCGTTGGTTTTGTTGGGAAGAGGTGGCTAGGTGGGAGATTAACTCTATTCCCCTGTGTTAGAGTCACTAACAGCTGACAGGAATACCTCACAACAACCACACCAAGAAGTAAAGAGTAGTTTAAAAAAGTTAACTTACTAGAGCTTCAAGTATTAACCTGAGCTAAAAGCTCAAAGAGCTCTATTTTTTCTTTTCTTTCTCTTGCTTCCAAACATTATTTTATATAAAATATAAACAAAGATAACAAACATAACATACAAAATATGTTCCATTTTGTTGCGCTTCTTGTAGAACATACACCACAAGTGACTACGAAGTTACTTTTTATACGGAAAATAAGTGTATTCAAAACAATATCCAAAACATTAGTATACATGAGCCCTGAGAAAAGAGATTCTGTCCATCAACTATCAGAGATAACACAAGAGTATTACTGTCAAACCCTATTTTTTGTACTTTGTTTTTCTTATGAGCTTTAAGAAAAATTTTTAATTATTTTTTTTAAAATTAGAAAAAAAGCATTCTACAATTCAAGCAACAAATTAAATAATAATAGTAGGGGATGTTAACCCATAGAATAAAATAAGAATATATGAATCCACACTGACATAAATAAATGAATGTACACATGGGGGAAAATGGAAAGCTCTATATTACAGTATAATTGCAACTAATAAATGTAGAAGGAATGACTGAATTAGAAAATTTGCTCAGGATTGCTTTGGCTATTCAGGGTCTTTTGTTGTTCCATATGAATGTTAGGATGTTTTTTCCTATTTCTGTGAAGAATGTTATTGGTATTTTGATGGGGATTGCACTGAATCTGTAGATTGCTTTGGGTAGTACGGACATTTTCACAATGTTAATTCTTCCAATCCAAGATAATGGAATGTCTTTCCATCTTTTTGAGTCCTCTTTAATTTCGTTCAATAGTGATTGGTAGTTCTCGTGTGAAACCCCTTGGTTAAAATGATTCCTAGGTATTTTATTTTTTTGGTGACTATTGTAAATGGGCTAGCTTTCTTGATTTCTTTTTAACTTCAATTTTTAAAAAGAAAATTAAGAGAGTTGAATTATATCATTATTTCTTAACCTTTTAAAACCCAGGTCCTGTTAGATAAAATATTATCTACAATTGTTATCTGAAATAGCTGTTATTACCCTTAACTTATGAAAGAGAAAACCGAGATCCAGAATTGGGATTTTAATGGATTCTTCTGATGAAGTCCAAGGCTTTTTACACAGCTCCCTCCCAACACAGCATTATCTTTCCATGATGATTTAGAAGACAGGTTAGGACAAAAGAAATCTCTGGGTAATCTCATCCACTTCCGTTGCTTCTATTATCACCATATAATAGCCCACAAATCTATACACCTCCTTATCATATCCTCTCTCAAGACCAATATCCATTTCTAATCCTAACTTATCTACTAGAAATCTCCAAAGTGCCTCAAAGATACCTCAACTGTCTCACTCAAACCTGCTCCCTTCTGTTCTTGATTGAATTAATGGCACCACCTGGAAATCATTCCCCACTCTTCCCTCTCTCCCAGAGTCAGTGACATGATCAATAAGAGTCTGTCTCTTGCTCAAAGTCACTCCCCTTTTCTTTGACTCCATTCCATTCAGATAGTGATTTTGCTCCTTGATTGTTACCAAGCTGCCCTGCCTCTAGTCTTACCCTTCCCCCAAACTTGCTTTTCTCCTGTCACTAGACTGATATTTTTCAATGTAAATTCTGATGTTGCTTCCCTGCTTAAAATCCAATGTTTCCCCACTGTCAACAAGATAAAGTCCAAATTCCTTAGCATAACATATAAGGCTCTTCCAAGGCTGTAAAATATAACTCGTAAATAAGATTGCACGGTATTATGGATTGAATTGTGTCCCCCAAAAGTTTAATGTATTGGAGGGCTGGTCCCCACTGTGACAGTGTTAAGAGGGTGGGAAATCCTATTATGGCAATTAAAAGGTGAGGCCTTGAAGAAATGATTAGATTGTGAAGACTATGCCCTAGTAAATGGAATAATAAATTGATGGTTTAATGGTGGTCATGGGTATGGTTCTGTGGGCTTTAAAAGGAGAATGCATGAGGAGGTCTCTCTTTTGCTCCACCATACTTGCTATGTGATAACCTGAGTTGCTGTAGTGACCACCAGGACAAAGCCTTCACCAGATATGTTCCCTGGACTTTGGACTTCTCAGCCCCTGAAACTGTAAGCAATAAATAATTTCTTTACAAATTACCCAGTTTCAGGTATTTTGTTATCAGCAACACAAATGGACTAATACACATGGATTCAGACTGTAGTTCTACTGCCTAGTACCTGAATGACCTTAAGCAAATTAAATTCAGCCTCCTTACTTGCAGTAAATGAGATAATACACTTAGAAAAGTGCTTGGCACAGAGTATGCATTCACATAATAGCTACAACCTTTTCACTCTTTCTGCCACCTTCTAGCTCCTACAACCTACTCATCTTTCTCATCTCACATATCTACAGTTGGGGAGTCTTACCACACAACTGAGTCTCTCTTGTCTTTCATGCCTCCATACCACTTCATTTATATGATTTGGCCATCTTTTATCTACAGTGGTGAAATTGTACACAACAGCAGAATATCATAAACTTCGCAAATTATCAAAAGAAAACTCATATAGAAAGGAAAACTCAAATTATACTATTAAAAACTTCTTGATATACTATTTATTACAGCAATCAATAGCAAATACTTCTGATACAGGGTTAGTATAATTGAGATTTGTGGTGTAAGGCCTAAAATGAAGGCCCCATATCGTGTGTCTTGAATGACCTAATTGCGAGTTTCCCTCCTTGCTCTGCTCCCACAGACAAGGTCCCATAGCTAAACAACCCTCTTTATCATGGGGAGCAGACACAGTTCCTGCTTGTCCCTGGGTAGCAGGCTTCAGTTTCCTGCCAGTCACAGGAACTACTCAAACCAGCCCATCACATCCTCCCTCGGGAACCAGCGATCACTCCACCCTCCTGATACTACGAGCCTGCCTCCCACAGCCCTCACTTGTTCACTCTGCTCCCAAGTGCAACCCTTGTGTGGCCCTGCATGGTGTGCTGTGTACCCTGCCCCCTGGTTGAGTACATGCAGTTAATAAACTGCTGTCAATCTCATCTGTCCAGTGAAAGGTGGTATGCCCAATCAATCCCATAAAACTAGAGCAGGAATCCTCCTCACCAATAAGGTGAAGATGAAGTAATTAAAACAAGACCTCATGGGAAGCTTGAATTTAAGCTATGTAATTGAGGACTAGAAAGCAAGGAGTTCAGTTATTTCAATTATATTTTAAGCAAGCAAATAAGCTGATATATAATCCGAACATCAGAAGGGCATGAGAGAGATTCTTCATAGACAGACCTTTTTGATTTTTATTTCAAACATAAATTTATAAGTGTGGTTATCCAGTCTCCTATCGTCCAGTGGATTTGAAGGGAGGCAGGGAAAGGCTGACATTTACAACAATATTAAAAAAAGGAAAGGATCTGAACCAACCTGACAACAGCTGCAGAAAACAAAGTTACTTTACAGGAATGTTGCTACAAATCAAGTCCTGAAGTTCAGGAGCCAATCAAATCTCTTGCAAAGAGAGCTCTGACCTTAATGACTGCAAGTTGACATTAATAACCATCTTAGAAGAAAATAATGATCAGTATTTTGCATTATGGAATGATGTAACTTAATTAAACATTTCAAAACCTCCAGACTTACTGCAAATCTATCAAGATTTTGGAAGTGATCAAATAGCTGGGAAAGACTCTGTTGATGTGGCCAGTATAGTAGAAGATGAATTAGAGGCTCTTACACGAACTTTAGGCAAACTTCCTCCACTCTTCTCTACTCCTTAGCCTGTAGCGAACTCCTTGTTAGTATACAAATTAGAAGATAAAATTAGTTTATTAAATATTGAGAGACGGTCTTTGATGGAGCAATTTAGATGACCTGAAATGTACTTCCTCAAAAACGACAACTCTCCCATCCTGGTAGGTTCATGACTCTGTTCACTCTTTGGATCAGAATCCCTACCCTGAAGAAAGTGGACAGAATTTGGTTGTAAATAGTTAAGGCAAGGAAAACAAACAAACAAACAAGGATATTCATCTTTCAATATCAGATGATGATGATTCCACTTATTCTTAAAGGGAATTCCCCAAATCCTTTCCCTAAGAGAGAAAGAATGCTATCCTCCTCTCCATCAAGTAAAAACAGGTCATTTTAATAAACCCTAAGGAAATTGTCCCCTGCTTTCCACCAAGCACTACTTTCTTTTTGTTGAACATCAGCAGATAGTCATTTGGGATCAGAGGTGTCTCAGACTGCCAGATTACAGACAGTGAAAAAAAGCATTATGCTAATGCTGGGATGCTGTCTGCCACACGTCGTATGGCATTCACACATCATGCTGGACCAACACATGGAGAAGCTGAACTTTTACCACAATGATGGAAAGAGATTAATCCCAAAGATGCAGAAAGACTACCTGTGGCTAAATCCTGTGGAGTAGGATTGTGCCTTACTCTCCTAAAGAAGTTCCTAATTTCTTTGTTTTTTCAATGGTGCAAGAGATGTAAATGGAAGATAAGGCATATTTGGTATGAGAAGCTGTGATCAAAAGCCTTGGTATCATATGGACTACATTGATGAATCAGACAAATACCAACAGGTTTTTGAATTTTGCTCTTGGCCTTGGGTGATCCCTCAGAAAGAGTGGCGCAACACATCAAGTATCTTTATTGGCCTATGCTACCCGCAATATGGAATTTGGAAATGTACAGTCTTATATCTACACTACTGAGTAAGACTGAAAAGTTTCTCAGGAAAGGAGAACAAAGGGAAGGAGGGCTGGATGAACATAAGATGTAAGATACTCCACATGTATCTTTCTGCCTTGCTGTCCTTGATTCTGTCACTGCATTAGTAGTACAGAATACACCTTTCTCAAGCAAAGATAAGCTTCATGGTAAAATGCCACAGACAGAAGTGATTACGTTCCCTCAGCTTATGTCACCCTTTCAAGAGGTGTCTATTATTGGAAGTCATAAGCAACTGGCAGTGCCACTTCAATTTTACGATAATCAGCTAGAACGTGAGGGTACAACAGGTTGGGAGAGTTTACTGTGAGTTCTCAGTGAATTGTTGCCACAATTGATAGAAATAGTTGGCAAAAGAAATGTTACTTCAACTGCTTATGTCCATGAATTCTCTAGATTTTTCTGGTGTCTTTGCTGGACATTTGGCAAAATTTTTAGGTTAAACTTTAGTCCCAGGAGATACTAAGGCTGTCTGAAGAAAACATTGATTCTGTAGCAGGAAATGGAGTCCTCACCAAAGCACCTACAAATACAATAAGCTGACAAAAATTTAAACAATTTCTTAAAACCTTGAGCACCTGGGGAAGAAAAGGAGGAGATGAAAGTATAAAAAGCAGTTAATGCATGTGCATCGTAGCTCACACAAACACACCACAAAAAGCCATCTGGAACCATTAAATTTAGAGGCAAACAATCCTGCACTCTCCAGAAGCCCAAAGGTACACTACATGGGGAATACTGCTGTGGATTGATTAAATTGTTTCCCCCAAAAGTCCATATATTAAAAGCTTAATTCCCACTAACTGCTGAGGGGTGGAAATCCTATTGTGGTAATTGAAAGGTGGTGCCTTGCAGAGGTGATTAGATTCTGAGGACCATACCTAGTAAATGGATTAAAAATGGTGGTGATTCACTGTTTATCTTAAATCTAAATTTAACTGGGCATCTATATTTTATCTGAGAAACCTACCTACAATCCCTATAATTTCCACATGGTGGAGAGCATGTCACATAGTCATCACCTCCGTGAGCAAGGAAGGTAGGAAACATTAGGGTAGGAATTTCCCAAATATGGATGCCTGTCAGATTCACTTGGAAATCTTTTGAAAAAATACAGATTCCCACTCCCCATTCAAGACTTACTGAGTCAATCTCTAGAGAACTGGGACCTAAAAATCTACGTTTTAGAAAATCTCCCCAAGAGATTCTGATGGGTGATCAGATATTGCACCCATACCCTGTAAGGGACTACATATGCAAAAGTTGAAGGGTTTGGTCTTATGGAGAAAGGAGTCATAGGTTTTACTTGATTCTCAAGAAATGTGACACCAAAAAGGGTCACTATCTTAGAGACTGGCAGTAAAGTTAGAGGAGCTATTATGTATTTTTCCACTTCAACTACAAAAATTATTTAAAGATGTTTCCCACAACTCTCTAAAAATTGCCTATGCCTTATTGAGAGTTACAAGTAAAATAAGTATAGAAAAACACTTTTTGAACTTTATGATATTTAAATAGTTTAGGAGCAAGTGATCACTACTGCATGACTGTATTATGAATTAACTTATTTTAACTTGCATATTTAACAATGGTAATTTGTTTTAATAAGTTTCCCTTTCAAATTTTTTCCTTTAAAATTATCATTTTGAATGGTAATTAAAAACAGGGCCCCTAGCACTTAACCTAAAACTAGGTCATCTACTAAATTCAACATTGATTCTTCTTTAAATATGTTTTTACTATTTATTTAAAGCATTAGGAAACCCATGAATCCAAATAGGCATTATCAATAACTGAAAAAAAAAAAAAAATTACACAGACTATTTTTTCTCTTACATTTTCAATTTCTTGAGACTCTGAATCATTTTTCACAGTCCACAAACACCCCTGAATTTTCTACCTTAAAAAAAAAAGTATCCTTAAAATGAAGTAATAATACCTATCCTTTCTCTTTTGTTTCACTATCAAATTTCTTTCAAGAATAATTTGTACTAACCATCACCACTTCTTATCCTTTAAAGTCAACATTTACTGAGCACCTAATACAGCAAGACTCAATCCTGGTTGCACATTTAAATCACCTGGGAAGCTTTAAAAAAAAAAAAGTACAGACACTCACCAGAACTCACCTATGAGTGGAGCTTGAACATCCATGTCTGTTTATAAACTCTCCCATTGATTCTAACGTGCAACCAGAGTTGAAAATCACTATCTAATATATGCTAGGCAATCTACTGGTATTCAAAGATGAATAAGACGTAGGACCCTGGCCCTAAAGAACACAGAAAATAATAACATCAGATAAATCTATTAAAATTGGTAAATGTTATTACAAACGTATGTACAGATTGCTAAGGGAGCAGAAATAGGCCAGGATACAAAAGAAAAGGAGGGAAGTCTTTGGGTCTGGTTATCGATGAATAGTTTACAATGCAGACAAGACTGAAAGGCCATTTCTGGAAAAGGGAAATCATACACATACCTTTTAGACCCTGGGAATCTGGTTTTTCTCTCTTCACTCCTTTCTCCAAAGACTAGAACTGCTTTCTTGAGGGCTACTAATGACTCCTAGTCCACCACTTAAATACTCAACCTTATCTGCACCAGTTTTCCTATCTGTAAAATGGGGATAACAAGGGTATTCTGACCATTAATTAAGAGAATATATGTTAAAGTGTCTGGCATATAGTAGATATACTTTGTTTCTTGTCCCTTTCTCTTAAATCCAAAGGCTTTTTTCAATCTCATAGTCCTTAATCTCTGCCACAATGGGCACTGTTCCTTCTTGAAATTTTCTTCACATTCTGTGACATGAGCACCTACTCTGTGCTAGGTATATAACAAGGGTCACTCCGCACCTTTTTGTTTCTCTCCTTCTCTCATCCCTCAAATGAAAGTATAGTTGTCCCTCAGTATCCCTCAGTATCCATGGAGAACTGGATACCAAAATCCACAAATGTTCAAGTCCCTGATATAAAATGGTATATAGTCTTTGCATATAACCTGTGCACATCCTCCCTATACTTTAAATCACCTCTAGATTACTTATAATACCTAATACAATGTAAATGCTATATGAATAGTTGTTGTACTGTATTGTTTATTTGTATTATTTTTTATTGTTGTCCCCTGCCCCATGCCACCCCCACCCCATACTTTCAATCTGTGGTTGGTTGAATCTGTGGATGCAGAACACATGGATATGGAAGGCCAACTGTACATATATCCAAAAGTATATGCTCTCTACCCTTTCCTCTTTGCTATGTCTAAACTTTTTCTCCTAAAGAGCTTATCCCATCTTGTGACTATAACCCACAAAGGGAAGATCACTGAATCTCTATATAACCTCCAGGTCTGACCTCTTTTCCAAGCTCCATTTCTATATCTTCACATCTGCTAGGTATTTTCACATAGACATCCAACTAGCACCTCAAACTCAGTGTAACGAAGACTAAATTTACCATTATTCCTCCCAACTATGCATCTTCTTTCCCATGTTCTCTAGTTGTTAGTGGTGGTACCATTTCCCAGTCATCCAGATTTTAACAGATAGTTATCACTGACTCATGCCTTGCCCCTATATTCATTGATATTCATATATCAATCCTGTTGATTACAATTCTGAAATCTGTTAGCAATCATTTTTTTCCTCCATTTCTTGTGAGAGACTACTCTAAGTTAGGTCCTAAAACCCACTTAACCAAGGTTCCCAACGATTCTTGCTATTTCTAATCTGTCTCAATTAGGACCAAATATGTCCCCCTGGAGACATTTCTGATTGTCATAACTGTGTGGTGCTACCGGCATCACGGGGCCAAGGATGTCACTAAATATCCTACAATGCACAGGACATCCCTCCACCCAACAAATTATCTTGCCCAAAATGTCAATAGTGCTGAGTTAAAAAACCCCTGGCAGTGAACTATTTAACAGAATAATTCACCTTTGCCTTCCTTACTTGCAAGGTACCTGATGTATAGTAGACACTCAACTATTTAACTGAATTCCTTTTACACATAACTCATACACCCTGCCTGTTCCCACTTTCCTGATTTTTTTCTTCCTATGTTGTGCTCTCTGATATGAGCCTGACCCCAACTGATGTCTACCAGGCCCCTAGGCAGAAGTAATTTTTCCATCTTCAGAATTTCCATGAACTTATTACTTTTTGATCCTCTACAGTATATATGCTAGAATATGCTTTGAATCTGTAGTCTTGCACTGATCTAACAAACGATCAAAACACCATATTTCAAAACAACAGAAAAGGAAAAAAACCATATTTTAGTGAATCAAAACTTAATCTATGGTATAATAACTGCTATTCACAAATATTTCAATTCTCTTCTTCCCCAACCCCTCTGAAATTAGGTTTATACATATAACTTGCTTTAGCTAACTGAAATCTGAGCAGAAATGAAATGAGTTTCTTTGAATGGTATAGGGGGAGCTTTAAAAGCCAGTGTGCTATTCATTCCATTTCCTTCCCACCGCAGCAAGTAACTGGGAAAAAAAGTTTAGATCAAAGCCCTCTAACAGCCTAGAACTCTAAGTGACTTCTACTAGCAGAGCACTTCTTCTGACCCTCTCTAGACATATATGAATGAGTGAGGAAATGCGGAACAAAAGCCCTGACCTTCACCAAGATTTTAGGTTGTTTGTTACTGCATTATATCTTTGCCTATCCTGATTACCAATCAATGTAAGATGTATAACTTTATGCACCACTAAAAAAAGGAAAAATGCTACCAATGAAATAATCACAAGCCATTGATCGTACAATGCAGATCAATTTCAGAGATCTTAAAAAATGAAAAAGTATAAGTACTGGAATCAATGAAATATGGTATATTCAGTAAATGAATGAATGTGGAGCTAAACAGTTTTCAAAAGTTATTTTCAATAGAAACACTGTGAACTAAAATGTTCAAGTTCTCAGCCATAAGATACATAGTGGAAAATGTAAATAAATGTCATAAGAGCAGGAATGTAAAGACTGTATATCTAACCTTCAAAATAAAATTTGTAAAATTCTCCTTTTCTGACAACAGCTATGGGTATTTTTATGGGCCCCGTCAGATGAGTGGTCTTGAGAAGATAAAAACCCTATTTTCTTTGATATACATGAATCTCTTGCAATAAATTACTGCTTCAGGCAATTGATTACGTTTTTAGGTCATAGCACAGAACTACAAGTCAAGTTTTGCTGTCATGCTTTTCAATCTTAAAAATTATTTTTTACTCTGTTTTTATATCTGTGTTATTACACTGAAAGGCAATATTTTATTTATTCAGCTACCCTTATTTTGTGTAAAAATGGCTCCCAAATGCACTGAAAACGTATTTTGAATTTGCTGTAATGTGCAACGTCTGAAAAACTCCACTAACATTCCAGCTGTAACCAAGTTCCTGCTTGTGGTAGGAATTTCTACATTTTATTGTTGCAGTAACAGAATTCAGCCATGGAATAAAATTAGGTATAAATATTTCCACATTAATAGCTTACTGGTGGAGTTTACT
Organism: Cynocephalus volans; assembly: GCF_027409185.1. Classification (NCBI taxonomy): domain Eukaryota; kingdom Metazoa; phylum Chordata; class Mammalia; order Dermoptera; family Cynocephalidae; genus Cynocephalus; species Cynocephalus volans. The sequence continues at coordinate 38,712,207 of NC_084465.1, forward strand.
TTTCGGTGAACAAGAATACTAATTTCATATTAATTATGATGAAATATAACGGTGGCTTATATTGTTTTTACATACACACAAAATTTCTGGAGCCAGTCAGTGAGGGAAAAGTAAACAAACTGCCTATAAAGAATATGTAGCATTTAAACGCTAATATCACCACTTGTACCTCAAAGAGCACTGGGAATTTCACTTGAGTATTTAAGTCTTTAAAACCCACAGCACTACTTACAAATAAAAAATTCAGGCGCACTAGATTTTCCCTCGAAAACTTGCCATTATATGCTACTTCTGTTTTTCATGAAACTTTGAATTCTGTAAATTCATGATTTCTTTGTCCGTTCCCTCAGTGAACCATTCTACTCATCACATGCAGAATAATGACAGATGCTAAAGATAACATTATTTCTGCACTTAGGAATTCCAATAGAAAGGGGGTGGGAGATAAATAAATATTATGCAGAATTGTATTTAATGCTAATAATGTGTTAAAGAGTACAGAACAGAGCTTAAAATAGCCATGACATCTAAGCTAAATCTTGAGGGATGAGTAAGAGTTTCATCTTTCAAAAAAGGGGATAGACCTGGAAGCAATAACAACACTCAAAGTGGATAAGTCATGAGCAGAGAAAAATAACTACCATCTACTGTGTGCTTACTACATGCCAGGCACCATTTACACTTACAGCAACTTAATGGAGAAGGTACTTACTATTTTTTTTTTTTTTTTTTAAAGATGACCAGTAATGGGATCTTAACCCTTGATTTGGTGTTGTCAGCACCATGCTCTCCCGAGTGAGCCACAGGCCGGCCCTGAAGATACTTACTATTAAGTTCTAACATTTCAGAGGAAACTAAGGCTGAGTGATTAAATAACTTACCCAAGGTGCTAAAAATGTACTAGTATGCAGGTCTCTTTGAATTCACAGCATGATTAAATAACAGTACATACTGGAATTGTCAGAACTCTTAGGTTACAATGGAATACAAAGACATGAATGCCATTTCAAGAGTTGGACTTCCTTGTAAAGGCAATGGAGGATCCAGCCATGAAAATTTTAAGAGAATTGATATATTAAATACAGTATATTAGATACAGGAAACTGTATTCCTATATTAGATACAGGAAACTGAAAGATTCATCTAAAAACTTTATAATAAAAGCCTAACAATGGCATATATAACAGAAAGGAAAGAACAGACATGAGACATTTTTCTAACTCTGCTTTTCCTCCTCTGATGTTATTTCTTCCCTAACTGTTGTTGCAGAAAAGGTATAATCAATTTGCATTGTTTGTACAGTAAAATTTTGTTACCAAACAATAGTTAATTTAATAATTTAGTCAACTGAAAGGAAATAAACCAAATATTAATATAAGGGAACTAATTTCCAAGCAAGAAATAATTTGTATAAGACACATTTTGATGAGGGAAGAGAAAAAATTTAGAAACCAATTGTAAGGTACAGGGTTCAGGGAAAAAAAGGTTAAACCAAAGCTGAAGTTAAAAACCCAGATGACTGGAATAATGGGAATAAAGCAATAAAAGGAAAAATGACCAGGAAGAGATTTCTGCCCCCCTCTCCTTGGGTATAGGAGGAAAGAAGGGAGTTTATAAATTCACTTTTAGGCAGACTTCATTTGAACACATCCAATTAACCATCTCCTGCGAACACAACCAGCAGATAAAAATGTGTGACCAATGTCCAGGAGAGAAATCGGAACTAGAGCTATGTACCTGAGACACATCCAAAAGTCTTAAAAGTTGAAGCTATGGGAATTGATCATTCTAATCACTGGAGGAAGGTGGAAGAGGTTACAGGAAGGAAAAAAGAACTTTTGCCATCAATAACTAAGTTGCTTCTAGAGCTCGAATTTTCTCATCTAGAGAAGGGTTTGGGAATGGTTTTTTCTTTTGAGCCTTATACCACAATTTCATATAATTTCAAATTCACAAAAATGCTTTACTATACAATACAGCTGACCCAGGAAGGGAGAATGTGAACTGTTTTTGTCCTAGACTTTCTGTAACTATGTAAAAAGTAAAAAAGTCTATGGGACACACTACAGCAAATTAATAGTTTTAAAGAACTTTACTGTGCTTCTTCAGCTAAATTTACTTCTTACCAACCCAGTAGCTAAAGGAGATAAGGTTATTAAATTTCACGGTATCATCAAAAAGCAATGTGAGTGATTTAAAAAAACAAAAGTATTATTCTAGATTAATTTGCAAAATGATTCCTACCATAAGGCATATATGAAACTATACCAGTAGCATAAAATATTTAAATGTGTTAAAAACAATAAACTTTGTTCTAAACTGATTAAAACACAAATTTAGAAACCAACACTATTTAATGTTTGGTATTTACAATTTTTTATTAAAAAAAAAACATTGTTTCTCCTTTTTCAAAATAAGTTGTCAACAAATTTAAAGTGAAGAGACAAATCGAGAAGGGGTTCCTATCATCAATTTTGTTTAAGGGAGTATAATGTCACAAGAGCATGAGCTTTGGAATCTGACAAATGTGGGTTTAAATACCATCTTTGCCTTGGACTGGGCATTGTCCTTGGGTGAATTACCTAAAACTTCTGAAACCTCGCATTACTCATCTGTGAAATGGGAATGATGAAACTACATACTTAAAACTTACAACAAATTAAGTAACAGATGTATTTGTCTAACTGAGCCAGGCATATACAAAGTATGGTACTAGATACATCTAAATAGCTTCTCTTCCTTAGATCTGCAACCTATAATGTAAATCTCAAAAGCTTGAAATTACTTTTGATCATTACAAACAAGTGGCAAAAAGAGTAACATGGTTTAAATGTTAGTTTAAAAATATCACCTTTAAATCCTCTCCATTTCTGATCCCACACCTGACACATCCTCTTCCCAAAACATTAAAAGAACATTTAGATCACTAAAGTGACAAGAATATTAAAATTTCACTTAACTGGTTCCTTGAATTTAACCCAAAAGTTTCATGTTTTTCTTAAATTAGTAAGCATACCAATGAAATCTATATGTGAAATATCTACAGAATATTCTCAAAAAACTCCAAATAAAAACAAAAACACCAAAATTCAAAATCAGAATTTCCATTCATTTACTAATAACACGGTGCTAGGCAAACTTAAAGTCATACCTCCCCTCCCCTATATGGACCTTAGGGCCCAGAGAGTAAGGAATAATAATTCCTGACAAAAAGGAATCTTGTCATTTTATTTAAAAAAAAAAAAAAAAATTGCTATTTTAGGCCTTAACAACAACACATGGCAGGTCCATATTAACTCCCACACTGAGTTCTCTCCCCTCAGCTAGATTTCTAGCCACTCGCGTTACTAATCACCACTTAATTATGGTAGAATAAAAACGTGACAATCTCTTTAAGAAACTTTTTAGCACTACTTAATTTTAAATATGTGTATGTGCACTCATGTACATTTCAGTTACCAACTTATGGCTATTTACCAATATTACAAATGCGAATACCACACAGCAAATTTTGTGGCTACAGGGATCTGCCTACTGGGTCTGTGGATTATGGAGAATCTTGTTGCTCTCCCCGTTTAGTTATTTTATTACACTTTCACCAAAGAGCACAGAGGGGAAAAAATTTTTTTTTTCCAAAACTGAAGATGAGGCTGACTTCTGCACATTCACATGAGGAAGAAGACAGAGCCTTACATTTCGATGCAAGAACACAGGATATAAAAACACTTAAGAGCAGAGGGTTCCAACTGAAAATATCCTTGGGTTTACACTAGGATTTCTTAAATACCACAACCTACCTGTATGTGTTTCTTACACGGCTGCACTGCTTTGGAACTTAAAAATGAAGCACTGTTATATTAAGAGTGGACATTTCCAAAACTGTAACTATCTTATTCATATGTTATGTTAGTTACGTCTAAGTATGAGAAATATCAAGGTCCTTTCCAGGAAATACTCAGAATTAGTAGGGTTCTGCCTGACCCCACAAATCCCCAGGGAATGGGGGTCTTCACAGTAGCCAAACGAAACGATTAAGAGAGAATTAGTTCAACAATCAGATTTCTTATTTTAAATGTCTGGGAACTTATGTCGTTCATCTGGTTCCACCGCTGTCACAGTATCTAAGACATACTAAAAGGAGTTACACAATCTCCCCTCTTCGGAAGAAGTCCTAGCAGGAAGACGGGGTGCCACCAAATTGGGCCCCAGGAGGGCTACTGCCAACCTGGGCAGGAAACTACTATGGGGGGAGATTGAGGGTCTTTTTGTGAGCAACTCCGCTTCCTTCTAGGGAACATGAGAACTGTTCATTTACAGCTAAAAAAAAAAAAAAAAAGAAAGAAAAGAAAGAAAAGAAAAAAGGAAAGGGAGGGGATGAAAAGAAAAACCATGAGAATCAGAAAAGGAAGCATTTTGCTTTCGGGAGGGGAAGTAGAAGGGGGAAGTGATGGTCTGCTTCTTAAGCGATTTTCCCCCTCACCCCTCACCCGCAGCTGCACTCACAGGCCAGGCCGCCGGGCCGGGCACTGCCCTTGGGCCGCTCCCAGGCCCGGACACAGACCCCTTTGCAGTCCCCCGCGACCCGGGCTTGAGTTGAAGGTCCCCGGCGCCGGAGCCCTCGGCCCCCGCCCGCCCGTCGCGCCAGGTCCGACGCCGCCCGGCTCCCGCTTCCTATTTTCGGATCACACACCCTACAAGGAGCGGAGCGAGTAGGCCTGGTGGAGACCTGCCCCCGCGCGGGGCCTGGGGTAAGTGACAGGGGCAGGCACCGGGCGCAGCAAGGAGTGGGGAGGAAGGGCAGCCAAGGGTACAGTCCGATGGCCGATGCCCTTCCCCCGGCGGCCCGACTCCGGCTTTTGAGCCGGTGCTCTGCTGGCTTCGCCGCCCCCGCGGCTCCTACCTTCTCCTCATCAGACAACTGTTCCTCCAGATCCGCCATCTTCCTTCTGGCGACAAACCGCGGCGGCGGCGGCGGCGGCCACCTGACTTCCCCCTTTCTGTGCGGTCCTCCGCGCCGCGCGCCCCCGCCAAAGGAGGGGCCCGCCGCCCAGGCCGCCGCGCACGCGCCCCGGGAGCCCCGCCTCCCTTAGTCCGACCCGCGGGGGGGGGGACGGAGTGTGGCTGTGCGCGTGCGCGGCCGCCTCGGAGGCCGTGACCCGGGAGGCGTCTCCAATCGCCACCTGCTGCGGGCTTGTCAGCATCATAAAAACAGGGCCCTTACTGACCAGTGACCACCGTATGGACCCGGCCTGCGACGAGAACATCCTGAGCCCTTGATCATGTTCCCATCAAGTCCTGAACTTTGCCAGCTAAAATGTGAAAAAGTCTACAAATAGAAGCTTCTGTGTTTTTAAAATTTTTTATGTTTATTGATTATACATATTCGTGGGGCACAGAGCTAGCTGTCAGCACCTGTGCCCAAGATGTGGTGATCTGAGCAATACTATCAGCATGCCCACCACCTCAAATTGCAATTATTCCCCGTGTCTTTTTTTATAATTAAAAATATAATCAGCTTTAATTAAAATATGCACACACAACCCAGTTCATAATTGGAAAATTGCTCATGATATATTTGTTTATTCATCTAACAAATATTTATTGGTTCTTTATGGTTACTGGGCACTGTGTTAGTCTCTGGGATATACAATATTGAACGAAAGACCAGAGAAACCTCTGTTCTCAAGGTCACTTTATTCATTAACAAAGCTATATGGAACAGTTGGAGAAGGCACTGTACTATTGTAGAGAAATACAAAGTTATGTTAAAAATGGATCCTACCCTCCTGAACAGAATTGCTGGATTAAATACAGGACACCTAATAAAATTTGAATTGCAGGTAAAAATGCACTTTTTAAAATAAAAGCATATCCCATGAAGCATTTGAGACATACTTATATTAAAAGAATTATTCATTGTTTCAAATTTTAATGGATGTCTTTACTTTTATTTGCAAATCTGGCAATCCTACTTTAGAAGCTTCAAGTTTATGAGTAAAGATGTAGTCAAAGCTGTACATATAAATCAACTGGGAACCTTGTTAAAATGAAGTGGCTAATTCAATAGGTCTGGGATGGGGCTGGAGAATCTGTGTTTCTAACAAGCTCCGAGATGAGGCAAATGCTACTGTTCTGGAGTTTACACTCTGGGTAGCAAGGCCTTATAGTTTAGATAGGAGTTTTATTCAGTGGAAAATGAGAAGCTGTTGAAAACTTTTGAGCAGTGACATGGCATAATCAGAAATATGTCCAGCAACATAAGTATAACAACTGCATGTAAATGACATGTGAGAGTACAGTATCTTAAAGAGTTCAAATAACTATTCAGATGCAAGACACTATTATGAAGTAATTTACTGAGTGTTTATATATGCAAATTATTGTTTCCTGTGGATGGAAAGCAAACTGAAGCATGCTATTGAAAAACTTATAGAATATTTGAGGAGTGAACAGGAAGGGGAAGCATGCTGACCCATGCAGGAAAAAGCAGGTGTCCTGTTGAGGATAAAGGTTGTGGAGAAGATCTGAAAGAGAATAAACCACACACTTTGGTCAATGATCTCACTGGATGTAAATCAATAACATGTTTACTCTTTTACAGTTTACATGTCATTGCTTCCTTGATTTCTCATTGCAACCTCATGAAGTAAGGTATTTATCAGTATTATTATACCCATTCTACAGAAGAAAAAATTGAGGCTAAATGATTATTTGTCCAAGGTTGCACAGCTCCTAAGTGACAGAGCTGGGATTGGAATCTAGGCATCTTATTTTATATCCTAGGTTCTTCCCACTGAAAGATGTTCCTTTCTCCTTCTCTAAAGTCTGGGCATTCACAACCAAATAAAACTTAATGAAGGCAATTACTCTCACATCTCATCAATTCAATTCATCACCACCTGCTGCATCAACTGTACCTCTGGTTATTTTATTCTTTTTCTGTTTTATTTCCCCCCATGTTTACTTGGTAATACCTAATATCAATAATTTGTATACTCAGTTAATGTTGCTTGGTTAACTGGCTGCTCTCTTCCTCTAGAAACCTCATCCAAATATAGTAATGTTTGCAATATCTGAGTAAGAATATGTTTATAATTGTAACCTTGGTGATTCTTTACATGTGGTTTCCCATAGTGACACAACAAGCAATTATGTATAATTCTGATAATCCTTTCAGTAACCTCCCAACACCTCCCTCTTGATACAGTTAAAAGGAATTACAGAATTCACATAATCTGTGTACTCTGGGAAGATTTCAAGCTGTCACACAAATAGGTATAAATAAGGAATGATCATTAATTGTATCACTGCAAGGAGAAATGTACTGGCATTCTTGATAATCAGTTATTTTTTGAAAAAATAAAATAAAATAAAATATTTCTCCCCCCCTCACAATTCTACTTATAAGATGAAAATTTCTACCCTTTTCTAATTTAATTTCCAAACTCACCTTTTTTCTACTTATTAGTGGTATTGGCCTTTCCAGTTAACTTCATCAGACCTATTTCTTTTTTTATGTTTTTCTTTTTGTAATGTTTGTTTTTAAGTTACTTGTATACTTAATCTATTTTTCTGTGGATATGCTCTAAGTTCACAACTGCATTTTAAGCTTGTCAAGATCAGAGGTAACCTAATTTCCTAGAATCACAGTCTTGGGCTCCATCTACTGCAAACCTCTCATTTCACAGGTAAGTTGAGCCTTAGATAAATTAAATGACTTGATAAAAATTGCATGTTTAGATGATATTATTCTAGAACCTATGTCCTGATGACTAGACTCATGTTCTTGTATATCTATATATATCTGTATCTATATAGATGTATATACTCATATATATATCTGTTGAGGGGTTAGAAATCTTGGTTCTGGGCCGACCCCGTGGCTCACTCGGGAGAGTGCAGCACTGGGAGTGCAGCAGTATAGGGATGGCCGGATCCTGTATAGGGATGGCCGGTTTGCTCACTGGCTGAGCGCGGTCACAAAAAAAGGGACAAAAAAAAAAAAAAAAAAAAAAGAAAAGAAATCTTGGTTCTCCTTTGATCTTAGAATAGGATTCTTAGGTAAATGCATGCACGGGGCTAAAGCTCTCCAGTAGAGGACAAAAGTCCACAGATAACCCGGCAAAGGCCCACCTAATCAATTCTAATCACTGTTTAGGGATGGGATTTTGTACTTTGACTATTTTAGGTCGCTATTGACAATTTAACTAATTGTTTTTAAGATATGTTGAGGAAGCTGCTTGATTGTTGTTTTTAAATTTGCTGAGGAAATTGCTGTAGGAAAAATATATAAGAAAGAAAATGTTTGCTAAGGGCAAGCTGTTTGTTGGTGGATTGACTTAGCTTTTTACAAACTGCATTCTGGAATGTCACATTGTTAATTTTACCGATGTTACTAGTTTTACACTGCCTTTGTTTTTAGTCTTTCTTTGATGATTGAATCAACTGATTTTTCTTGTGAAACTTCCTTGTCTTTACGACAAAAGAGAGAAGCTAACTTTGAATCGGGGCTGTCACATTCAGCTTCCTCCTTCTAACAGGGGAGTTGCTGTAGTGCAGTCACTTCGGGCCCCTCATGGCATTCATGGTGCTTTGAGTAATCCTTTTTTCGTCTCCATTACACAGTGGGAAGTGTAACATATATCCAGATATTATATGAGAGTACTTCAGAAAGTTCATGCAAAGATTTCTGTTATCTTTTAATTCTGTTTTCCATAAACTTTTTTGAAGTACCTTCATATGAATCATATCAAATAATGTATAATAAGATGATAAATAGTATTACTGACTGACCATTAAATAGTTACACCAGATATAGATTTCTATAACACCATTTAATTTCATCTCTGAACCAGAAAACTAATATCTGCAGTTTCGAAGTGTTGTATATCACTTCTGAGAAAAACTACCAGTATTAGACAACTAAGATTTCGTTGTTACTCTCATGGTTAATTAACAGAACTGGTCTCAAATAAGGTTGTTTATGTCTGTGGAAAAGTGTGAAAAATCATGTATATTTAAAAAGTAATTGTCTTTCTAAATAAAATAATTGCCTAAACTTGTAGTTCAGTGAGTGTGTCCTGCCTGTTGTTTGTTTCCTGAGCTAGTTTTGAAATGGTTCACACAAATGTTGCCCCTGGAGAAACCTGACATAGATTATTCTAGAACTACCAAGGAATTATTGAAGAAGCTTGTTTATCAACTCTTCTTCCCTCCTGAATATGCCATCTTTCCTAATTTAGTTCCTATCAACCTCACTGAGCCCTCTTCTGCCACTGCCCCAAAAGCATGCATCACCGAATGACACAAGCTACCTGTGCCTCATACTCTCTTGTGCGTCTATCCAAACTCTTTCTGAAATGTTCTTTGCCACATATCTATCCTTTAAAATTCTGTTTGGTTATAACTTTTTCTTTGAAACCCTCAATGAATCTTCTAGTAATTTCTTCTTCTAGATTCCCATAGAAATTTTTCCCTGATTTTTGCTCTGTACTCCAGTGATGAGGTATATAGATTTTATAACCATTAATTCCTGGGTTCTGATCTTTGTTCTACCTCTAGTTAATGCAGAGGATTCATAAAGCAAATGTACTTCACAGGGCCTGGTTTTCCAAAGCCTTGCAGTTCCAAATATTGACCTTGCAAAGGACAGGAAATTTCCCCCAGGCTATTGAATCTCTGTTGCAAGATAAGAATTGTAACACAGCAAGGTTGCTGGCTCAAAGACAGACAAGTTACTAATTTGTCAGGTCCGCCGCGGCCAACCCGAACAGCCCTAGCCCTTGGTGGGTGAGCGAATTGCCCGGATTCCTCTCTCCCTCTGGTCCCCGTTGGTAGGAGCCAGGGGAAGAGAGCCATGAAGAGAGGTGAGCACAGCCGCTGGCCCCAACCAGCCCATTAAAGGACACTCAGATGCAGCGGGGGTTCTGTCGAGCTGTTCCATTTATTATCACACAAGCACTTGCTTTTAAAGGCAAATGGGGAAGGGAGGTTTTTTACATCCTCCAATCAGCTTAAAGGTTACGAGAGCATGCATCCTGTCTCAATGCCTAGCTATTGCAATCACGCAGTGTTCATGAGCGTGGAAGCGCGTATTTGGCCAATAAGGGCTAAGGCAAGGTTCCCGTAGACACTCCCAGCCTGCTTCCTCCCGGCTCCATCTTAGGCTGCCATGTTCGCTGCTTGTAATGTCACTTAAGGTGGCATTAGTTTTTAAGGCCCAACACTAATTGATATGTTAAGTTACTAAAAAGCTGCTAGAAGGAAAAGGAATGTTTGCTAAATCAAGCCTTTGTTAGTGGATCACTTAATTGCCTAACAGGATGTCATTTGACTTGTTTTTACTGAATGTTACCAGCTTCTATTGTAAAACTTGTTAAACTGTACTTAGCAAAACCCCACCTATGTCTCTTCCTGTAACTTCTTGGTCTGGAGAATAAATGCAGGAAGAGAACCCCAATTTGTGGTTAATTTCCCAAATGGAAGAAATGCTTCGCACTTGAGGAAGTTCTGGGATATTGACCCCTTTCTGGGGCTTCTCACTGCTCAAAAGAGATGGGCTTTGAGTAATCTTTGGCCGCTCCGTCACCCAGAGGAAAATGGGTGACAAATCCGTGGGAGGCAAAGCAACAAGTTAACCTCAGGCAACTTATTCTGGAAGCTTTCATTTCTTCATCTATACATGCGAATGATGATGGTATCTCCCTCATAAGGCTGTGGTGAGGATTTCATGAGATAATGCAGGCAAAGTGTTCAGCACCTAGCTCAGGCCTTAGTAGAGCCCTCAATAAATGTTAGCTATTATCATTTTATTATAGTACCAATCTGCTCTTTGAGGACATGGCCTATGTCTTAATTAGCTGTCTGGCACATACAGGGTTTAAAAAGCTTTGTTGAAATGCATATTGATTGAATGACTCTTTATTTTGCATCCCTAAATGAGAGCTGAAAAATTGAGCTAGTAACTCATATGGAGTTTAGAGATGGTTCTAAAATGTGGCTTGGGGACTTCAGAAGCAGGAGAGCAAACAATTTTCACAGACACCCCCAAATCCTACAAATATTTCCTACTCTTTGCTACTCCATGTTCATTTGCTGCTTAAATATCTAATTGATTTTGTACTCTTTAATTCCTTTGTCACTGTAAGTTCAAGCCTTCAGCATCTTCACACAATGTCCCAAATAAAGTACAGGGGATGGGGATTGCCCAAGGTGATTCTTTAGGGTAGGGCAAGGAAATACTTAAGCTTCTATATATTTCCCTCTACTTATTTGAATTATTGTTAGAAAATATATTAGGTATTCAAAAAAGCATAGTCTACCCCTTTGAGATCTGATTCTCTTTCCTTCTACCCACTGGTAACCAGTAACCTGAATCTTTTGTGTCTATCATTTTCTTGCATGTTGGTTCTTTTACAACTCAGGAAGGTTCTTTTTCCTCTTTTTTATCCACCTAATGTGGTACCTAACTTCAAAAATATTTATGAAATGAAATAGTATGATTTTTTTTTTTTTGGTATGGTGTTAAACAGCTCAGACAGAGAACATTAGACTAAACTGGCTTAAAAAAAAAACAACTCCCTGTATGGCAATGTAAATTGTGTGACATGAATGAAAAGTTGTCAGACTCTTGACCTGGAGAGATGAAGCAATATAATGCACAGATTTGCTGGTAGCAAGTGAAAAGACAGATCCAATCGCTTTCTTACCTTTAACGTCTGATACTACTTTTAACAGCAAAGTAGCAGAGTAGCAGAAAAAGAAGTTTGTCATTTGTTTTTCCTCAAGCCACACCAACATCCAATAAAATTATATTTCTCTAACTCAGGTCTAGTCCAAGGAATTGCAGTAGTACCTGCCCAAATTCCTTCCTCTTGATTCTTTGGGGTTGTCACAGCAATTGGTGTGCATTCAGAAATGCTCCCCTGGCCTTTGGCATTGGCCTTTATCACCTCTTCAGCCCCCTATCTCATCAGACCTCTCCCAGTGTTGTAGCTCTGACATCTTTCCTGATGCTCATATCGCCTCATCTTCTCCTTCTTGTGACATTAGCTGCATCCATCGCAGGTGGGTGCTTTCCACCCCCAGCACTTTTCCCAGGCTGTGTTGTAGGGCACCCAGTTTTCTGTGGCCTTCTCCAGGGAGCTGTTCCCGATGGATAGAACTGTAGCAGACACTGTAAGTACTCTGACCAGATCCCTTGCGATCACTTTTACTATTTCTGTGCTTCAGTGCTTTTTTCCCTCCGCTTCACTGTACTTGCAGTTATTCTTGGAGGACTGCACTCGTGCTGCTTGGGCTGCTTCGCCTGTAAACACAGAGCTGGAAGTTTAGGTAGCCTGGGGCAGCTCTGAACCAACAACTGTCAGATGTGCGAGTAAGAAAACCCGCCTCAGTTCAGGACAACACTGAGATTAGTTTACATTCCAGATACCCCCTGAGGGAGAAGGTCAATCTCAACTTTGCCTTTCCCCCCTTTCCTGGGAATGCTGAGGTGTTATGAAAAGTTATCTGATTAGGAACATGTGAACAGCAATTAGAACAGAAGGCACATTATGCATGTGAGGCCACTTTGGGCTACAGACTAGGGGTGGCAGGCCAGTTATCAAACTTGGAGCACCTCCCCAGGGTCAGCCTAGCCTGGAATATGAGCCCCAAATGCTGACTTTGAAGGAGTTTAATCTACTCTTGCTTCAATCAGATTAGCCCTGGGATTAGAATAAGGTTAATTCTGCAGATGACTTTAAATGGGGAGAGGAATAGAGAGAGCAAAGCCAGGAACTCACCTAAATGGGGCCTGACACTGCACAAAACAGAGTTGGAGGAGACAGAATTTTAAACTATAGGACATGACCCATATCCTAACATCACTTACATTCTGGTTGTGAGAGGCTGGAATTCAGTATATAAAAAGATAACTCTACAAAGCAATATATGATAAGTGCAAAATAAATGGCACTAATGAGATGTGTTTCTTTATATATATGAAATTAGATACAAAACATTTTGAAACAATGAATGAAAGGGGGAAATATAAATTTTTAAGTTCTACTGGTCTTATGTATTTTTTAATCTGCTATTCTGCCTATCTCAAGACTGAAGTATGAATTTAAGGCACAGTAAGTACAATGTTAAACTATTAATATTTATTTTTTAATCTAATTCTTAATCTTTCTAGAGAAAATTTAAATTCTAAAGATAAATGTATATGTGATAGCTTCCATGAGTTTATATGCCAATCACTTCTTAGATGAGTTGGCTTATTTTAGAAAAAAGTTTCTTAATTTCACAATATTTGACATAGTTAAGACAGAGTAAGAGATGGAGGTATAGCAGATAGCAGAACACATCAGAATACACTGTTTTGAGTGACATTGAAGAAAGGGATGTCTGCATCTTGGGAGAGTAATTTCCTTCTATGAGAGGCTTCGTATTTTTAGTCTAACATGTCTGTATCTTAACTCATGTATCTTAAGCTGTGTGATTTTTGCCTATTAGTTAAATCATTCTGAGCCACAATTTCATCCTCTGCTAAAAAGGAAACAATGATACTATCTACCTCACTGTGTTTTGTGAGGGTAAAATGGTGTATAAATGTCGTACACTTTATAAATATATAAGGCATTGCTATCTTAAATTTACAGAATGATGGTAATGAATTCTATTCATTCATCTTCACTGTTGATGACTGTAATGAATAAATAAAATATTTCCACAAATGGTTAGCTTTTCATTTAAATTAAGCACTAAAAAAATATTTCCCCTAGTTTTGCTTTTGACATTGTCCAACCTGCTAATTGTCATGAATAGAAAGGCCTAATGAAATAAAGGAAAAAGTATTGACTCAGAATACCCAGGTATCAGGCCTGTTTTTGTTTGTTTGTTTGTTTGTTTTTTACTTAAAAAGTCCAGTGCTCTTGGATACGTCTCTTAACATCTTCATCTAATTCAAAGATTTATTGTGCAGCTTTCATGAAATAATGTGTGAAAGGTGCTTTGTAAAATAAAAAGCACTAGGTAAATCTAAAGAAATATTATTAAAATACATTATGCCTTGTGACATCAGTAAACTGTCACTCATTTTTCTTCTAGTGTATGTCTAGTGTACTCAAGTCTAATAATCCATGAGCAGGTCTTCAAAAAACATTTATTGTTTTTCTACATATATCTGCACTTTGTTAGTCACTGGAGATGTAGCAATGAGCAAAATAGACATGGTTGTTGCCTTCATAAAGCTTATTACTTAGAGGAGAAACAAATAATAAACAAATAATCACTCGAACAACTATGTAATTACAATTGTGATAAGTGCAATGAAGGAAATGTACAGGCTGATTTGAGAGTATTGGTTGGGGAGATAATTCTTAATGGATCTTTTATGTTTCTGCACTTCTTGCAAGCAGACCGATTACCCTTTGTTCTGAGCTACCTTTTTAAAGAAAATTTACGTAGCGTACAGCCTTAGAGGATAGTATCTCCCTCCAGAGCAAAACACAAGCATATTTACTGCCCGTTATAAAAGACTTGGATTCCCTTCAAGGTTCCTCTTCTGTAATTCACCCCACTGCCTGTGCAAGCTTCCATCTGGATCCACCTGTGTTGCCTAATGAGAGATGGGGATGAGAAAAACTAATGCAGATATGCTGGTGCTCATTGTTGCTTGATGTACCATGAGTAATAAAATCTTTTATCTCTGAACCAGGCGTCTCATGTTTTCTGCCAGTGTCCATTGAAATGGTAGCAAACTAGCTTGCTAGCTTGAAAGTAGGGCAGAATTATAGAACCATTATTAAAGCAGATTGATTCTAGAAAGTGACATTTAAGCCTCTAGGCGAGGCTTCCTCCAATTCTTTTTTATTTTTTAGTTTTGGTGGCTGGCCAATACAGGGATCGAATCCTGGACCTTGGGGTTATCAGCCCCACACTCTAACCAGTTGAGCTAACCAGCCAGTTCTCCAATTCATTTTTAAAATAAATTTTATTTTACTATGAAATGTTTCAAATTTTGCAGGCAGGAATAAGTATTAACATAATAAACATCTATATACCCACAGCCCAGCTTTATCAACTGCTAACTAGCACTGTGCCATATTTGCTTTAGATTTGATGTTTAAGAATAAAGCATCATGTATACAGGTGAGGTTCCCTGTGTCCTATTCCCTGATCTCATTCTCCTTGGTCTGTCCCTCCCTGCCTAAACACTATCATGAATTCAGTATGTATCATTCTGTGCTGTTTTATTTTTTTTTTCTTTTCCTCAATCAAACATTGTAGGGGCCAAGGGAAAAATTTCCTCTTCACCCATGAAGGTTCACTAAAAAAAAAAAAAAAAAAAAATCACTGTCAAGATTCAATTAATATAAAGAAAAAGCATAAAAATTTTGTTTTAACATGCTGGGGAGGGGCAATGCACAGGAGAATTGCAAAGGGTAATTTTCCAATTTTCCAGGGGGGTACAGAAGCAGTCTTCATGGAGGTTGGGGCAGGGGAATGTAGACAATTCTTTTAAGGGACAGTAGATGATTATTAGGGGATGAGCGCAGAGGCAGATATTATCTTGTGAAAAGGTGTATCCAGGTGTGGTACTCTCCCAGTCTCTCCACTTCCTCTGGGGGTTGTTCTTTCCTGGATATCTGCGGATGTTCCTAGGAAGGGATCTTAGGACAGCTGCATTTCTTCTGGAAATCTTTCTTAGTCAGACAAGGAAATTCCAGAGAAAGTCTCTCCCTGCACTTGGAGTAAGAGGAACAAGACAAGGTTAGAGGGACCTTGGTTCTGAAGCTTATTTCTGAGGTCTTTCAATTTTCAAAGCACTCATCACGCGAAAGTGCTATATTTTTAGGATTAGTTTTCTGTCACCCAACGTTATCAGTAACAGTTTACATGCAAATGGATGTACAAGGTGATTAAGAACCTTGATGCTCAACTCATATTTCACTCTGTAAGGAGAAGACAATCTTGCCAGTGATATATGAAGGCTCCAAGAGAAGATCAACTGACCTGTGTCTGGTTTATAATCTGGCTTCAGCTTTCCTGTAAGTTTGCAAGTGCTCTGTCAGGGGAGGTCAGGGGCAAGGCCATGAGTGAGTGCCAGAAAAACATAGGGCTCCCACAGCCAGAACTAGAATGTGGCCAGGTATGAGACATCTGATAGGACTGAGTTAAAGGAGTGAGCATGGGTTCCTTAGTGTATTCTGATCCTAGGCTCACTATGGCTGAAGCTCCATGCTCGTATCTTCCTGGACCTAGTAAGTTCAGCAGACCTCACATGGCTCAGATTGTTCCGGGCCACTTTTCTTTCTCACCAAGAAAAGATATGCAGGAAGTAAATTTTTGCAACCGTACATATCTGAAAACATCTTTATTAGATCCTCATGTCTGATTGATAGTTTGGATGTGTATAGAATTCTAGATTAGAATTAACTTTCGTTAAGAATTTTGAAAGCATTTTTCCATTGTCTCAAGATTTTTGTGTGTGTGTGTGTTCCTATCAGGAAAAGTCAAATGGAAAAGATGTATAAGGCAAGGTATTTGTGAAGGGGCACAGGGTTTCTCTTCCCTCTCTGGGCAGGCCACCCTCCCAGCCCCTCAATATGTTCACCAGCCTGAAAGCTTTTCAAATCCCATCCATTTAGGGTTTTTATGAAGGTTCCATTACGTAGGCATGATTGATTAAATCATTGGCAATTGAAAATTGACTCCCCTCTCCCCTCTCTGGAGGTTGGTTTGAAAGTTTCAACCATCTAATCACATGGTTGTTTCTTCTGACAACCAGCCCCTGTCCTCCAGGAGTCACCCAATTAGCACAAACTCAGGTGTGGTTGAAAGGGGCTTATTATGAAAAATCTCCTATCAGCCTCATCACTCAGGAAACTCCAAGGAGCTCTGTGCCAGGATGAAGACTAAATATAGTCTTTCCCTGGATATCAAAGTCAGCAGATGCTCAAGTTCCTTATATAAAATGGTGTAGTAATTGCATATGACCTCCACACATTTTCCTGTGTACTTTAAATCATCTTTACATTACTTCTGATACCTAATACAGTGTAAATGCTATGTAAATTATTGTCATACTATATTTTTTATTTGTATTATTTTTTATTTTAAAAAATTTTAATTTTATTCCTGAATGTTTTCAGTCTGCAGTTTGGTTGAATACTTACAATGGAAACAATGTCATTCCCCAAAGTTATCCTTTTTATTTCATGGATGTGGAACTCATGGATATGCAGTGCTGACTGTACATAATTTTTATTTTATCACAATGTCACAGGCCTATGGGTCCTCCCATTCTGAAAAATCATGTTCTTCAGTTCTTTTTTTTTTTCAATTTACATTTTTCTAATTTATTTTTTACTTATTGAAACACAATTGATTGTACATATCTGTGAGGTAAAGCATTGAATATCCATACCTATGTGCAGTATGTGATGCTCAACTCAGGATAATTACTACATTGAACGTTATATAATGTAACCATATTTGTGGCCCTTTACCAATTTCTTGCTAATCTCTCTCCTCTTCCCCTTTTCCCACCTCTGGTGACCTCAGTTCTGTTCTGTCCTTTTGAAAATTCAATGAATTATTGTGGTTCTAGACACTGCTGTAAGCAATAATATCAGCCATTTAGTCATCCCTAAAGAACTGAGGGTCCTGGGAATTTAATCATGTCAATTCAGTCTTTATACATTATTAACTGAAAAGAAATGGGTGCCCTTTAAAGATTTTTTAAGATTATAAAACAAAAAGAAGTCAGAAGGAGCCAAATCAGGACCGTAATGTGGATACCTAATGATTTCCCATTGAAACTTGCAAAATTGCCCTTGTTTGACGACAGGAATGAGAAAGAACATTGTCCTGGTAGAGAAGGACTCTCTGGTGAAGCTTTCCCAGGTGTTTTTCTGCTAAAACTTTGGCTAATTCTCTGAAAACACTCATAATAAAATAATAAACAGATGTTATTGTTCTTTGGCCTTCCAGAAAGTCAACAAGCAAAGTACCTTGAGTATCCCAAAAAACTGTTGCCATGCCCTTTGCTCTTGAATGGATCACTTTTATCTCTTGGTAGCCATGTCTTTGATTGTGCATAGTCTTTAGGATCATACTGGTAAAGCCATGTTTCATTTCCTGTTACAATTCTTTGAAGAAATGCTTCAGGATCTCAATCCCATTTGTTTAACATTTCCATAGAAAACTCTGCTCTTGGTTGCAGCTGACTTGGGCACAACAATTTTTGTACCCATTGAGCAGAAAGTTTGTTCACCTGTAATTTTTCAGTCAGAATTGTGTAAGCTGAACCAGTTGAGATGTCTGTGGTGTTGGCTATTGTTTCTGCTGTTAATTGTCAGTCCTCTTCAATTAGGGCACAAGCAAGATTAATTTTTTGTTTGCAAATTAATGTGAAGGGTCTGTCGCTGCTAGATTCATCTTCAACATCATCTCATCCCTTCTTAAAACGAGCCATCCACTTGTAAATGGCTGATTTCTTTGGGTCATTGTCCCCATAAACTTTTTGTAAAGCACCTGTGATTTCACTGTTCTTCCACCTAAGCTTCACTATCAATTTGATGTTTGTCCTTGCTTCAATTTTAGCAGAATTCATGTTGCTCTGATAGGGGCTCTTTCCAAACTGATGTCTTATCTTTCTCAGTGCCTCAAACTAGATCCTCTTCAGACATGTTATAACAAATCAGTACAAATTGTTTGGTGCAAAAATTTTTGCAATCTATGCATAGTTCTTTCATGATATGCATTTTCCACGAACTTTTTGAAGACCCCTAGTATTTTAGAAGCCAGCTAGAGGAAGAGGGCTGGATGTCTCAGCATTCACTATCTAGATATTCCCCTAATTCCTGTTTTTGGTATGATATTTTCACCATCAACTATGCTTGATATTCACCAGTCCAGATTCCCATTACTTTACCCTTTCTAGAGAATAAACTTCCAGACTTCTCATAGGGGAGGGAAGGGAAGGAACAGTTAGTTGCTCAGCAGCACAGAGTAGGGGAGGGGATCTAAAGATTTTCAAACAACCTTCATCTGGTCCTCCTGTTTTGGGGTCCCTTTTCACCTCCATTTCCAGAGGTACTTGGTACTGTCAAGTCCTGAACCCTTGTGGATTCCATGGTTACAAATCAGGCTTGTCCTTGGCTCTCACCATCACTAATTTAGGATTCGGCTTTTTGAGGTTTCCGGGTTGGCTGTGATCCCCATCTGCTTTCTAGCCTCAGTATTTCTGGAGCTCTTGTCTCCTTTCCTTTTATTTACATTGTTGTGTGTTTATTAATTAAAAAAAAATTTCTCCTAGTAGGTTTTGGGAGGGAGAAAAATTAGATATGTGTGCTCACCAACTTTACCTGAAACTTCTAATCCATTTACTATACAGCGGCTGGAAGGAATATCCTGTTTTGGTTTCATGGCTGTGATATCTTTTCACTGAGGATATTATTCAGAAGTTTTTGTTTTTGCTTAATTTTCTACAGCACTGTATTTTTCAAAACACAGATCTGATAGTGTCACTCTCCTCACCCTAATTCTATTTCAACAGCTTTGTTCCCACAGCTTTTGGAGAAAGACAAAATCCTAAGCATTATTTTCAAGACCACATGGGGGCACACATTTATGGTGAAATATATATTTCTTGCAGCACAATATTGTTTTGTTCAAATTCAAGTTGAGTTTGAATGCCTCTGGGCAAGAATTATACTCTCCATTTTCCCATAGGTTCACCCTCTTGGCCATTTCACACTTCATCTGCCCAGTCTGTGAGGTGTTAGAGTCATTACCTCTGCCCTGCATGTTCTGGCATCCCCAGCTCATCTTTCACCACCCTTCTGTCATTGTCCCGGCTCTACCACACTGCTCTTCTTCTGGTTCTTTGTAAGCCCTATGACCATTGGATGACATGTCAGGTTAATAAGTACTTTGTGTTTTTTCAGTCAGCAATAAGGTATTTTCATTATTTGAGTTTTGCAAATAAAAGCAAAAACTAAACTAAACTAAGAAAACAAACAAACAAACAAACAAACAAAAAAAAAAACCCAACAAAAACCCACCATGGTGTATTGCAATTATTGCAATGACTTGCCTGGTTCTTTATTTAAGCATTCAGGCTTTTTGTTGAGAGTACAGCAAAAACAAACAAAGGATAAATGGTCCAAAAAAAGCAATATAATAGAACACAGTAATATGAAGGTACTTCAGAAAGTTTGTAGAAAAATAGAATTGAAAGATCATATGAATCTTCCCATGATCTTTTTCAAGTACCGTCGTATAAGAACGTGAAGAGTTCTCATTAAGAACTTTGATAATTAGACCTACTACACCTGTAAATTCTGAAAAAATAAAAATAGAAGGTAGAAAATTTGGAGGCTTATATAAATTGAAGTTCGATTTGAGATGATTAGTTTGATTTTCTTTAGCGATAAATATTTAAAACTTAGCTACATTGTAATTAAGTATTATGGTGTCCTTAATGGATTAGATATCCTAAAATTATAGATCACTTACTCAGTTTTCAAACATGAAAGAAAATGTTCATTTGTTTTGTATTAAAAATTTCTGGTGGTCCCTCAACAAGATAAGGTTATTGAATGGGCTAAATCACATTGCATTATTTGTATTATAACTCTGTCATATTACTTTAACTAATAGAATGATTAGCTTTGAAGCAATATACACACACACACCAGCCCAAGAACAAATTTGAAACAGGATACATAAAAATAGGCTCTGTAACCAGTTCCTACAACTAGTAACTCTAAATTAGGCCAAATTCTTATCTCAATGAACTTTTTTAAAGACAACTATTCATGATGCCTACAAATCATAAAATTCCTCCTACCTTTCCTTCCAAACATCAGTGAAACTGGTTTCCTTAAACATCACTACCAACATTTGGAACTTTAAGGATAGTATTCTAACAAGGAAAACTCCTAAAAGGGCCTCAACCGAAGGTAACTATATCCCAATGAGAAAGAGCACATTTACTGCTTCAGTGATTAGAAAAGAAGGTAGGATTTCCTTATTTAGTATTTGCATATCACCTAAAACAGAGTGCCTTCCTTTAAAAAAAGAAAAAAAAAAAAAGTGGTGGGAGCAAGAAAAATGATGTAGAGTACTAAGGGTTTTTTTTGTTTGTTTTCATGGTTGACAAATATTCATAATGATAAAAACTAAATTTAATTTCTGTGCTAGTTATAATTTTTAGTTGTAAAGAACAGAGAGAAACTCGAGTTACCTTGGTTATGAGGTATTTATCACAAGGAAACTGGGGAATTAAGGAAGATAAGGCTGTCAGTCAGGTGATGGAGTCTCAAGAATTGGAACTCACCCAGGTCTCAGTAGGAAAATAGGAACCTAAGTGTGTGAGTCTCCTGGAGACCAGACTCTTTCGGCATCTGAAAGATCCTTCCAGAGAGATGCGAGACAGCTCTTGCATCTAGGTTATGTCCCCCTCATCAACATCTGCTCCATACTTAGCCATTAATGTGACTCCACTTTCTCTGCTCTTACTGTTACCACTTACAAAGGTATAAATCAATTAACTTACTCTTACTCCCCTTCCTTATCCCTTTCTCAGTTGTCTGAAAAAAGCAAAAATAAGTAAAAAAGATAAACCAGAGGGGACATGGTTGGAAGGAGGTAAGCACCACTCAACTGGTATCCTCCTTTTAATTCCTTGAGGGACTTCTGGCTACTCAAGGATTTTGCTCCGTCAAGATGCCTGCTGGTTTACTACTTTCTATATCTCCAGTTCAAACTTGTAATACGGAAAATCTAGTTGACAGCGTTAGTACCTGTCATCTCTGTTGGGCAAAGATCTCATTCTACATTGCCTCATAGTCCTCTCTTAGGTGCCTTTCTCAGGCCAAATAAAATGTATTTTTCTCAATAAATAATTAATAAATGACTCCTATTATGAAATGATATCGTGAAGACATTTTTGGTGTTGAAAATATGTATACATACTTGAAAAGATTGGGAACTACCATGCTATACCATATTGTTTCATTGTTTATAATCTTTAAGTATCTCTGATGATTTCAAATGCTAAAATCACATATGGAGATGAATGGATTCTGTGCTTCCTTGAATAGACTATATTCTGTTATTAGAATGTAATCGATAGCATAAAATTTTCCCTTCATTGATAAATGATAATGGTGATTTTCATCTTGGGAAATAATTATACGGCCGTCCTTTTTTTCTTCCTTCCTTTTTTTTTTTTTAAACACAGAAGCATATTTTAAAAATACACTTTATATTTTAGAGAAGTTTTAGGTTCACAGAGAAATTTAATGGAAGGTACAGAGATTTCCCATATATCCTTTATCCCCACACATGAATACCCTTCCCCATTATCAGCATTCTCACCAGAGTGGTACATTTCTTACAACTGATGAAGCTGCATTGACACATTCTCATCACCTGGAGTCCGTAGTTTACAATAGGGTTCACTCTCGGTGTTTGCGTTCTATGGGTTTGGACAAATGTGTAATGACATGTATCTACCATCATAGTATCATACAGAGTAGTTTTGTCACCCTAAAAATCCTCTGTGCTCTACATATTTATTTCTTCCTCCCTGCAACCCCTGACAGCCATTGTTTTCACTGTCTTCATAGTTTTGCCTTTCCCAGATGGCATACAGTTGAAATCGTATAGTGTGTAGCCTCTTACATTGGCTTCTTTCACTTAGTAATATGCATTTAAGTTTTCTCCATGTCTTTTTATGGCTTGATAGCTCATTCCTTTTTAGCAGAAAATAATATCCCATCATCTGAATGTGCCACAGTTTATTTATCCATTCACCAACTGAGGGACTTGGTTACTTCTAAGGTTTGGCAATTATGAATAAAGCTGCTATAAACATCCATGTACAGGTTTTTATGTGGACATAAGTTTTCAGCTCCTTTGTATAAATGCCAAAGAACATGATTGCTGGATCATATAATACGAGTATGTTTAGTTTTGTAAGAAACTGCCAAACTGTCTTCCACAAAGTGGCTGTACCATTGTGTATCTCACCAGCAGTAAGTGAGAGTTCCTGTTGCTTCATATCCTCATGAGCATTTGGTGTTGTCAGTGTTCTGGATTTTGGCCATTCTAATAAGTAGTGACATCTCATTTCTTAACTTACATTTCCCTGATGACAGACGATGTGGAACATCTCTTCATACACTTATTTGCCTTCTGTACATCTTCTTTGGTGATGTATCTTTTAAGGTCTTTGACCCATTTTAAAATCAGGTTGTTTGTGTTCTTATTGTTGAGTTTGAAGCCTATTTTTCAAAATATAAGTCTAGCAATTTTTTTGTTTTCTGGTACAATTCTACTGAAGTAATTCATAGGATGATGAGTCTAATGATTAGATCAAGTGCTCATGGGAGGTAAAAATTGTCCAAAGAAATGTAAGAAATTGCAAGGCACATTTCAGTCAAGTTTTGTTTTTTCTTGCCTCCAGCCATTCCTTAACTAGATCTAAAAAGAATTCTTGGGTTTCACTTTTATTGGTGCTTCTCTTGCATAGGTGGTAATGAAAGAAAGGAGAAAAAAGTACTTGCATACTTTTTAAAAATATAATTTAAGATATGTAACCCTGGAATGTTCCAATCCTCCACTTAAGCAAAATATTAAGTTTGTCTCTGTTAATTTTAGTGAAAAAATAAGACAGAGAATATATTAAAACATTATGAAACCCACACTGATGCCAGATTAAACACCGTAAATCAAAGCAACGGCTCCACTAAGGTAAAGTATCTTGTACTTTGGGTGTGTAACAGGGTTTGATGTGGGGACCAAAATAGTGTTAGCCTGGAATAGGTCAGGAAAATTTATTGTAACTCAAATTTGTATGCAAATCAAGCAGACAACTCTGGCAGATCTGAGACGGGTAAAAAGATTGTGACCTACAAGTCACAGAGGAGGTTACATTTCATAATAATTATTCTGCATTTTGCTGTGCACATATAAAATCCTATTGTGAGGCAAACAGGGATTTTTGAGGAAGCTGAGATTCTGTGTAATCAGGACTTATATACATAATTTTTTACTGCAAACTCAGATTGTTTTCGCCAAGTGTCCAGAGCCTACTGGGAGATGAGAAAGGCCTTCTGAGGCTTTTCTTGGCTGGGCTGGAGGAGGCTGGGAGCCTGGGGTGTGGGACACTGGGGGAGTAGTGGGGAAAGCATAGCCAGCAGAAGGAGAAAAAGGCAGAGTTTTCCCCTCCTCTGTGGCTCACAGAAAAGGGAAACTGGGTTTCCCAGGCCAAGCGAGAGAAGCTGCAGGGGAACCAGAGTCTCGGTGGTAGAGCAGCTCTCTCACCAGTGCAGACAGAAGTGCCAGCAGCCTGAAAGATCTTTAACCCTAGGTTGACATGAATCCAAGAAACCTGGGAGAATTGTCTACCCAAATCCAAGATGCAGAATGAAAGGTGGTGGAATATCAGAAGCAAGACTAAAATGAATTGTTGGTCAAGCACCTGAAAGAAGAATCCGCAGTTGTGTTTTAGAGTTTATCTTTAGAAAGGGCTTGCTCTAAAAGTGCCATAGGTGAAATCAACAGGGGAATGAGATGCTAACTAGGGGAGACCACTCTGGTGGCCAGGAAAGGGCTCTCTGAGGAATGGCATTTGAGCTGAGGCCTGATAGGTGACATGATCCAGCCAAGTGATGAGGGCAGGAAGAGGGGAAGAAATGGGTCAGGTTCTGGTTTTCACTCTGATAGGACTAAGTCACTTTTCCTCACAGCTTACTGTGTAAGTGGAAAGGTGAGCAGTTATAGAATAGTGCTCTGTACTGGAGAAATGGGTAGAATTCAGTTTACATGGACCAAAACAGGACATGCAGTAAGATCACTTGTGACCTCGTCTTCCTCAATATTCAATAATATTTTCATATGTCTTATTTTGCTTGACTTTTTCCAAACACATGTCTGACAATTTGCTTTCTTCTTCCAAACACTCCTTTCCCATTTTATTTCCTCTTGTAAGGAGCTTTAGAAATGATCTAGACTAGCTGTTTCTAAACTTTACTACAATTAAGAATTACTGGGGGCGGGGGGGGGGTCTTGCTAAAAACAGATTTCTTCAGGTCTTGGCTGGGGTGTGGGCATCTGCATTTTGAAGCACTTCATGTGGGGCTGGCCGGTTTGTCAGTTGGTTAGAGAGCAGAGCTATAACACCAAGGTCAAGGGTTTGGATCCCCATGCTGGCCAGTGCCAAAAAAAAAAAAAAAAAAAATTGAAGCAGTCCATGTGATTCTAATGCAGCATTTAGTACCCTAATCTCGATCAGTAATTCTCAAATTATCCAGCAAACATTGGTTTCAGAAGATATTATCAGTGCTCCAAGAATAAAGGATTCTCAAATAAGCTTGAGAAACTGTCTCAGATTCTCTTCTTGGCATTCCACAAACCACTCCAGGATATTAAAACCTCCGAAATACAATGAAGTGAAAAAGAATCTACACCTTGTGTAACAGCTAAGCAAATAGAATCATTTGTGAAAGAAAAATATTTTTCCTGATTTCACCCAGGTTAGTTCTCCCTAAATAATAGCATGAAAAGCACTGATCTAGAAAAACTATCTTTTCTTTTTTTTTGGTGGCCGGCCAGTACAGGGATCAGGCCCTGGACCTGGTGTTATCAGCACCACACTCTAACCAATCGAGCAAACGGGCCAGCCCTAGGAAAACTATCTTAATTTACACACACACACACACACACACACACACACACACACACACACGCACGCACACTATATGAATTCTTAGTAAAATATGTTAATATACAATATATTAATACATTACTATAGTAAAATATATTAATATATATATGAATTCTACTAAGTGTAATGACAAATTTTTTTAAAAAGATCCTCTAGTAACTAGTCCCATTTGCCAAACAAGTTACTTCTTCACCCTTCTCCAAACTGTACTCTCTTCATTTTATACTTGACATGCTTTATGACATTGCTAAGTTCCCTTTCATTTTTCCAAAAAACCCTTCTCAATCTCAAGTAGAACCCATTTAGACTAGTCATTCTCAAATGTATGTACATATATAGATTCCCAGGGCCTACCCAGACCAATTAAATAGGGACTGTGGGTATTTTTTTAAAAGCTTCAGCCAATTCTAATATGCAAGTAGATTTGAGAACCAGATGTCTCAGACTGTGAGCTTCTTGAGGGTAGAGATGACTTACTTATCTCTGTTATATAGCCCAGGACCCACTGCTTGACACAGAGGTGCTTGATAAACACCTGATGACATTTGAAGAATTTGATTTATCTTTCCCAGGTCATCACACATTCTACCTTCTCTATAAAATCCTTTTTTACTACATTACTCCAAATGACATTCCCTTTCTCAGACTATTTTGCCCTATAAATGTTTCTCAATTGTTTTAAATATTTATATCTTCTCTCTCCAACAAATTCACAAAGCTGTTAAGGTAGAAAATGTTTAGAGGGAGCCCTTATTCTCTCTTCCTCCTGTTTTTATCATGAGATTTGTCTCTAATATCTGGAAGGAACAGTCGATTCAGGCTCCTATAACAAAATACTAGGTACACTATAAACAACAGAAACTTATTTCTCACAGTTCTGGAGGCTGAGAAGTCCAAGATCAAGGCATAGGCGGTTTCAGGTGTCTAGCAAGGGCTTTCTGGCTCACAAACAGTGCCTTCTAGCTGTGTACTCACATGGTGGAAGGGGCACGTTAGCTCTCTGGAGTCTCTTTCAGAAGGGCACTAATCCCATTCAGGAAGGCACCACTCCCATGACCTAATCACCTCCCCAAAGTCCCACCTCCTAATACCATCACTTTTGAGGTTAGTATTTCAACATATGAATTTGGAGGGGACACAAACATTCAGATCATAGCAAACAGTTTTGGAATATCATTTCCACCTCCTCTCTCTGTCCCCTTATCATTCCTCTCCCCTGTGTTCCCTCCCCTGACAAGTAACTAACATGCTGGTGAGATGGGGAGAGTCCAGTGGACATCCCAGTCCATGGACAGTGAAAACCAGGTTTCCTCTTATTCTCTCTTCCCTTACCTGTTGCATGCATTAGTGAGAGGATGCCAGGCCCCTCCTTTAGCCTCTTATTCTATGTTATCTATGAAGTTTAGTTAGCTAACTAAACTTCTCTATCTGCACCCGGTTGGGAGGTTATATTTATGCAGATCCCTAGGTTCGAGGTTTCAAAGGATAGCGAGATCATGAGTCAATATTAAAAATAAAATGACAAAGCCACATTAATTGCTAACCATAGTAAGGGAGGCAGACTGCTAATTTACACAGGGTTCTGAGGAAGCATGGAGTTCAGGGATTGGTGAAGTCACAGAGGCTTGAAAGCTTCAACATCATCTGTAGAAGCATGGTTATGCAGATGAGGCTGTTGATTGGTTGTCACTGTAGCATGTTTATTGGGTGAGTCTGTGATGGGCTGAATTTCAGACGTAGGGGGCTGATGCTGACTGGCTGACTTATAAAAGCTGTTCACTGAGGCAAATTGTTGTTGATGGCTTGACCAGGTTGCAAACTGGTTCTAAGTGCCACTTGGTATGACTATAGGACAATCAGGCCTTTCTGAGGGCAGAGGGAATTTGTTTTTATTTTCCCATTCAACTTCACCAGTAGTAAAGCTGGCACTGTCCATTTTATCATTTTAGTCTCCTTGTGTACATTTTTCTAACTGGTTTGAGCCTGGAGAGAAGAAGGCTATGATTGGTGTTTCCAAACCTCCCCATACAGGGAGGGTTAGGACTGACACAGGCCATGTTACAGCTGGAAGGAACTTAAGAATTCATTTAATTAGAGGATTTTCAAACATTCTAAAATAACGTAACTACCTCTTCAAGAAGAAAATTTAATGTAACCTAAGAGCTAGTGTCTGCCTCCTTTTCATCTAGGACATAGGGAGAAAGCAGCTGTTTTGATCCTAGTCAGGATGGTTACTTGGAAGCTGTTCTTTGGTGTCACCCGATCTGCACTGATCTGGCTCCACTGTGTATCTTGGCTCACTTTGCTGCTGGTTACTTTCTTAAAACCCTGTGTACAGTCCCTGGCAGAATGTGGTCTCCTCACCATGGGCCTAGGTAGGGGAGCAGAATGTGGTGCTCAAAACTGTTGTTTCTACTGAGCTGTCCCTTCAGCCTCTGGAGCATCAGCACACCAGGTGAATTGGCTAGGTGAGTCCCTTGACTGAGGATGTTACAAGGAACTTCCTATTCAAACGGTGGTGGCAGATTGACAGGACGGGCATCACTTGGGGACTTGATCTCAAGCTCTACCTGAGACCTTCCGTAATCAGAATTTTCATTTTTACAAGATCCCAAGCTACTTGTAACAGACTTAGAACACAGAAAAACTGCAAGTATCTTTCCCGAGTCCAATGGGAAAAGAACCATGAAAGGCTCAACCTCCAGGAAGTGTCCCTTTGCATTCCATCACTGACTCCTTCCTGGCTCCCCTGCCCTCACTGTTGCCTCTCTTTACCTGTGCTTCTGCCTCCTTTTAAGGAAATCCCAGTTAACCTCAGGCATTGATCTTGCTCTAGGTTCAGCCTTTCTCTCTGCAGCTCTCAGTTTTCTACATCTGAATTACTTGGCTTAGTCCTATGTTTCACACATTTTAATGTGTATGTAATTTGGGATTTTGTAAAAATGCAGATTTTGATTCAGAAGGTCTTTGTTGGGGTTTAGGATTGTGCCTTTCTTTTTTTTTTTGAAATTATCATATTTATTTTAAATTTTATTTTGTCGATATACACTGTGGTTGATTATTGTTGCCCCTTACCAAAACCTCCCTCCCTCCTCCCTCTCCTCCCTCCCCCCAACAATGTCCTTTCTGTTTGCTTGTCATATCAACTTCAAGTAATTGTAGTTGTTATATCTTCTCCCCCCCTGTTTTTTTTTTTTTGTGTGTGTGTGAATTTATATATTAATTTTTAGCTCCCACCAATAAGTGAGAACATGTGGTATTTCTCTTTCTGTGCCTGACTCATTTCACTTAATATAATTCTCTCGAGGTCCATCCATGTTGTTGCAAATGGCAGTATTTCATTCGTTTTTATAGCTGAGTAGTATTCCATTGTGTAGATGTACCACATTTTCCATATCCACTCATCTGATGATGGACATTTGGGCTGGTTCCAACTCTTGGCTACTGTAAAGAGTGCTGCAGTGAACATTGGGGAACAGGTATACCTTCGACTTGATGATTTCCATTCCTCTGGGTATATTCCCAGCAGTGGGATAGCTGGGTCATATGGTAGATCTATCTGCAATTGTTTGAGGAACCTCCATACCATTTTCCATAGAGGCTGCACCATTTTGCAGTCCCACCAACAATGTATGAGAGTTCCTTTTTCTCCACAACCTCGCCAGCATTTATCATTCAGAGTCTTTTGGATTTTAGCCATCCTAACTGGTGTTAGATGGTATCTGGATTTTGCCTTTCTACCAAGTCCCCAGGTGACACTCATTCTGTTGATCTGTCACCACAATTTAAATAGGAAGGCTCTTGTAACATTCTAATGTAAGGGATCCATCAGCACAAACTGGGGAGGCTGCTGACATGATTAAGTCCCTGACACATTGCAGGGATTGGCACTCAAAGTGGAGTGTAGTCTGCACCTAAGGTCCTTTTGTGACCTTTCACTGCTGTGAGTTGCAGGCAGGGCTACATTATGAGATTAGGGGGCTGTAGGCACATTTGCCTTCATGGATCCCTTTCTCCATAAACAAATACTGAAGATTATATTTTATGACTGCACTGGTACAAAGATGAATGTAATTCAGGCTGAATTCATTATTATATGTAAAAAATATATATATGTGTGCGTGTATATATATATATGTGTGTGTATACACACACACACACACACACACACACACACACATATCTCCTTCTGGTTTTAACAGAAATGAAAATAAAAAATTCTTGTGGGCTCCTAGAAGTTTCATGGGCCCTAAACACCATGCCTAATGGAGAAGTCAGCTATGGTGGATCTGCCTGATGGACCAAACACAAACATCTGCCATGAGAAAAGTACTTCTCAGAGATGGTGCTGTCTAAATTCCTTAGGATACAAACATTTTCTTAACTGCCTTAAATTTGGAAAGCTTCTTCCTTTCTTTGGCACTACATTAATAATCAGCACAGGAATTAATTCAATTTGTTCATTCCCCTTCCTGTTGCTTTCCAAATAGTGCTCATTTGGATTTGTCATGAATAAAAGAAAAGGGAATAATATTTTAATGGCTGCACCCTTAATTGCAAAAAGAGGAGCTTTGAGATTCTTCTCCATGAAGAACTTGATTTCATTTCTAGTCAAGGGTCTGTAGTTCAGCTCCATTTCCATCTACAGGTATTTCATTGTTAAAGTTGTAATAATATATAACACAGATGCAAGTGGAGCTGCTCAGGTTGATGTGGGGGCTGGGGTTCTGCCTGCAGGGCTTCCCCTCCACATCTTCTAAGAGGCCTAAGACACCTCTAAGGAATACCAGGGTGCTGCAGAAGCCAATTTGTGAGCCACCAACTCCCATCACACTTTACAGATAAGGAACCTGAGGACCACAGAGTGTGATTGTGTCTTCTGGTTTTTAAATCATAGAGTTTGATGTGTTCCCACACATCAATACTTGCCTATTAGCTTAGATACTTGCCTTCCTTCCAGACAGAATGGTGACTCACTTTGTGACTTTGAATGATTATGATCACAGAACCACACCCTGATTTCCTGGAGAGAAAAAAAAAAAGGCCAGAATGCAATTGTCAAGGCAAACAATGTCTTGCTACCCAGGAAGAGATAATAATAGCACACAGTTATCTAAAACAACTTGGATCTGGCTGGTTCCAAACATGTGACAAGCATTAACTTTTCATGGCAGTGCTGTGAGGTGGGCACCATCTTACCCATGCTTAAAGCAAAAAGAATTTCAGTAACTTGCCCCGGGTCACTGATTACTCAGTTGTGGGGTTAGCCCGTTGACCTAACCAGTGTGACTCCAGAGTCTGGCTCATAACCCCTCTTCATGGGGATCACCCTAAAAGTTCCCATTTCAGTACTGACATTTTCTATTTCAGAGAAGGGATTTTTCTCCCTCTTTCTTTTTCACTTAGTTTCCACTGCCTCTCCAAGGAATTGAGAATTTTTCAACATTCTTTCTTGTCTAGTGATACTGTTCATTTCACTCTCAAAATCCATCTGCAGACAAGAACTTCAGGTCATGATCTTAGCTGCTCCTCAATTTTGTGCTCATGGGGAATGAACTGTGATGTAGAACTGTCTTGGGGGCTCAGAGTGGAGCTCTAGGGGGCTGCCGTGGTGTCACAGCCAGAGACAAGATAAGGCTGTGTCTGGTCCTCAAAGCCCTTGCTGTCTGTCACCCATAGCCTCCCCCACCCAGGCACACCCTCCATGTCTGGACACTATGTCTGCATCTCAGCACTGAATCCTGCCAACTTGACCAATAAGTCAAGCTGCATCTGTGCCCAGAAAGCTGTGCAATATACAGAGCTCCTGTCATCACCATGCTTGATGTTTCCCTCTCTCTGGGAGGTAGTGGAGTGTTCTGACAGAAGATGGCTTAGATTCAATGCTGGTCCTATTATTTACTAAGTTGGAAACATTGAGTAAGTGATTTAATTACTCTGTGCCTCCTTTTTCATATCAGTAAAATAGAAAATAATTATAGTACCTGTATTAGTCCATTTCTGCTGCTTATAACATAATACAAGGACCTGGGTACTGAGTAAGAAAACAAAATTTATTGCTTACAGTTTTAGAGGCTAGGAAGTTCGAAGTCCAGGGAACACATCCAGTGAGAGTCTCCTTTTGTGGTAGCTTTTCAGCAATGCAGGGGTCTAACATGGCAGAAAATGGAGGAGCAGAGAGAGATTCTCTTGTGATCTCCTTTTAAAGCCCTCAGAATCATGCCCACGACCACCATTATTAATTCATTCACTATGGCATGGTCCTGCAATCTAATCACCTTTCAATTACCATAACAGGATTTCCCACCCTCAATAGTTACAGTGTGAATTCTCTAACATATGGACTTTGGGAGATACAATTCAATCAATCCACAGCACTACCTAAGTCATTTAGCTGTTGTAAAGAATGAATGAATATAGTAAAGCACTTAAAAATACTGCTTGGGTCGGTGGCTTTTATTATTATGAGATGACTGGCAACAGAAAAGAAGACAAAATGACCCCCTATTATAATTTGAGGATATTTTAAGACAAGAATTCCTAAGGTATCTTTCACTACCCATCATTATACAATGGGCCCCTTCCATTGTATCAAAGAAACACAAATCTCTCAAACTGAGGATAAAAGTCTCCATTCACATATGCCCCTTATAGTTTGCTGGGGACAAAGTGGAAGCTGAGTTAGCAACATTAATGTCTTGGGAGCTGTCAAACTAACTCATCCCATGAAGTTAACTCCACCATGTCTGTTAATCATAGTCTGGGTTATAATACCAGATCATGTCTGATTCACTGGTTTCACCTCTACCAGCAGAAAAAACCATGTATTACTCCATGGACAGAAACTCCCAACCCTGTGCTCAGTATTTTTCCATACGTCATCAGGATATGTTCCTGACTTTGTCCTTTCTTGTCTGAGATTCTGGACCACCCCTAAATGATGCCCTTTTACAGCTTGGCCTTCCCGTCTTACTCATTTTCTTTTAAACAATTTTTTACTGTGAAAAACACCATACTCAAACCAGTGTTGTGGTGAACATTGTGATATGCTGTGCGATTCCTTCAGGAAAGGAGGACTTTGTCCCAGCTGCTGGGAGGGTTGACAGCAAAGAGCCCTGAGTTTTCAGCCTCCTGTGCAGATGGCCTCAGCTGATGAGAGCTGCTTTGCTCAAGGTCAAGACCTTTTCCCAGGTGGCCTGCATGCAATGACAGATTCATGTGGATGTATAAAGACCTGTCCCCCATCACCAAATCAGGACAACTGTGAAGGGCTGTCCCAGCTTCAAAACTCCCTGTATGGTTGGCCGAGACCTTGGAGACTGTTGCTGATCAACTTCTTCCCCTATGTAATTCTGCTTCCTTCAATTCCTTCCCTCAATTGTCGATTCCAGGAACACTCCCAAATTAACCTCTTGCATGATAATCTCCATCTCAGAGGCTGCTTCCCAGGGATCCCAACCTGTGACAGGTGTATAAATCATTTATGCCATTTAAATAATAAAATAAACATTCATGTACTCTCTATTCAGTTAAAGATATAGAACATTTTGCCAGTACTTTAAAGCCCATTATTTGCCTACTCCCTGCATTTACCCCCTTACCTGCCCACACCCTCACCCCAGGTAACTACTATCCTGAATTTTTTGTTAATCATTGTTTTGTTTTCTTTGTACTCATATTTTTATCCCATATAGATAGGTATTCTTAAACAATATTCTTTTTCCTGTTTCTGAATTTTAAATAAAAAATGCATCTCCACACTGTATATATTCTTCTGGTACTCAGTCCTTTCCTTCAACATTGTCTTTTTTAGATTAGCACGGAAGATGGCACAAAGCATGCTCCATAACTGTTTGTTAGCAAACCAAAGCAGTCTCCCATCTTTCCTTTCCCTCTTCTTTCTGTGTGTTCTACTGGCCCAACCATGAAAGAAAGGCAGTCATAACAGTGTATATATATTTTGAGAAGTCTGAGGTTGTGTCAAAAAGAGGCAGTCTAAAAATGCTGGACAACTTTTCAATATAAATCCATATTAAGGTTGGGAAAATCAAGCACTTATTCAGTTTCTGGGGAAACAATTAAGAAAAGCAGCAGGAACTGAAAACAGAAGAGTTTTGATAGCAGAGTTTGGCTGGGATGAGCTGTGAACAGACAGGTGCCACTGAAGTCTTCAATTGCAAGCAGATGGGAGCAGGGAGTGTGGCTGCTGGGCAGATGCTGGGCAACAGAAGTGACAGGAGGAGAGGACGAATTCACACTCAAATAGAAGGGAACTTAGCTGGGGAGAAGCCGGAGGTCAGAACCAGGAGACCTGAGGCAAGGTGCTGAAGGTGGGCTAGTGAATGACAAGGACTTTGAACTGAGACAATAGGTGGGATATCTTCTCCACTAAGTCTTCCTCTTCTGATCCATGTGAGTGTGTTTTATTCATCACAGCTGCATCTCTACACCCTTGAAAAACAGTGATATGTATCTACATATGTTTATATTATGTATCATGTATTTAATCCATAAACAATACTTGGATTGTACATGACAGCACTTCTCAAACTTGTATGCTGAAGTATTCTGAATGGCAATCGGAGTGTAACCAGGAGCCTGAAAGTGTACACTACTTTGAAATCTGTATTCAATGACGTATTTTTAAACCTTGCTGCTAACCTCTCCCCTACCACCCACCTCTGCCAGTCTTCCAGTAAAATTGCTGTGTGGCTTCATTCCCCTGCCAGTGTAGTGCTACTGACCCTAAGTGCTTTATACACCCTGGGTGAGAAGCAGAGGCATACGGGTTAGGTGAGCCCTTACCATGACTTAGGGCCTTCTGAGGGATCTACAGATCACAAATTGGGACCTGGGGCAATCAGAAAAGGGAAATAATATATAAAATAATAGAAAATGAAACGTTCTACTTTCCTGAGTTTACATTTATTTTCCAATGAACATTTCACAAAAGGCTCTGAGTGATGTAATGGCCAGGCCAGGTCAGCAAGGGAAAAATATGTAAGTCAATAATTTTAAAATGGTTTTAGGTTAACAGAAAAAGTGTGAAGATGGTATAGAGTGTTCTGGCATACCCACACCCAGTGTCCCATGTTATTAACATCTTACATCAGCATGCTACATTTGTCAAATTAATAAACTCATATTGATACATTATTACTAACTAAAGTCCACACTTTGTTTAGATTTCCTCAGTTTTTATCTAACGTTCTTTTCCTGTTCCAGGGTCTCACCTAGGACACCACATCATGTTCAGCACTCCTGTCTCTTTACATTCTGTGACAGTTGTTCAGACTTTTGTTGTTCTTGATGACCTGATAGTTTTGGGAAGTAGTGGTTAGGTATTTTGTACACTGTCCCTCAACTGGGATTTGTCTGATATTTTCCCCGTGATTAGACTGGGGTTATGGGTTTTTGGGAGGAAAACCACAGAGGTAAAGTGCCATTTTCACCACATCATATCAAGGGTACATGCTATCAATATGACTTATTACTGCTGATGTTGACCTTGGTCACTTGTCTGGGGGGGTGTTTGTCAGATCTTTCTACTGTAAAGTTCTTGTTCTTTTCCACTTTCCATACTGTACTCTTTGGAAGGAAATCACTATGCTCAGATCACACTTAGGGAGTGAGAATTATACTCCACTTCTTTGGGGGGGGGCAGTTATGTAAAGTATTTGGAATTCTTCCACACAGGGGATTTGCCCCTTCTTCTTCATTTATTTATATATTTAATCATCTATTTATATTAATACTAATGTATGGATATTTATTTTATACTTTAGGCTATAATCTGATACTTTATTTTGTTGCTTTGGCCACTGGGATCTCTTTCAGTTGGGTCTGTGTCCCCCATCATTGTGGGCATATGTGTGTGTGTGATTTGGCACTTTCTTACTTTGTGGCACTACAAGATGCTTAGGGCTTGTCTTGTTTGGTGGTATTTTCAGGACCCACCAAAAGAACATCAAGCATCTCCCTTCCTTTTGGCATTTACTCTATTCGCTTTGTATTTCCAAGGACTACCTTGTTTATTTCCTGCCCCAGTCCTAAATGCATGAGTTAATGACCTATGAAAACCCACGCTAATGAAATATTTTTGTGAAAAAGCAAGAAACAAGATGAACACAGAACTGCGTGTACTCACTGCACCAGAGCAGAACAGACCTCCACAGCCAACAGATTCCAGGAAGAACAGCATGAAATCAATGGGAAATACTGCAGAAACAAAATGGTAGGTACATTAGAATGGGCTGTTGAAGACTGATCACCCCTGAGACTGAAACAAGTGGCAACATAGGAAGCAGGAAATGGAGAGATTAAAGGCAGACCAGGAAATGTTGTTATAATAAATAAAGTTCTCTTTTCCAGATGCAAGATAGATTGTACTATCAAGTATATCAAGTATAGTCATTTACTAAAACTTCCACTGTATGAAGGGCACTGTGGATTTTCCTCCCACTTCTGACATTTTCTCAGTTCTTGGTTTCCTCGGATTTTCTCACACTTTCATAAAAATGCAAATGTTGGATGGTCTCATTCAGTCAGGTCTCATGCCAGGCACTATAAATGTAGCCCACCCCAAGCTTGGAATACTGTTCATTGAGTATAATCTCTGATGTTTTTGCAGGTCATTAACTCAGGAGTCCTCAGTTTATCACTATAAGGTGAGCACAAAACAAAGGCCCCCTTTCTTTGGGAGACTGAGAATTGTCTTGAGCCCCAGAGATTCTTGAGGTTAAATCCTAATTTGAATCAGGGTGTCCATTAGGAAGTGATGCCTCTGGTTTCTTCATATGCAATTTTTCATCACCACATCTTTATGTGAAAATCATGGCCTGCCTTAGTCAAAAGCAGACTAATTTTGCCTCTGGTCCTATCCTTCCCTTTTCAGGTTTCTTTTCCTACTCTGGCTTCCTGTTTCATATCTCTCTTACCTGTTGGGTGCCGGACTTGCTTTGAAAATCTGACAAACCAACACAGCCAACAGAGTAATGAGAGTTATCTTTTGCTTGGGAGAAATCTTCCTAGGTGCTTTTTAACAGGGATTTTGTAAAGGTAATATGCTAGAGGGGCAGGGCAAGATGGCAGGCTAGAGGCGCCCAAAGTGCAATCCTCTCACAGAAAGGGAACAGAGCAAGGAATTAAGAGCTAAGTATAGGGAAGAGCATTGGTGGGAGAGTGTGGGAGGGGAGGGGGAGCCTGGTGAGGACCCTGTGGAGCATGAAAACCAAACAAGGGGTGTAGAGGAGAAAGAGGTACATAGTTTCAGCCACTGCCATGTCTCTGACAACAGGATCAGCCAGGAGGAATTCTCCCTTGCTGTGGAAAGAATCTGCTTAGCTATAAGTGTTTCCCAGTGGTAACCCTCCTGCTCCTGCCCCACCCTGCCTCTACCACATCCAATCACCTGTGACATTGTCCCTTCTCCCTGCACAGGAGATCATTCTGCCCCACTGTGCAGTTCATGTTCATTGGATGCCTGTCCAGCTCCAGCCTTCCAGCTGCCTATGCAGCTCCATCCACTT
This sequence comes from Cynocephalus volans, assembly GCF_027409185.1. Classification (NCBI taxonomy): domain Eukaryota; kingdom Metazoa; phylum Chordata; class Mammalia; order Dermoptera; family Cynocephalidae; genus Cynocephalus; species Cynocephalus volans. The sequence goes on from NC_084465.1 coordinate 38,749,461, forward strand.
GCGTGGGCCCAGCCATCTAGCCACCCACATGGCTTCGCCTCACCACCTTTGTGGCTCCAGGCATCCTGGCTGCCTGTGCAGTACCAGACTTTCAGCTGCCCATGTGGTTCCAGCTGCCACAGCCACTTGTATGGCCCCATCTGCATGTGTGGGCCTAGCCTTCCAGCTACTCACACAGCCTCCACCTGCCTTCATGGGCCCAGTGGCATGTGCAGTCCCAAACACAGATGTAGTTGTTGGCATACCCTGGAACTTCTGAATCTACCCAGAACTATTGAAACTACTGAGTCTACTTGGAGCCAAAACTAAAATACCCAACCAATGGGCAATACAACAAATCTTCAGGAGGGAGTCTCTCTTCTTCTAATCCACCTAAGAATAATAGAAGAAGCACCCACTCTACCAGATGACTAGAAATCAACATAGGGATACTAAAAATATGAAAAAACAAGAAAACATGATGTCATCAAAGGAATACTATAATTCTCAAATGCCAGACCTCAAACAACAGGAAACCCTTGAAATGTCTGAAAAAAAATTCTGAGTAACAATCTTAAAGAAACTCAATGAAATTCAAGAAGAATCAGTTAGACAACACAATTAAATGAAAAAAATAGTCCAGGATATGAAGGAGGAAACTCACAAAGAGATAAATACTATAAAAAAGAATGTAGCAGAACTTCTGGGACTGAAAGACCCATTCAACAAGATGAAAACTAAAATTGAGAGTGTAAACACCAGGCTAGAGCAAGTGGAAGAATTTCTGATCTCAATGACAATCTCTTCAAAATAACACAAGTGGACAGGAAAAAAAAAAAAAGAAAGAAAAAGAATTTTAAAAAATAAAGAAAATCTAAGAGAGCTAGTAGACAGCCTTAAGCATATAAACACCTGAATTATGGATTTTCTGCAGGGGGAGGAGAAAGGAAAAGGTACTGAAAAAAATACTAAAAGAAAAAAAAAATGACTGTCAAAAATACTATACCCAGCAAGGGTATCCTTCAGAAATGAAGGTGAAATAGTGTATTTACTAGAGGAACAAAAGCTGTGAGAGTTCACCACCACATGACCAGCACTTCAAGAACTCCTTAAGGGAGTTCTGTACCTGGAACACCAAAACTGATAATCATCACCATGAATAACGTGAGGAAGAACAAACACCACTGGTAAAGCAGATATGCAAATAAAAAAAGGAAAGAAACTACGTAATACCACCTCAAAAAACCAACAAACACTGAAGACAAACAATAAAAGGGAGAGGAACAAAAGATACTTAAATCAAACATGTGAAAAGCAGTTAAATGCCAGGAGTAAAACTATACCTATCAATAACAACCCTAAATGTAAATAGATTAAATTCCCCACTCAAAGACACAGACTGACTGATTAGATTGAAAAGCTAGACCCAATTATACGCTGTCTGCAAGAGAATCACCTCACTAGTAAAGACACACACAGACTCATAGTGAAAGGATGGAAAAAGATATGTCACACAAACGGAAACCAAAAATGAGCAGAAATAGCTATTTTTATGATAAAATAGTCTTTAAACCAAAAACCATGAAAAGAGACAAAGAAGGCCATTATTTAATGATAAAGGGACCTATCCAGTAAGAAGACATAACAATCATAAATATATATGCACCCAATACTGGAGTACGGACATATATATATATAGCAAACACTATTAGACCTAAAGAAAGAGATAGACCCTGACATGACAATAGTTGGGGACCTGAATACCCCTCTCTCAGCATTGGACAGATAATCTGGGCAACAAATAAACAGACAAATACAAGATTTAAACTACACTTTAGACCAATTGGACTTGGCAGATATCTATAGAAAATTTCATCCAACAACCATAGAATACACTATTCTTCTCATCAGCACACAGAACATTCTCCAGGATAGACCACACATTAGGTGACAAATTAAGTCTCAACAAATTTTAAAAGATTGAAATCATTTCAGGTATCTTTTCAGACCATGTGGATTAAAACTAGAAATCAGTAACAAGTAAAACTCTGGAAACCATACAAATACATGGAAATTAAGCAACATGCTCTTGAACAACCTATGGGTCCAAGAAGAAATTAAACAGAACGTCAGAAAATTTCTTGAAACTAATGAAAACAAATACACATTGTATCAAAACCTGTGTGATTCTGCAAATGTACTACTAAGAGGGAAGTTTATTGCAATAAATGCTTACACCAAAAGAATAGAAAGATTTCTAAACAACAACCTAATGCTACACATCAAAAAACTAGAAAAACAAAAACAATCCAATCCAAGTTTAGTAGATGGAAAGAAATAATTAAGATTAGAGGAGAACAAAATGAAATAGAGACCCCCAAAACAATGCAATAGATCAATGAAACAAAAAGTTGGTTTTTGGAGAAAATAAGCAACATTGATGAACCATTAGCTAGGCTAACTGAAGAAAGACAAGAGAAGACTCAAATAATGAAAATCAGAAAAAAAAGAGGAGACAATACAACGAATCCCACAGAAATACAATCATTAGAGACTATTATAAACAACTATACACTAAAAAAATTTGAAAACCTGGAGGAAATGGATAAATTTCTGAACGCATACAAACTACTGAGACTGAACCAAGAAGAAACAGAAAACCTGAACAGGCCAATAACAAGCAATGAGATTGAAGCAATAATGAGCAGTCTTCCAGCAAAGAAAAGCCTAGGACTGGATGGCTTTACTGCCAAATTCTACCAAACAATTAGAGAGGAATTAATACCAAATCTTTTGAAACTATTCCAAAAAATTGAAACATAGGGCTTTCCCCCAAAATTCAATCTATGAGGCCAGCATCAAACTAATACCCAAACCAGACAAAGATACAACAAAAAAAGAAAACTACAGGCAAATGTGTCTGATGAACATATATTCAAAAATTCTCAACAAAATATTAGCAATCAAAATACAGCAATGCATCAAAAAAATTATACACCATGATCAAATGGGATTCATCCTGGGGATGCAAAGATGGTTCAACATATGCAAGTCAGTAAATGTAATACACCACATCAACAAAATCAAGGGAACAAACTGTATGATTACCTCAATAGAGGCAGAAAAAGCATTTGACAAAATCCAACATCCCTTCATGATAAAGACTTTCAGAAAATTACATAAAGAAGGAAAGGAATAGAAACAATAAAAGCCATATACTACAAACCCACTGCTAATATCATCCTCAATGGGAAAAAGTTTCCATCTTTTAAGAACAGGAAGAAGACAAGGATGTCCAATCTCACCATTTCTATTTAACATAGTATTGGAAGTACTAGCCAGAACAATCAGGCAAGACAAGGAAATAAAGGGCATTCAGACTGGAAAAAATGAAGCCAAGTTGTCCGTGTTTGCAGGTGACATGATCGTATATATAGAAAAACCTGAAGACTCTACCAAAAAACTCTTAGAGCTGAATGATTTCAGTAAAGTTGTAGGATACAAAATCAACATGTAAAAATCAGCAGGATTTTTATACTCTAATCATGATCTAGCAGAAGAACAAATCAAGAAAGCTAGTCCATTTACAATAGTCACCAGAAGTATATTACCTAGGAATAAAATTAATCAAGAAAGTAAAAGATCTCTACAATGAAAACTACAAATCATTTCTGAAAGAAATTAAAGAGGACACAAAAAGATGGAAAGACATTCCATGCCATTGGTTTGGAAGAATTAACATCACAAAAATGTCCATATTACCCAAAGCAAGCTACAGATTTAACGCAATCTCCATCAAAATACCTACAACATTCTTCACAGAAATAGAAAAAAAACCCAAACAATTCTAACATTCATATGGAACAACAAAAGACCCCAAATAGCCAAAGAAATCCTGAGCAAAAAAGTAAAGCTAGAGGCATTACACTACCTGACTTCAAATTACACTACAAAGCTATAGTAACCAAAACAGCGTGATACTGGCATAAAAACAGACACTAGGACCAATGGAACAGAATAGAGAACTTAGAAATCAACACACATAATTACAGCCAAGTGATCTTTGACAAAGGCCACAAGAACATATACTGTGGAAAAGACTGTTTCATCATTCAATAAATGATGCTGGGGAAACTAGACATCCATATGTAGAAGAATGCAACTAGACCTATACTTTTTGCTAAAATCCTTGCCTTATACCTTATACCAAAATCAACTCATAATGGAATAAAGACTTAAATATAAGACCTGAGATTATAAAACTCCTAAAAGAAAACACAGGGGAAACAATTCAGGAGCTAGAACTGTAAAAGACTTTATAAATATAACCCTAAAAGCATGAGCCACAAAAGAAAAAATAAACAAATAGGATTCTGTCAAACTCAAAAGCTTCTGCATGGTAAAAGAAACAATTAACAGAGTGAAAAGACAACCTACAGAACAGGAGAAAATATTTACAAACTATGCATCTGGCAAGGGATTGATATTCAGAATATATGAGGAACTCAAACAATTTAACAGTGAAAAAATAAGTAACCTGATTAAGAAATGGGCAAAGGAGCTGAATAGGCATTTCTCAAAGGAAGATGTACAAATATCCAACAGACACATAAAAAAATGCTCAACATCACTCAGCATCAGGGAAATTCAAATCAAAACCACACTGAGATGTGAAGTTTGCATAAAGCAAATATACTTCACAGGGCCTGGTTTTCCAAAGCCTTACAGTTTCAAATATTGACCTTGCAAAGGACAGGAAATTTTCCCCAGGCTACAGTCTCTGTTGTAAGATAAAGAATTATTGGGCCAAGCCTGTGGCGCACTTGGTAGAGTGCTGCGCTGGGAGCGCGGCGACGCTCCCGCCGCGGGTTCAGATCCTATATAGGACTGACCGGTGCACTCACTGGCTGAGTGCCGGTCACGAAAAAACGACAAAAAAAAAAAAAAAAAAAAAAAAAAAAAGAATTATAACACAGCAAGGTTGCTGGCTCAAGGACAGACATGTTACTGATTGATGTGTAAAGATACTGGGAAATTGCTGTAAGAAGAGAATGTTTGCTAAAATCAAGCTTTTGTTAGTGGATTGACTTAATTGCATTATAGAATGTCACCTTACTGAATGTTACCAGCTTCTATTGTTAAACTTGTTAAACTGTACTTAGCAAAAACCCCACCTGTGTTCTCTTCCTGGAACTTCCTGGTCTGGAGAATAAATGCAGGAAGAGAACCCCAATTCATGGATAATTTTCCAAATGGAAGGAATGCCTCGCTCTTGAGGGTTCTGGGAGAATAACCCCCTTTTCAGGGCTTCTCACTGCTCAGAAGAGATGGGTTTTGAGTAATCTTTGGTGGCTCCGTCACCCAGGGGAAAAGGGGTGACAAATCTGTGGGAGGCAAAGCAACACTGAGATATCATCTCACCTCAGACTGGCCATTATCAAATAGACAGAGAATAACAAATGCTGGCAAGGATGTGTAGAAAGGGGAAACCTCCTACACTGTTGGTGGGACTGTGAAATAGTACAGCCATTATGGAAAACAGTTATGGAGGTTCCTCAAACAACTACAGAGAGAACTGTCATAAGATCTAGCAATTCCATATCTGGGTATGTACTCAAAGGAAGGGAAATCGCCATATTGAAGGGATACCTGCATTCCTATGTTTATCACAGCTCTATTTACAATAGCTAACCAACCTAAATGTCCATTGACAGGCAACTGGATAAAAAAAAGTGGTGGAATACTATGCAGCCATAAAAAGGAATGAAATTCTGCCATTCACAGCAACATGGATGAACTTAGAGAAAATTATGTTAAATGAAATAAGCCAGGCACAGAAAGAGGAATACTGCAAGTCCTCACTCATAAGTGGGAGCTAAAATAAATAAATAAATAAATGAACAAGAAAGAAAGATACAACAATCATAATAATGTGTTGAACTTTCAAAGGAGAGAGCAGAACCGAGGTTACCTGATGTGGGAAAGGGAAAAGGGCGGGGGAGGGAGGGTTAGCAAGAAATTGGTAAAGGGCTGCGAAAGATGATTCCATTGTGTGATGTTGAATATACCAATTATTCTGATTTGAGCATCATGTATTCCACCCAGGTATTGATATTCAACATGGTACCCTACAGATATATACAATCAATTATGTTTTAGTAAAAAAAAAAAAAAAAATACAGATAATATGCTTTTTTTTTTTTTTTTTTTTTGGCTGAAAACAACAAGGTTTTATTCTCTCACATTCCAGAGGCTAGAAGTACAAAATCAAAGTGCTGGCAGGGTTTTACTCCTTCCTTGCCTCTTCCAGCTTCAGGTGGCTCCTATCAATCTTTGACATTTCTTGGCCTCTGTCTTCACATGGCTGTCTTCCTTTGTGTCTCGATAACATGCTAATTTTAATGGTAGAAAAGACCAGTCTTAAGAGGTAGGGAGAACAGTTTTGTTCGTTTGTTTGGGGCAGAAGAGGCCTTGTGCTACAGTCATGATGTACATCCTGTTTTAGACTTTCAGATATTTTTAGGGAGTAAAATCCTTCACCACAAAAAAGAGAGGCTTATATTTACAGTGCTCTTCTACTGTTAACACTGACTCTGCAGAACAACAGTTCTAGAACTTATCAATGTTCACAATATTTTCAGGACCCACCAACAGGATATCAAGCATCTCTCTTCCTTTGTGCATCTGCTCAGTTGCTCTGTATTTTGAAGGACTATTAAAAGAACTGATTTGTGCATTTGGTTCAGGAATTCCAAAATAACCTGGAACTCTCATAATAAACAGACTGCTGGCTATTTTTTTTTTTTTTAAACAAAGCAATTATGATACGCATGCAAAGTAAAGGGTTTTGTTAATAAGCAATTTTCAAAGTCGTCTGTTAATACTGAAAATGTAGTAGAGAGGAGAGAGAGGCAGGTGGCGACAAACAGTTCTCAAAACTGTGGGATTTCAGTCTCTGAGCTTTGACCTAAATTATTAAGCAGGATTTCCAGAATATATAATTTCTCTTCTTCATCACTCTTCTATGGTAAATATTGAACATTAATAGGGTATGAACTTATCTTTCATGGATACTGTTTAAATGATGATTTGGAAACATAACTTATTTTTTATAAAGCATGTTTGTTGAGTAGCTGAATGCATTTATTTTTCTCCATCAACAAATGTTTATTAGTAACATATTAGCAGAGTGCTAGAGACGCAAGGATAAAACATATTTCCTGTCATCAAGGAGCTTACAATTTGATATAAAGATAATAAATAACTGCCATATAGCTTGAAAAGTAAAATAACAAATGTATATATTAAATTGGCAGCACAGGAAAAAAAGACCAACGTGGAATTCGGTAGATTGGAGAATATTTTGTGGAAGAGGAGATTCTTGAGTTGGATATTGAAAGAAGAATGTAAGTTTAACCTAGATATGAGGTGGGGTGGCTGATGGAAAGGCATTTCCAGCTGAAGGCACAGTCTGTACCAGAGCAAAGAGTTGAGAACAGGAGGACACTTGAAAGTCATTTTGGAATGGCTGGAGCAGAGGAGAATATGGGGGATCTGGGAGCTGTGATGGTCACAGAGGCAGGGGCCTCATCACAGAGGACTTTTAACAACCTTTTGGAGGACTGTGTATAAAAAGTGGAAACCCTGGAGGCCACTAACTGAACACGTGTGTCAGAAAAACTGGATATTGGACTTAGGAAGGGAGACCCTTTGAGATGTTAAAGTACAAGAAGATGAGGGCCTGAGGCAAGATAGTAGACATGGGCAGAAGAGGACGTGAGAGAAACAAGAGATGATTCAGAGAGAGAATTTTATAACTAGCTGAGCCTTGGGAAACTATTACATTTAAAATGTGGGTGGGAGCAGATAAAGAAGAAAAGGCATTTAGATAAAGCAGAAGGAGCCGGCCAAGTAGCAAAAGTTGAACCAAATAGAGGGTGGTATTCCATACTGCCTGTGTCTCGGCTTTGTATCAGGTGGAGCAGTAACAACTACTGTTCATTCAGTCATTCATTCATTTGACAAATGTTTTTGAGTGTTTGCTGTTTGTCAGGCTCTGTCTAGGGGCTAAGGATACAGAGAGGGATAAGAGAGATCAGTCCTTGCTCTCCTGGAGCATGTGTTCTAGAGGAGGAGAGGTTGTTAACGTAGAAGTAAACACATAGATAAATGAGGTAATTTCAAATAATTGAAAATAATACAAATAAAGCAGCGTTATGTGACTGAGCATGCTACTTTAGACCGGGTGGCAAGAGAAGGACTCTCTGAGAATGATCAAAGGGACCAGCCCATGAAAAGACATGGAGCAGAGATTTCCAGACAGAGGAAACAGCTAGGGCAAGACACTGAAGGGGAAGCAAGGTGAGAGGAAAGAAATAAAGCTAAGGTGGGAGGGTGGTGTGCTAGAGAAGGTGGGTGGAATGAGATAGGTTGCCGAGGAAGGAGAGGTTCGATTATGCATGCCTTAATGAACCATGGTAAACAACTTGGATTTCATTCTAAGTGCCATGGGAAGCTACTGAAAGATTTCAGTTGTGAATGTGACATGGCCTGATTTGTCGTTTCAAAAGTTTACTCTGCCTGTAAGAGAAAAATGGATTGCAGTGGAAACTGGAAACTGTTAGAGCAATAGTCCAGGTGAGAAACAATGGTGTCCTGGTCTTAGGATTTGGCAGCAGAGATGAAACAGATTGTGGATATACTTTAGAAACAGAGTTAATAGCATGTGCTAATGGGCAGGATTTTGGCGGAATGCTGCTGAATGGATGATAATGCCATTTACTAAGATGGTGGAAGACTTGAGGAGTAGGGGGTGGTGATCAGGAGTTCTGTTTTTCTCTGTTAAACTTGAGGTGCTTATCACATGAAGATCTCAAGTAGGCAGCTGAATATATGAATTTGGAGTTCAGGAGAAAAATGTAAATTTCGGATTCTGTAGATGTTATTTAAAACTATAGGACAGGATAACATTACCCATGGAAGGGGTGAGGATGGAAGAACGATGGAGCTCTAGGACGAAGCCTGATATATTCCAACATTTAGAATTTGAGTTGGGGAAAAGGATTCAGCAAAGAAGACTGAGAGGGATCTTCCTGTGACCTGTGGAAAAGTCAGGACAGTATAGTGCCACTGAATCCAAAAGAAGGAGGAGTGATCAACTGGGTCAAATGCTGCTGAGAAGTGGTATAAAATTGAGGATAGATTCAACAGCGCTGATGATTTAGACAAGGTCAGATCCAGTGGAACAAGGGATGGGAAACATGATTGGAGTGAACTGAGGAGAGAATGACGTTTGGAAGTAGAGGCTGTGTCTTTTAAAACATTTTACTGTACAAGTAAGAAGAGAAATTCAATGTGGCTATTATTTACTAAACACTATCCTGTGCTAGGCATTTTTACAGATATCATTTATAACTCTCATAACAACTCTCAAGGTAAGTATTTTTTAGTCCCATTGTATAGAAAATAAAATGGAGGAACACAAGGGTATGAAACTTTTTGAACTCTACTTAACAATGGCAGACATACCTGAGTCCATTTTTGTCCAAGTCCTATGTCATTTCATTATACCATATTCCTACCAGAGTAGCAGATTACTCCATTAGCATGATTTGCAGGGGCCTAAGAATTCCCTCTCAATTTCTGGCCAGAAATATTTTTCCTAAAACTTATAGTATTCCTGAAATTTCACTAATAGGGATTTTAAAAAAGTTCATTCTTGAAAGTTGTTTAGACTTCTGTTATTAATTAAAATGTCAATAAGCAAGGAAAAGGTAACAAATAACCAACAGCTTAACGTGCATTCTCTGGTTGAGTACTGCCTATAAGCTCATGACGTCCAATTTTTTTCTCTCTCTCTCTCTCTATTTTTTTATTAGTAACCATAATTGTTGAAGTATAGTTACATGAAGTATAGTTACATAGTTATAGTTCAATTCATTTTTTTATTGAATTTCCATATGAATTCTATTGATTGATTGATTGATTGATTGATTGATTGATTTTTCTTAATTTTATTTTGTCAATATACAATGTGGTTGATTATTATTGCCCATTACCGAAACCTCCCTCCCTCCTCCCTCTCCCCCCTCCCACCCAACAATGTCCTTTCTGTTTGCTTGTCGTACCAACTTCAAGGAATTGTAGTTCTTATGTTTTCTTCCCCCCCCCCCCCCCCGGTTTTTGTGTGTGTGTGAATTTATTTATTTATTTTTAGCTCCCACCAATAAGTGAGAACATGTGGTATTTCTCTTTCTGTGCCTGACTTGTTTCACTTAATATAATTCTCTCAAGGTCCATCCATGTTGTTGCAAATGGCAGTATTTCATTTGTTTTTATAGCTGAGTAGTATTCCATTGTATAGATGTACCACATTTTCCGTATCCACTCATCCGATGATGGACATTTGGGCTAGTTCCAACTCTTGGCTATTGTAAAGAGTGCTGCGATGAACATTGGGGAACAGGTATACCTTCGACTTGATGATTTCCATTCCTCTGGGTATATTCCCAGCAGTGGGATAGCTGTGTCACATGGTAGATCTATCTGCAATTGTTTGAGGGACCTCCATACCATTTTCCATAGAGGCTGCACTATTTTGCAGTCCCACCAACAGTGTATGAGAGTTCCTTTTTCTCCACAACCTCGCCAGCATTTATCGTTCAGAGTCTTTTGGATTTTAGCCATCCTAACTGGGGTTAGATGGTATCTCAGTGTAGTTTTGATTTGCATTTCCCGGATGCTGAGTGATGTTGAGCATTTTTTCATATGTCTGTTGGCCATTTGTATATCTTCCTTAGAGAAATGCCTACTTAGCTCTTTTGCCCATTTTTTAATTGGGTTGCTTGTTTTTTTCTTGTAACGTTGTTTGAGTTCCTTGTATATTCTGGATATTAATCCTTTGTCAAACGTATATTTTGCAAATATTTTCTCCCACTCTGTTGGTTGTCTTTTAACTCTGTTAATTGTTTCTTTTGCTGTGCAGAAGCTCTTTAGTTTGATATAATCCCATTTGTTTATTTTCCTTTGGTTGCCTGTGCTTTTGGGGTCGGATTCATGAAGTCTGTGTCCAGTCCTATTTCCTGAAGTGTCTCTCCTATGTTTTCTTAAAGAAGTTTTATTGTTTCAGGGTGTATGTTTAATTCTTTAATCCATTTTGAGTTGACTTTAGTGTATGGTGAAAGGTATGGGTCTAGTTTCATTCTCCTGCATATGGATATCCAGTTCTCCCAGCACTTTTTGCTAAAGAGGCAGTCTCTTCCCCAGTGTATAGGCTTGGTGCCTTTGTCAAAGATCAGATGGAAGTAAGTGTGTGGGTTGATTTCTAGATTCTATATTCTATTCCATTGATCAGTGTGTCTGTTTTTATGCCAGTACCATACTGTTTTGGTTATTATAGCTTTGTAGTATAGATTAAAGTCAGGTACTGTTATGCCTCCAGCTTTATTTTTTTTGCTCAGCGTTGCTTTGGCTATGCATGGTCTTTTGTTATTCCATATAAATGTCTGGATAGTTCTTTCCATTTCTGAGAAAAATGTCATTGGAATTTTGATGGGGATTGCATTAAATTTGTATATCACTATGGGTAGTGTGGACATTTTCACTATTTTGATTCTTCCAATCCAAGAGCATGGGATATCTTTCCATCTTCTTGTATCCTCTCTAATTTCTCTCAGCAGTGGTTTGTAGTTCTCATTACAGAGATTTTTCACCTCCTTGGTTAACTCAATTCCTAAGTATTTTATTTTTTTGGTGGCTATTGTAAATGGGCAGGCTTTCTTGATTTCTCGTTCTGCATGTTCACTATTGGAGAATAGAAATGCTACTGATTTTTGTGTGTTGATTTTGTAGCCGGCTACTGTGCTGAAATCATTTATCACCTCCAAGAGTTTTTTTGTAGAGGTTTTAGGCTGTTCGATATATAGGATCATGTCAACTGCAAACAGGGACAGTTTGACTTCATCTTTTCCAATCTGGATGCCCTTTATTTCCTTCTCTTCTCTGATTGCTCTGGCTAGTACTTCCAACACTATGTTGAATAGGAGTGGTGAGAGTGAGCATCCTTGTCTAGTTCCTGTTCTTAAAGGAAAAGCTTTCAGCTTTTCCCCATTCAGGATGAAATTGGCAGTGGGTTTGTCATATATGGCTTTAATTATGTTGAGATACTTTCCCTCTATACCTAACTTATAGAGGGTCTTTGTCATGAATGAGTGTTGAATTTTATGGAATGCTTTTTCCGCATCTATAGAGATGATCATATGGTCCTTGTGTTTGATTTTATTGATATGGTGTATCACATTTATTAATTTGTGTATGTTGAACCAACCTTGCATCCCTGGGATGAATCCCACTTGATCGTGGTGAATAATTTTACGTATGTGTTGCTGTATTCTGTTTGCTAGTATTTTAGTGAGGATTTTTACATCTATATTCATCAAGGATATCGGCCTGTAGTTTTCTTTTTTGGTTATATATTTACCTGGTTTTGGTATCAGGATGATGTTTGCTTCATAGAGTGAATTTAGGAGATTTGCATCTGTTTCAATCTTTTGGAATAGTTAGTAAAGAATCGGTGTCAATTCCTCTTTGAATGTTTGGTAAAATTCTGCTGTGAATCCATCTGGTCCTGGGCTTTTCTTTGTTGGGAACTTTCTGATAACAGCTTCAATCTCCTTTATTGATATTGGTCTGTTCAGATTTTCTACATCTTCATGGCTGAGTTTTGGGAGCTTGTGTGTGTCCAGTAATTTATCCATTTCCTCCAGATATTCAAACTTGTTGGCGTATAGTTGTTTATAGTAGTCTCATATTATTCCTTGTATTTCAGATGAATCCATTGTAATATCACCTTTTTCATTTCTAATTTTTGTTATTTGAATCTTCTCTCTTCTTTTTTTTCTCAGCCATGCTAATGGTTTGTCAATTTTATTTATCTTTTCAGAAAACCAACTTTTTGATTCATTGATCTTTTGTATTGTTTTTTGGGTTTCAATTTCATTAAGTTCTGCTCTGATCTTAATGATTTCTTTCCGTCTGCTATCTTTAGGTTTGGATTGTTCTTGTTTTTCTAGTTCTTTAAGGTGAAGTGTTAGGTTGTTCACTTGCCATCTTTCCATTCTTCTGAGGTGAGCATTTAATGCAATAAATTTCCCCCTTAATACTGCTTTTGCAGTATCCCACAGGTTTTGGTATGATGTATCATTGTTTTCATTAGTTTCAATAAATTTTTTGATTTCCTGCTTGATTTCTTCTTGGACCCATATGTCATTAAGTAGAATGCTGTTTAATTTCCATGTGTTTGTATAGTTTCCAGAATTCCGTTTGTTATTGATTTCTAGTTTTAATCCATTGTGGTCTGAGAAAATACATGGGATAATTCCAATTTTTTTGAATTTGTTAAGACTTCATTTGTGACCTAATATGTGATCTATCCTGGAGAATGATCCATGTGCTCATGAGAAGAATGAATATTCTGAGGTTGTTGGATGGAATGTTCTGTAGATATCTGCCAATTCTGATTGGTCTAGAGTATTGTTTAGATCTTGTGTTTCTCTACGGATTCTTTGCCTAGATGATCTGTCTAATATTGACAGTGGGGTGTTCAGGTTCCCTGCTATTATGGTATTAGTGTCTATTTCCTTCTTTAGGTCTAATAGAGTTTGTTTTATAAATCTGGCTGCTCCAACATTGGGTGTGTACATATTTATGATTGTTATGTCTTCTTGATGGATCAGTCCTTTTATCATTATGTAGTGTCCCTCATTGTCTCTTTTTATGGTTTTTAGTTTAAAGTCTACTTTGTCAGATATAAGAATAGCTACTCCAGCTCGTTTTTCTTTTCTGTTTGCATGGTAAATCTTTTTCCATCCTTTCACTCTTAGTCTATGTGAGTCTTTATGGGTGAGGTAGGTCTCTTGTAGGCAGCACATAGTTGGGTCCTCCTTTTTAATCCAGTCAGTCAGTCTGTGTCTTTTGATTGGGGAATTTAAGCCTTTTACATTAAGAGTTGTTATTGAAAAGTGTTGATTTATTCCTAGCATTTTATTGATTGTTGTTTGGTTGTCTTAGGTGTCTTTTGTTCCTTGCTTTCTGATTTACTGTTTGTTTTCTGTGTTTGTTGGTTCCTTAGGTTGTAGATAGCGTTTTTGTTTGCTTGTTTTCTCTTCATGAATGCCATTTTTATTATACTAGTCGGTTTCGATTTTTCTTGGGTTTTTATAGCAGTGGTAGTTATTTTTCAGGAACCAAACCCAGTACTTCCTTAAGGATTTCTTGTAAGGGTGGTCATGTGGTAGTGAACTCCCACCATTTTTGTTTGTCTGAGAAATATACTATTTGCCCTTCATTTTGGAAGGATAGCCTTGCAGGGTAGAGTATTCTTGGCTGACAACCTCTGTCTTTTAGTATTTTGAATATATCATCCCATTCCTTTCTGGCTTTTAGAGTTTGTGATGAAAAGTCTGATGTTAGCCTGATTGGGGCTCCCTTATAGGTGATTTGACGCTTCTCTCTTGCAGCTTTTAAGATTCTCTCTTTGTGGGCCAGGCTCATGGCGCACTCGGTAGAGTGCTGCGCTGGGAGCGTGGTGACGCTCCTGCCGCGGGTTCGGATCCTATATAGGAATGACCAGTGCACTCACTGGCTGAGTGCCGGTCACGAAAAAAAAAAAGATTCTCTCTTTGTCTTTGAGTTTTGCCAATTTGACTATAACATGTCTTGGAGAGGGCCTTTTTGGGTTGAATGCGTTTGGAGATCGTTGAGCTTCCTGGATCTGATGATCTGTGATTTTTCCTATACCTGGGAAGTTTTCTGCCACTATTTTGTTGAATATGTTTTCAATGTGATCTCCTTTTTCTTCCCTTCTGGAATACCCATGACTCGCATATTTGAGCACTTAAGGTTGTCTGATATCTCTCTCAGATTTTCTTCAATGTCTTTGATTCTTTTTTCTTTCTTTTTGTCTGCTTGTGTTATTTCAAACAGCCCATCTTCAAGGTCGGAAGTTCTCTCTTCAACTTCCACAAGCCTGCTGGTTAAACTCTCCATTGTGTTTTTTATTTCGCTGAATAACTTCTTCAGTTTGGCAAGTTCTGCTACATTTTTTTTCAGGGCATTGATTTCCTTGTATATTTCCTCTTTCAGGTCCTGTATACTTTTCCTCCTTTCATCATGATGTCTAGCTGAGTTTTCTTGTATCTCATTCAGTTTCCTTAGAATTATCAGTCGAAATTCCTTGTCAGTCATTTCAAGGGCTTCTTGTTCTATAGGATCTAGAGCTTGAGATTTATTATCTTTTGGTGGTGTACTTTCTTGATTTTTCATATTTCTGGTATCTTTTCTTTGATGTTTATTCATTGTGGCAGGGGGTTTCACAGTCCACAGATCAGATGAAATGAGCAGAGTATCTTCTGTTCCACTGGGCAGTCTGAGGAACACAGCAGGCAGACTCAGAGGAGAATCGGGGGCAGCACGGAGTCCCTGGCCTGAATGTGGCCGCCGCCTGTCGGCTCCAGCTCCGCTGATATGTTGGGGCGCCTGGGTCTGGAGGGCCCTGATGTTCGGGTGAGGAGGGGCCGCCGCCGCCGCCGCGGGGTGAGGAGGTGGTACTGCTGCTGCTGCTGCTGCCGCCGCTGCCTCCGCTGTTCCGGTTCCTGCTGCAGCCGCTGAGCTTTTCACGGCAATATCCTCATGGGCTGGCGGCAGGGGGTCTTTGTCCCCCTCCCCGGGGGAAGCGGCGCCCTTCTTGGGAGTGGGGCTCAGGCGATGCCCTCGGATTTTCTTCACTCAACGAGCAGAACATCCAACATGGCGCTGCTCCCAAGTATAGGATTTCTAAAAATGGTTTCTTGAGCTTATATCACAAATATGAAACACCTGAACCGTCTTAGTGCTTCATTAAGGATTTTCGTCTTGTGGATTTTCAGATGAGTTTCAGCTCCAGGACAGGGATATACAAGGGAGCTAACTAGGCAACAGTCAAAACCAGCTTCATTCTTCCTGCTTCTCTTAGGAAGTTCCTAGGCCCAAACTGGTGTGTTCACTTAGGAGTCTCTGGGATACTTATCCTGAAGAACAGGGCTCGCTCGGAGGAAGGAAGTGGAGACCATCAAACCTGTGTGGAGTCCCTTGGGATCGGCTCCCTACCTCTCCAAGTCACGGAGTGGCTGGCCTGGAGCAGGTCCTCGGTCAGGGTCATCGATGGTGGCCGGGCTCAGACCACCGCGCCTAGGGATGCCCAGGGCTCCTACCGCAGTGCGGTGCGTGGATTAGAAGGCTGCGGGCAGCGAGGCAGGGGTGCGAGTTAATTTTGGAAGCTGGGAAGGCCAAAGTCCAGGGAACACATCTGGTTGAGGGTCTTGGTGATGTCAGCAGTGACCCAGGGATCTCACATGGCAGAAAATGGCATTGAAGGGAAAGCCCATTTTTTTCTCTATAATCCAGAACTTTTCTTTGGGTTCTGGGCTCATACATTCAACTTGACATTTGAATGTCTTACAGGCATTTCAAAGTTAACATATCCCAAACGGTACTTGTCCACTTCTAATGTCCATTTCTGTTGCTTATAACAAAATACTTGGAACTGGGTGATTTGTAAGAAAATGAAATTTATTGCTTACAGTTTTGGAGACTGGGAAGTCCAAAGTCCAGGGAACACATCTGGTGAAGTTCTCATTGTTGGTGGTGACAGTGATGCAGAGTTTTTGCATGGCAGAATGGCAGAGCAGACAGAGACTCTCAGGTGCTGTCCTTTGAAAGCCCTCAGAACCATGCCCATGAACTAGGGCATGGACCTTACAACATAATCATCTTTTCAAGGCCTCACCTTTCAACTGTCATAATAGGATGTCCAGCCTCAACAGTTACAGTGGGGATTAAGCTTCAATGACTTTGGGGGGCCTTTCAATACACTGCAGTGCTATTGACTTTTACAAACCCCTCTTCCAGTTTTCCGCATATGAGTAAATGGTAACATAATCCTTTTAATCGCTTATTGCAGAAACCTAGTAGTCATCTTCAGATCCTCTCATCCTTTATCCTCTACATCAGATTTATCAAGAAGTTAGGTCAATTCTGCCTTTAAAAGAGACCTTAAATCTCCCTACCCTTCTCCATCCTCAATATCTTTCTCCTGCTACCATCCCATCCAAAGTGGGTCTCTCTCACTCCATCATCTCACCTAGCACTGATAATTTCTTTCAGGAACTCATCCCATGCTATTATCATTTAGTCTAATTCTTTGTTTATTACATGTCTCCTTCTCTAGAATATAAGTTCTGTAAGGACAAGGACTCTATTTTGACTACTCTTGTATCCCAAGTGTTTAATATGATTAACACAATGCCAGGTACACAGTAGATGCTTAATAAATATTTTGGTACCTGAAAGGATTAATGAATGTTTCCATGTGGAAGGTGGGGACTCAAGTAAAAAAAAATAGCCCAGACAACTGTGCCTGGAAAAAATAACAACAACAACAATAACAAGAAAACAATAGCGACGGCAACCCAAATGCTGAAAAAGCTCACCCATAGTGACAGAACCCATGGTCAGCAAAGTCAGTCTGTCCACAGCCTTTGAGGCTCTGTGGTCCCTGGGTCTGGCTCCCTCTCAGCACTCCTTTCCTTCCCCCTCTTCTGGTTAAGTTGCACATTATTCTTCTTTAACATGGCAGTCATACAAACAGCGGCTATTGTTTGGTAGTTTACAAAGCACATGCAGGTATGTTACCTTAAAAACCTATGAGATGGTGAATCGAGTTTTACAGATGGGAAATTTGAAGAATAAGCAAATATGTCAGAGTTGGTAAGGGCTCTCACCTCTGGCTCTAGATCTACTTTGCTTTCCACATGGTACACTTGCACTTTCTGCCAAGAGACTATCACATCCAGTTTCAAAGTGTAGATGTAAGGTCAATGCCAGGTGATTTGCCTAAGCATAAATCTTTCTGTTGAAAAGGGACATCTACTTCAGAATTTTACTTACAGTTCTTCGCTCATTTCTGAAAACCAGCAAAGAAACTAAAGACTGTAATACTTTCTTTGTGACTTACTGAAACTTTTACAAATAATGTTCTCACTCCTCAAAATGATCTAGAGAAATAGGTAGAACAGGTTTTATTATCCTTATGTTTGAGATAAGTTATCTGAGTCTTAGGAAGGAAAGGGCTCCAGGTTATCCATTTATAGAACATTGATTAAGAGCATGAATTCTTGGAAGAACACTATCTGTGTTTGAATGCTGGTCCAGCTATTTGCTAGTAACATAATCTTGGGCAAGTTTTATAACTCTCTGTACCCCAGGTCCTTCATTTGCAACATGGAGATAATAATAATATGTACCATATCAGTTGAGGTGAGAATTACCTACTAATTTATGTGAAGCATTTTGTTTAATGTTTGGTACATAGTAAGCTCTCAATAAATGCTGGCTATAAAAAATGACTGAGCCAGGCCTTGGACCTAACTTTTCTTGGCTCCAACTCTAGTGGTCTTCCTATCACTCAAGTTTATGATATACTTAGAGAAGCAAGTTGAAATAAATTTCTTTTGAAATGCTCTTTTCAGGAGCATCTGAGGTCAAGGATGTCTTGTTTAGATTTTTACTCAACTCATAACTGAATTGCAGAGCAAAGATGAGAATTTAATGTTGTTATATCTTATGAAATCACTGCATAGAATGTAATTTTGGCAGAGAATATGCTGAAGATCATAATGTCAACATTGAGGGTTTTTTTTTATTTTAATTTTTTCTCCAGAATTTCAAACCTTGAGCAAATACGGCTAAATCTTTTTGTTATGACACATGCTCAGACTCACTGTGTGTCAAAGGAGGAAACTTCTCTTTCAACTTTAGATATTTAACACATCATAGGTTGCATCAATTATTTATTACTTTTTCTGCCTCTTCCGATTTCTGTGCAGAATATGTTATTCCAAGACCTGGATTAATTTAATCAATAATAATAATTTTAAAAAATGGGGAGTGATACTAAGAACAGAAGGTACAGTCTTTGGAGCCCGGGAACTTATAAATTATTCTGGCTGTAGTTACCTCTCCAGGCATACTCAGATATAATGGATCCATATTACCTGTTCTTATTAACAGGCTACTTCATTTAGACAACAGGTCTGATTGAGCTGATACCTCTTTCTTGAAATCCCCATGTTTGGCAAAATTCCAATCTTTGCCACGGTTTTTCAGTTTCTTGGAAGGAGAGAAGTGAAATTCCTTTTTGAAAGGTACTACTTGATCACTACTCTATTCTAATTTTTTGTTTGTTCCCAATCTCTATAGTTTATCTGGACATACTACTTTCTAATGATCTCCTAGGCGGTCATGAAGTTAAGGGGCAGAACCTTAGTACCAAGGGCAGGTCATGAGGTTGGCACTGGTTAATTTTGAGTTTCTAGCCACTGCCACCTCTTTATCCAGATAGCCCAAACAATCAAGGAATGAGGGGCAATACTGCAGAAGGCTATGACATTCTTATATCCCTCCACATTGGGAAAGTCTTCCCAGATGTCCAGTGGCAATTTTTATTCTGAGGTTAATACTGGATTGGGTAGCAATGTTCATCTTTGACATGTGGGAACATCTGATCTAGTTGGCAACTGTTCTATATCTGAAACGTTCTGGAAATGTTCCCTAAGATCTTTATGGCCCGTGTTTCAAAGAATGGGAAAATAAAGATGACCTTCTAATTTGGAATTTGGAATTTGGTGATAAGGATGAAAGGGTTACTACTCTTTGGAGCCAGAAAAACTGGGTTGGACTCTGTTATAAGCTGATTAATGTGGGTGAATTTTCAATCCATCCTTAGTTTCAGTTTTCTCATCTGTAAAATGGGCATACTAATACTGGTTCAGTGGTAGGTGCTCAGTCAACCCTCGGGCCTTGTGTTCCCCATAGTGAAAGTGCTATGAAGGAACTAGGCTTAACATCAGAGGCTCACAGGCATAGCTGGTCTGGCCTGAGCAACTTGTTTTAAAAAAAGAGTTAACGTATTCTATAATGTTGGGAGATTTTATATGAAAATCTGGTTGGTTGGCATAGTCAAAAGACAAATGATTGACTGGGAAAATAATTTGTAATAAAGATAAAGGGTTAATATCTGTAATATACAAGAAGGTTTTATCAACTGCTAAGAAAAAGACAAACAACCCAAGAAAAAATTGAAGAAAACATATAATGGGGCAAAGACTATGAAAAGGAAATTTAAAGAAGAAATGCAGACGGCTAATAAACACTAATAAACACACACAGTCAACTCCACTGTTAATCATGAAAAGGAAAATTATGAGAAACCCTCTTCCTTACTAAATTGGCAATGATTAAAAAGAGTGGTAACATCCCATGCTGGCAGTAAATAAAGAAATAGGTACTCTCATATATTGTTGGGAGTGTGAAAAGGTACACTCCTTGAAGAAAATAATTTGCCTATAGCTAGTAAAATACACACATGTTTGATTTAGCAATCCCAAGTTTGGGACAGTATCCCAGAAGAATAAAAGGCCAGCATATCAGGTTATATGTAAAAGGTATTTTTTTGCAGCATTTTTTGTAATGTTAAACACAACAGAACAAGCCAAAATAGTGGAAGCAACCTGCATGCTCATGAAGAGGGGAATGATTGAATAAATTTTGAAATATGCATTCTACAGATGGCAGCAATGAAAAAGACTGAGGTATAAACTGGAGGAATACCCACGCTATGCTGCAAAGTGAAAATAAACTGTTGTGGATCATGTATACAGCATGATCCTATTTTTCTTTAAAAACTCTAAAATCAACATATTTGTGTATTTTCCTGTAAGCATGAGAGGCATGTAAATATGGAGGTGAGAAAATCCGTTGGGACAGAGGTGGCACTGGAGGAGGTGGCTAGAGTGCAAGAATGCCAGCTTTTAAAAAAATTAGGTCTTGGCATTATTTTACACATAGAAAGCATACATTACTTATATAATAAGAGAACATTTCTAAGAATGTTTTTCTTTAGCTGCTGCCAATTTACATGTTCACTCTCCTAAAGCCCCTTGACCTTGAGGAAACATTGACAAGATGCCTTGAGGCACCCAACAGTGAAGCTGTCTGTCCTGTTTAGGAATCAAACCTTTGACCTTGGTCTCAGCACAAAGATCCCTTGTTTACACATCAGCATAGCAAACTCAGAGACTGCTTGCAAATTATGCAAATACATACCGATATATGGTCACACAACTCCTTAATTAACTATGATTTAATTGTTATGTTAGCCTTTTAATTCATAAAAAGTATGATACTTGAATTTCAGTATAGTATGAAGCTAAAATTATAAAGATTCAGCTTCAGATATAATAAATATAATTGCTCTTCTTTTCACTGATTTACCAGTCCTTTAAAATGTGTGTTTAATGTCATTGAAGCCATATCTGCTATTGTCACAACGGCCTATAGGTTTTAGATTAGTAAAGTCTTTGAAATATGACTCTCCTCAACAGAAAGAATCCTTAGCACTTGGCGTAAAGATTATAATCTTTGGCCTTCCTGTGGTAAGATTTACAACTGTGACCTTAGGCTCTATTTCTTTTGGAGTATAGTCACTTTAAGTTACCAGTGATGATTGCTTTGAGTTACTAGGTCAGCGCGAATTGCCTAATATAATGTTGGATTCGTGCTTCCCAAGGGCTGGGCAGTATTAGGGACATGAAACAAAGTGAATTTTAATGTCTGCAGAAGGCAGTGCTCTGATATATGAACCACCCCAGAAACAATGAATTTCCATGGCAGGAGATTTCAACACCAGTTCCTAACCTCTTCCATGCTATCCATCCTCTAATTCATAGAACATTATGAGTTCACTTTTAATTAGGTGAAATAATTTGAAACTACCTAGTAAAAGAGATGAAAAGAAAGAGTTACAAGCTAGCTCTACTCGAGGGCCGACCTTTTCCTAGAATGATAAAAAGGAGGTGTGTGAGGGTTGAGGCAAAGCTGAAAACCATGCCCTCCAATTTTGTTAACTTACCACGATCTAGAAGATGAACAGAAGCCTCCTCCCACTGCAGTTCGAAAATGAATATTTTGTTTGTTTAAAATTCATATTTATATCCAGGTGTCAAGCAATAAAGGCAGTTTATGAGTTTGGGTTTTACTATTCCGGCACTGCCTGGTTTTAACAGGAGGAGGTCACATACATGAAACCAGACCCTTCTATGATACACTGCATTTAAACATGTTGTCAACACTAGATGGCACTCTCGGGTTGCTTTTCTAGTACGTTCTTTCCATTCCAAGGTCCTTCAACATTAATTACCTCCTTTAAAAAGAGCAAACATGCTAGTTAAACAAAGGGTCCCCTTAGTTGCTCTGTAGTTCTGTTTTTATATTTATAGTCATGTAATCAATATGTTGGAAGAGTAATTAATTTTTAACCTCAGTCCATGGGGAGATCAAATGTTAGTGGAGTTAATGGATGGAACAGTCTTCATTATTCTAAAGTAACACTAATGCTAAGGCGGGGCAGAAAGTCGAACGTTGTAAACAGTTGTGCCATCAGACACAATTGTAAGGCAACAGTGCAGTGCGAGCACGGGGTGCTGACCTCTTGCCACTCCCCTTCAGTTTGGCTGTAGTTTTCGTTGTAGTCAACTAGACCCCCAGTGTGATTGAAAGAGTCTCCCAACTGATCTTTTAAACTATTCCCTTTCCAACAAATGCCATTGGAGTTATTATTCCAAATACAGTTTTGATTTCATTAACCCTCTATTTGAAAGCCTTTCATTATACCCCATTTCCTAACACCATAGGGTGAGAGTAAAGGCCCTTCATGATTCGGGCTCTCTTTACATTCCTGGAGCATCATCCTAGCTCCAGTTTTATGTGATTCCTCATTTGCAACATTTTTGCAGTGTTTGCCATGTACCAGACTGTGCTATGTTCTTCCAAGAGGGGTAACAATCCTGTGCAGGTTTGATATTGCATTGTATCAGTGGGCATGGAGGAATCACAGGACAGGGATGGGCTGGCATGGCCAGAGCTGAAGGGCTGGCAGCCAAAACGAACAAAGGACTTACCATCTTTATCCTGCTTATATCCTCCTATCACCCAACCGCATCCTAGAATTTCCAAATCCACTTCCCCAGCTCATGAGAACATAAGATCATCATGTTATAGGTGGGGAGGCTCACAACCAATTGTACACCAAGGCTCATGATCAATAGACACATTACTCTTTCTTTCCCAAATATTATTATATTTAAATTAATCTCTCTTGTTCCTTAATGGTTCTTATACTTTCCTGACTTCTTTGCTATCACGATTCTCTCCATGGGGGAGGTTCTTTTCCTGCCTAGCCATCTAGGTCCAAATGAGGTGCATCTGTTTTCACCCAACCTTCTTCAATCCTTCCTATTATAATGACTCTCTTTGTATGCTGAACTCCCAAATTTCTTTCTTTTTCTTTCTTTTTTTTCCCAGGGGTTTTGGGCTCAGTTACAGGTCATCTGAACCTCCATCATCAGCAGAATTAGAACTATATCTGGCAGTTTGGTTAGTTTAGTCGGTTGGAGTTCAGCCTTATTAACACCAAGATCAAGCTTATCAGCAAACCACCAAAAATTTTTTTCCCCTAAACTTATATAATTTATTACAATTAAGATCTGTCCTTAGTTTTCTTTTCTAATGAAACGTAAAGAATGTGAGGATTTGTAAATCTTTGTGTCCCCTACATTGCCTAACCAGATGCCCTGTGCAACACAGATGGTCTGTAAATGTTGAATTTACTGAAACTGGATAAGACAGTACTTGGTCAAAGGACCCAGCATAGATGATTGGGTTAGGTATAACTTATTTTGTAAAAAATCAATCATTAAAAGAGGAAGATTATTAAATGGCCTATTCCATAGAAAACACTGGTTGATATTGGTCTTGTACACACTGTGAAAGACTATTAGATGCCTGTCAGCATTCTCTCCTTCCTTAACAGAGTACTGTTTTTAGCTGGGCATATTGGGGTCAAGAATAAAGGACTACATTTTCCAGTCATCCCTTACATCTAGGTATAGCTCTAAGACTACATTCTGGTCAAATGTGTTAGTGGAAGACTTTTGAGGTCTTTTACGAAGGTTCTTGAAGTATGCTGACTCAGCCTTTCCTCTTTCTTCCTTAGACCCAGGAAACCACCTGGACCACAGGGTGACTTTGAGGACAGAAGCCATGCATTGGGATGGTGGAGCAGAAAGATGGGAACCCAGGTACCTGATTACACTTCACAGCCTCCACACTAGTCCCCAACTGCCCATCCCCAACCTGTTTTGTGTAAGAGAAAGAAACTCATCTCAATTTGGGGATTTCTGAACCTAATTCTGTTATAGACACTCTAGATTCATTGTGGATCATTACGGTTTTTGTTTTCAGAGACTTTCCCTAATTATGATTACTATCATGTGAGTTTACCATCTAAGTGTAACTAAGAGTTATGGTATTTAATGGGAACAGGTAAACACAGGATACACAATTTCCCACTTTAAAATAGAAGGCAATCCTGGATATAATTTGTTTTAATTTAATGAGGCAAACCTTGGAACAATTTGAATAAAATAAAATTCTTCAGAATAACAGAAGAGACTTGTCATTTGGGATTACTAGTTGTGATGCATAATGACCTAGATGATCTTTGCTCACCCATTACATTCAGTTGGGGTCTAGATAAGCTGAGCTAAAAGAAATGTTAGTTTCTTATTCCTTAGGGTATGCAGTGGCTCAGTTCTCTTTCTTTAGTTTTTTGGGGGTTTTTTTTGGTAGCTGGCCAGTGTAGGGATTGAACTCTGGACCGTGGTGTCATCAGTACCACTCTCTAAGCAACTAAGCAACCGGCCAGCCCCAGTTCTCTTTTTTTTTTAGAACCAGAGATTAATTATGTATGTGTGGCAGGAGCGGGTGGGAGAGGATTTAAAAAAAGGAAGAAATTAACATTTGTTGAGTATCTTGAACAGGCTTGAGGCAAAACACACATAATTTTATTTAATCTTTCCAGATGATAACCTTGCATTTTACCATAAGGTAAGTAACTCCTGCTCAGTCTCACCTCCCTGACCTCTAAACACTGTAGTGCTTTCTTTAGCTTCTCTGCCTAGATGATCTAATTCTGGTTCCATGGATTCACACCACCATTGCTGATACTTTTGTTGTTTATCTGTCTCTTTCTCCCTGCTTTGGAATAAGTGCCCCTTGGGGACAGCAGTCTTGGCTTCTATATTCCCTGCTGTATCTTCCTTCCTTCAAACAGTTCCTATCATATAGAGAAAGCCCTCAATACTATTTTTAAGTCGGATAAATGAAACACCAAATTTGTCCCTGGGCAAATCACGAGTAGGTGGAAGAGCTGATGGGAACCTGGTCCTATGTTGCCTCAAGCCCTTGTTCTTTTATTTCAAGTCCTCCCTGCCAGACAACCAGCACTCAGAGTTCTTTTCTGGTATTAAAGCAAGGGCAAGTTTCGCTAAATAAAGTGAAAAATTTCAGTAATGATTTTGTTAATTTGTGTTCCCTCTAAATGATTTTACCTGAACTTCACAGATGCTTTAGTTAACCATACATTTTTTATTTGAATTATTTAATTAATGGCCTCAACTCTCACTTTTCTCTGCTATCGTTTATTATTCTTTCTATGTATGAAGAACCATTTCCTTTTAAAAATAATGTTGTCCATAGCCTTATGAACTGGTTAATTTTCTTTCCAACATTTTCTTTTGGGCTGTGTAGATACGACCTAACAGTCACTGCAATAATGCTGTTGTTTCAAAGGGTAGAGACCTTTTTTTCTTATAAAAAAATTGAATGTGAATTAAAAAAAAAAAAAAAAAAACCCACCTCATACAGTGTGAGAATGCCTGTTTTTCTTGGTAATATTTCATTTCCTTAGCAAGACTATTTTCTTCTGCTTTCCATTGTCAGTAGACAAAAAAGATACAATTAAATCAAGGAAACCTGGCAGGGCCGATTTTGGAAAATAAAGTGAATTCACTTTCTGATTTGAACAAAGAGCAATTTGTTATGCTGGAAAAACACTGCCCTGATGAGATTCAAACTCAGTGTGTCTCCTGTTAGCACAGGGCACCACCTCGGATCTACATTTGTGTTTATTTTTGAGAAGGGGCAGTGATTTCACCCCCAAACTTTGAACTCCAAAGAGGACATGGAGTTGTTTAAGGGTCAACTACCAATGAGCACCCAGAATGCCCGAGCAAAGGCCCAGGGCCAGATTCTCTGCCTTCTCCAGCCCTGAGCTCTTTGATTCCGGGTGCAGACTGGCGTAAACAACTTCAGCAATTACATTGGAGCAAATGAAGTGCTGGGGTTGGTTAGAGGGAATTTTATGAGTTCTAAAGAGACTTTTGAAGTACATAATACATGTTGATCAATCTAATAACCATGATAACACCTGCGCTTGTATAAAACTTTGTCATAACATTTAATATTTACAATCAGCACTGTAAGGTATAATTATTTTAATTTTTTATAGACAAGGAAAACACAACTTAAAAAGATTAAGTGACATAGAAGGTCACACAGGTAGTAAAAGTCAAACTGGATCAGGACCCTGTTCCTTACATTGGGTTGGTACTACTAAAAAGGATGAAGAAAACCGTGTTTATTTTCATGATTTTTTTTTTTTACTTCCACACTGTTCTGGACTGTGCCAAACTTTGGACCTGTTTGTAAGTAATTTCACTATGGAGACTTCCACAGTGGATCTTTTTGTGGAGCGGGGCAGGTTAGAAAGAATAAAAAGAAAAAATGACAATGAGGGTCTTCAGAAATAATGACTGCCACTTATTGAAACAATATTGTTGAAAGCAATATTGAAACAATATTGCTTGCATTGTTTCAAACTTTGTACAGTCTTATGTGGAAGCCACTGTTAGTATTTCCATTTTACTAATAAAGAAACTGAGGCTCAGCAGGGGTAAGCAATTGGTGCAAAATCACACTACTGGTAAGGGGTGGAAATGATTCAAACCTAGCATGTCTGATTCCAAAGTGTGGTCCCTAAACTCTATGCTATAGTGCTTCTATCCAGAGTGAGAGTAAGGGATTGATCTGCCAGGCAGGTCACTAGGTGCTGATTTATGACTTATGACTGGATTAAGTCAGTAATATGATGTCAGGCGATTCAGGTTTCCATGTGGCTGCTTATGTAACAGGCAAAATTGGGTTGGATGTGCTCCTGCCAAAAGGACAGTTGGAGTGAAGGAAAGTAATTTGCTACAGTAAACAGCCCATGGCTGTGGTGTATCTTTGCCACACATAAGCACAGTTCCAGTCAGCTAACAGTTGTCAGTCAGCTGATATTCTGAAATAATACCTTACGGAATACTACTTATCAAGAATGGGCGATTTATTTTTATCACTTAAGTGTCAAACCCTTTACAACTTCCAAGCAGTGTGGAAACTTCCATTGCAAGAACGAATGAGAATTTTAGAAAGATGTGCTTTGCCGATTTTTTTTTAGTATACTTATTCTGCTTTGGCAAATGGAAATCAATAAGGAAATCTGTTTCTTTAATTTTTTATTGAGAAAATCATTTCAATCTTGGGCTGGTATTACTAAAAAAGATAATAAAAGTTGAGCAAAAACTTAAAAAAAGTATCAGTTTGAAGGGATATATATTGTAAGCTGAAGGGGATAGGGGTGGTTCAAATAGCTTGGTCTAGCCCTGTTTATAGCATATATCCCTAAGTTCAAAGTCACAGAGGTGGGAGTTTAAAGTCACAGAGGTAGAGAGACAATCTTCTTGACTGGGGAGGTCATGCTGAGGAATAGTTTGGTCAATAAGATGAAGATTTTTGAAAGATGGACCGAAGTGCCTGTCTTAGTTAAGACCCAACATAGGGTGGAACATTTCTGGAAGATTACGCAAGAGAGTGGTAACATCACTTACCTGTGGGGAGTAAGGATTAAGGGTGAGAGAAAGTGGTCAGAGGCTACTTCCTGTCCACATCATACCTTTTTGCCCAGTTAACTTTTTTCCACAAGGATATATTTTATTTTTATTTATTTATTTATTTATTAATTATTTTTTAAAAATTTATTTTGTCGATATACAATGTGGTTGATTATTGTGGCCCATTACTAAAACCTCCCTCCTTCCTCCCTCTCCCCCCTCCCACCCAACAATGTCCTTTCTGTATGCTTGTCATGTCAACTTCAAGGAATTGTAATTGTTGTGTCTTCTTCTCCCCCCCACCCGTTTTTTTTTTTTTTTGTGTGTGTGTGTGTGTGTGTGTGTGAATTTATTTATTTATTTTTAGCTCCCACCAATAAGTGAGAACATGTGGTATTTCTCTTTCTGTGCCTGACTTGTTTCACTTAATATAATTCTCTCTAGGTCCATCCATGTCATTGCAAATGGCAGTATTTCATTCTTTTTTATAGCAGAGTAGTATTCCATTGTGTAGATATACCACATTTTCCGTATCCACTCATCCGATGATGGACATTTGGGCTGGTTCCAACTCTTGGCTATTGTAAAGAGTGCTGCGATGAACATTGGGGAACAGGTATACCTTCGACTTGATGATTTCCATTCCTCTGGGTATATTCCCAGCAGTGGGATAGCTGGGTCATATGGTAGATCTATCTGCAATTGTTTGAGGAACCTCCATACCATTTTCCATAGAGGCTGCACCATTTTGCAGTCCCACCAACAATGTATGAGAGTTCCTTTTTCTCCACAACCTCGCCAGCATTTATCGTTCAGAGTCTTTTGGATTTTAGCCATCCTAACTGGGGTTAGATGGTATCTCAGTGTAGTTTTGATTTGCATTTCCCGAATGCTGAGTGATGTTGAGCATTTTTTCATGTGTCTGTTGGCCATTTGTATATCTTCCTTAGAGAAATGCCTATTTAGCTCTTTTGCCCATTTTTTAATTGGGTTGCTTGTTTTATTCTTATAAAGTTGTTTGAGTTCCCACAAGGATATATTTTATAATAAAAATAAACAAAGCAAAACATCATAAAAGATTGCTGCAGGCATAGGTTTTCAAGCAGGAAAGTGACATCATCAGATAAGTTTGGCAGCTGTTTTCAGGTTATAAGGAAGAGGTACTGCTATAAGGAAGAGGGCAGAATCAAGAGGTCAGCTGTTAGAATAATCTTGGAACAAGATGTTGAGGAATGACTTCTAAGCCAAGTATAATTCAGAGACAATATTCTAAAGCCCACATGGAGGATCCGCATTTTTTTTTTCCAGATCAGAGTATTTAAAATAAAATGATTCACGGCAAACATAATTTTAGGAAATTTGATATGCCTGTGCTACAGGGAGTTGCATTTTTATTAGCAGGTTAATTCTCTTGTCAATAAAACCGTAGTAAAAGTATGAGATAAATGTATGAAAGAAAAAAATTATAAAGGTTTTATATTTCCTGAATCACAAATGAATAAAAGAAATGAGTAAGAGCAGCATATGACACATTTTTGTACTAGCGTTTTTCCCCCTCCTTATGAATCAACTAGGCCCAATGGTGGCAGATGTGATTTTTTTTTGCTTTCTGTCACTTCAAGCATTCGTTTACTAAACTAACAGAATTTCATTAGGCAAGACTAATTCCTGAGAGCATTATCTTAGCCCATTAGCTTTCAGACAGTCATTAATTCCTGTGACATGTCCTGGGATGAGATCATTATTGTTATCATTATTATTTTTATCAATTAAATTCATTTTCAGAAAAAAAAATCTCTTTAATACTGGATATTTTCTTTTTGAAACATGTTTTTTTAGTATCTTTGTGATGGTGATTTGCTGCTTCTTAACTCAGGTGTATCCATAGACCCTTTGTTTACCACCTGAGGTAGTTTAAATTTTCTATGATTAATTCTCATTGCTCAACAAAAAATTAGAAACAGCTTGCAACAGTACCACAATAGGGTATTTGGGTTTCTTTGTAATTTGTCTTCACTGGGACTTCTGAAATGGGCTCTGAGGATCATGTGACTGACTTCAGAAGTGTGGTCTCTTGGGGCAGGATTTCACAAAGGCTCTGAATTTGACATTTCTTGTTTACAAGAATTGTTGCCACTGATGAATATGGTGGTTGTTTAGTCACAGTCCTATAGAAGGAAAGCCCCAGCGTGACTATAACGGAAAGAGCAGATGTCACAGGAACAAAGCGACAAACGCCAAAGTGAGGGCTTTGGCTGGCACAGAACTTTCTGTCCATCACCACTTCCTAGCACTCTTAGAGACAGAGAGAAGGAAACTTATAAAACAACTGCAAAAATTATAAACAACCAGGAAAGGTACATGAAATATGGTGTTTAAAAATTCCAGGCTACCTAATAAAAATAGGAATTGATATTACAGATCCCATGGACCATAAATGAGGAACACAAATGGTTGGGGAGCCAGTGAAAAACAGTTCTGACATGTTTGGATGCCAAAGATTTTTAAGGTTGATATGTTTTGGCCTGGTAAGATTTTATGCATTTTTGTCGTTCCAGCCGAGAGGTCTAAGGATTAGTGGGTTTCTGCAAGCCTGGAACTCATGTGGCAAAAAGAATGTACTCATGTGACAGTGAAAAAGTGAATGCATGAGGACAAAGGGCTACTTTTCAAGAAAGGGATGAAAATTAATTATCATTGTAACCTGGATCCAGTGCTTCAAAATAGTGATAGATTAGTAGTCAATTTAAATTAGGAATTTCGGGAATATGGACATTTTCATCTCACAATGCCTCTTTAATGCTACCTCATTTTCAGAATGCTTGTCCAGGTAGGATTTAACTGCCCAGGAGTACCAGAACCTGAACCCTATTTTAAATTGTCTATGTGGGGAACTAGCTCTTTATTAAAATAATAATAATGAAAATAATAAAGTATTAAGAGCTAATTTTATATGGGACTATTAACTGATTCATGTCAGCTTTTTTTTAGCCTACACTTTTTATTGATAAGAAAAACACATTCATCAGAATATCTCAGAAACATCCAGGAGAAAAGGGAGAAGACAGAAGTTTCCAATATTTATTGTTCTGTTTCCCATATTTGTTAAATATTTGCCTTGAAGCCAACACAGTACTAGCTGGATGACAGGATAGTAAGTCCTATTAATGATGGGCTTTTCATTACCATAGATATGCTTTTGCAATTTTCCTAGATTTCTGCTCCAGGGTCACATGGTAAGTCAATAGTAGTTATAAACCTCTCAGCATTGTGATCAATACCTTTGGCTGACGTAATCTAGACCTCTGGTATAATTTACAACAAAGGACAGTTTGGACAAGCTTCTGTTTTATTACCTTCAATTCACCAAGTGAAATATTTCACTGGTTTATGACTGAAGTTCTTTCCAATTTTTTGATAGATAGGGAATTGAGATAGTCCTGAAGAAAAATCGCAACTATGAAAAGGAAAAACAACAACAGGAATTTCTTCCTTTGCAGCATAATGTCTGCGTACTGGTGTATGTCCTGACATTGTCTGAAGTGCCACGAGAGTGAATGGTGTGTCTAGCCATCCAGATGGATGAGAATACCCATGAAGTATTCCTTATTTTCCAAACACAAAGCATTCAACTAAAACAATACTGTACTTTTTCTTAACCATCTATTTGAGCGAAATAAGGAGCAATAAGAATGTCTAGACACCAATACTGAGGACTGTGACTCCTGTCATTGCACCTTCGTGCAACATTCCTAAAATTTAGAAGGACTGATCGTTTTTATGTCTGTTGTATATTCTAGGTCCAAAGGCTAAAAAAGAAAAAAGGAAACTACTCATTGGGGAAGGGACTGAAGGGGTAGGAGGGCGTTCAGAGAATGAAGGGATGGAAGTATCCTTCAGGCGTCCTGCACTCCGGGGACTGCTACTGTCTTGTCACTGTCTCATCACCCTTCTCATCCCCCACCTTCGCTCTCTTATCAATGCTCAAGGACGAAGTAGAATCACAGCCTGTTTCTACTGTATAAAGCAGGTGTGAGGTGAAAAATGAGGTAAGGGTTTGGATTTAAACATCTCTAAGGTCCCTTTAAGGCCTAATTTCTCTTTTAGCCAACCACAGGCTACCTTTATGTGAGCTTGTCCAAGACTAGTGGTAACAATAATATTGGAATTGTTGAACAAATATGGTGTGTCAGGTTCCCTTACACAGTTTTCATCCTTGATTTTGTGAGATAAGTGGTATTAACTTATTTGGTTTGTGAGGAAACAGGTTTAGAGAGGTCCCGTATGTTGCCCAAGTTGACACAGGGCTTGTTCTGTTTGCCCAAGAGCCTGCACTTTTTGCATGTTTAAACTGTGAGGCCTCTTTAAGACAATTTACAGATTTAAGAAAAGCATAGTTCTAATATTCACTAACTGCATAATTTGTCTGTCTCTTCCATTAAATTCCTTGGGGTGAGAGACTTTATTTTTTCATCATTACCTAGAACAGTGCCTGACATACATAGGCGCTTGATAAATATTTGTTGAATTAAATAAAATACTAGTCAATTTCTTTTATATAATGCTAATTTGTTTCCTGAACTAAATTGTGTGGATTAGCAATGTGAGATGTCAGCATTCAAGCATTTGATATACTTTACAGGTTTTATGTGGAATCTGCTGTGTGGGTCAGAGAGAGCAAAAATACAATTGATGCTTACATCATGAAGTGAAAATTCCTGTGGTAATCAAGAATTCAGAGCATCAAGCAAAACTTTGCAAAGGATATCTTTTTGTCCCTTTTTGGGGACAAAAGGGACCCAGAAAGGTCCTATTTCCATTATCAGTGTTCACCAAACATTGTAGACGCTACATAGGCTATAACTTTATCCATGGTGGTTTAAAAGTGATTGAGTGAGGATTAAGAAAATGCTGTTTCAGTTCAACAATTATTTGAGAATCTACTAAGTGCCAGATACTAGGGATATAAAGATGACAGGTTCTTGTTCTTATAAGACATAGAGTCTGATTGGACTTTCTATGGAAATGCATCTTTTGGCTAGGAGATAGTTTAGCTGGGTGCAGGGATTGGATTATATCCCTGTAAAGAATCAGCTCCCACTGTATTTTTTAGGCATCAGTTTAACCTTGGGTCTTTTTAAAATCAGTTTCCCAAAGTGCCACATATTTCTTAGATGACTGAAATATCATCTTCGAATTGCCTTACCATTACAAGAATATACATGGAGATAACCTGAAGGTAGTTTCTCTGGTAACTGGGGGCTCCTGAAGGGTGGGCACCTGTGTAGATGGAAAAGTTGGTTTTGAGGGGGCAAGAAGGCATCTCTCTCCAACCCCCACCTAAGTATCTCTGTGCCAACCATGGGGCTGCAGCTCCATTATCATATCTTCTAGTCCAAGGACATGCCTTACTGCAGAAGAGCATCATGCTAAAACAGGGACCGGATGCTCTAGCGATTGAAAGATTGTCAGAAAAAT
This sequence comes from Cynocephalus volans, assembly GCF_027409185.1. Classification (NCBI taxonomy): domain Eukaryota; kingdom Metazoa; phylum Chordata; class Mammalia; order Dermoptera; family Cynocephalidae; genus Cynocephalus; species Cynocephalus volans. Next base: position 38,782,841 of record NC_084465.1, read on the forward strand.
GCTTGCAATTCAGCAACTCAGGGCCACCACTCTTAGAAAGAGGCTTCCTAAGCTTCAGGGATGCAAGTTTTTTATTCGCTACTGTCCATGCATTAACTGGACTAAGGCACTCAGATATGGATGAGCTCCATGCAGCCAAGTGAAATCAATCTTAGGCTTCCTCTGTTATTATGTAAATGGAGTAGCTAATCAAGCATGACTAGCAATAACCAACTCTCAGTATACAAGATGTTACATCACTTTATTTTAATTGTATGGTTTATCAGAACAACAACTATTAACATACAAAGTACCATTCAGCTCAACTGCAGGTATAGGCAGTGACAAGTATCAAATTCTTGGAAGAGTCACTTACTCCCACAGTCTGTCCAAATGCATTAATCTAAGGACAAATTTATAAATAGCAAACAAGATTTTCACATTGCAGCTTTCTCAAGCATGTATATACAGGTGTGCGGTCCTGCTGATGGGTCATTCCCACAAGTTCTTTCTGTTCTTGATGCATTCATTTTCTTGACCTTGATAGAGATATTTATTTTCGCAGAGCAGATTTTTTTTGTCATCCACCATTTTTGCAATACTCTGTGAATTAGCATTACTCTATGTTTATGAAATAGTAATGTTTGAATTGAAATATATCTGCAGTACAATTCCTTGTGTCTTCTGGTAAGTCTCACCATTGTCAAAGAGCTTTTGGTTATAATCATTTTCCTGCAACAACAGCCAAATTCAACTATTGGGTTTCAGTGTAACACACCCTCTTTGTAGCTGGCTGTGTTAACCCCTGGCTTCAAGTCCTGGTGATGTAATGAGGGTGGGGTGTACTGGTAATCAGTACATTTCCTTATCACTATTTACAGCCATTTAAAATCATGCCGTTATCAATCTGAGTCTGACATACCTTTTCTGAAATGTTCACAGTGCAGTATTTTTGTGGCCTAACAAAATTTTTCTTATATCATTAAAAATAAACATTTTTATAAAAATATACTTTAAATGTTTACATCGACAAAACCAGTTAGAGTAACCTATGCCACATGCACTATACAGTAGTAAGCACAAAATTCCACAGAACATAACATCACAGAACTCCTGTCCAGAGTAACTATTCATCCAGGTGAAATAGACAGAATTTTCAATTGCCTTTTTTGTTTTGTTTCTAAAATATGTTTTGCTAAACACAAAATATGTCCTAATGCAAAATGGGACTCCCCAAAAGTTTTGTCTTCAATTGTTTGTGAGGTGAGAAGCTGTCACCTGAGAAAGAGGCTAATATTTCCAGTCCATTGACCCTTTCTTTGCTCTACATATGAGCAGTGATTGGACCCAATGAGCCTTTTAGGAAGATGTATTCAGCTTTAAAAACATGTTGTTACCTTTAAAAATATTTATCATCACAAATTACTTGTTTTATTTTCAGAGTCACAATTAAAAAAACATAGACAAAACATCTAAATGTTCATATTCATTAGATCAGAACAGTATCATTCTCAAACAGTTGGTTTTTAAGTGACGTCTAAATATTTCATTGTGACTAAGCTATTTTATGAAAATCTTCTTAATGTAGTCTATGTACAATTAGTAAATATCCCCGTTAATTTATAAGCACATTTTGTGTCATGCTACTTTGAAAATGACTGCATTGCCTAGGGATATTCCTCCAACAAAAGGAATGTGTATACAAAATTTTAAAAGGGAATGTTTGCCTAATGGGTGAATGACAACATCCGTAATGAAAAATATGAGTGACCATACACCACGCAGAAGTTCTTTGAGACACTGTAATTCTAAATGAGTGGCCTGGTGCTGGGGCTGTCACATCTGTCCTGGACATCACCATCTCTTCTGAATTTTCTGTGATCATGAAGCCCTCAAAATTCATTGCCTCAGTTCCCCATGTGAAATCAAGGGGGACCCTGGGTTTTTAAAATTTCCACCCAGAATTCAGGTTTTGGATTCTAGTGCGACAGGAGTATTGTCATAGCTGCAGGGTTGCTCTTGGTCACTGGCCTGTGGGACCCAGCTTCTGGTTCTGAAGCTTTGTCAGATGAAAAATTCCTTAGAATCCAGCAATTTAAATAACAATACAAAGTCTTAGTGCCATTTTGGCCAAAACAAAAAATATTGGATGGCATTTCAAAGGCCAGGCAGTGATAAAACTACTGGACAAAGTGTGGACTGTTGTTTCGACTAGTACTATTACGTTTCTCAGAAGACGGCTGGTGGGGTATCCATCCATCATGTGTCCACCTCGCCGTCAACGTTATCTTGTGATGACAACAGAGAAGGATAGGGAGCGATGCATTTTACATTCACATAAGTAGCGTTCACATGGACATAGTGCTCCCCGATGAAAGTAGAGAAGATCGCAGATATCCTGGAGACCAGTTCAGAAAAGGAAGGGCGCATTTCGGCTTTAGGGTGCCAGCATTTGAGCATCACTTCATACCTGTTTCGGAAAGAAGGAAATGTTGTGAGAAACCCCTTGAAGGCAAGCATTTCTGTAAAAGTAAAGAATGTGAGAGACAGACGATCCTGTTGGGATTCCTACTTACAAGGGGTCTGGGCAGTATTCGGGTTGTAAGAGCCTTCTGCCTTGCAACAAATAAACAGTTATATCAAAGGTGTTCACATCAGGATAAGGTGGGGCTCCTCTCGTCATCAGCTCCCAGAGGAGCACGCCGAAGGACCACTAGTAAAACAAGGAAAAGATGGATCCAGGTGAGACAAGTGTGATCATCCAAATATGAAAGAAAATCAGTAGGTCTTGATAACTAAACTTGCCTTAACAGATTCAGTACTGTTGCTGTTTTGGGCAAAAATTTTTTCAAAGGCAATCATTAAGCTATACATTTCATGGCCTGTTTAAACCAGAATCGAATAAGTTTTAGATTACAAGTAAGTGTGAAGTTTTCAAAAAGAATACCAGGAGTCTATGTGATGATTAAGATTTCATCTGTAATTAGTAGCGTACATTTTTCAAGTTCTCTCTTGTAGTGTCAAAGCACAAACACATTTTTATCCTGTTCTCTTCCAATAGCTTCACTACAATGTTAGATTATTAGTAAAAGAAGAGGACAGATAAAGGAAGCCATCCAGAATTTAAATTTGTGGGATTTCAAAATGAATATAAATACTCTTTAAGAAACATAAGTGTATCTAAATGTTAATATTTAAAAGGAAAACCTTAATCAGTATAAGCACAAATCCATACTAAAATCAGAAATATAAAACTTCTAGGCAATGTTGGGGCTCAGAAAATGAGAGCCCAAAGTATGGCACTTTGGCTTGCTGAGTACTTTAAACTAAAGGAGACTGAAAGGCCTCCAAAGAGCCTCAGAAGCAAAGTCTCTTTCTGACCTTCTCCTGTTCTCCTGTTTCCTGCTCCTCTCCCTTCCCCAAAGTGAGTCATAGAAACCAGAAGTCCACTTCTCCAAGGTGGGTCATAGAAATAGAACCCTTCTGCCCTAAAGCAAGCCATAAAACCTAAAAATATTACTCCAACCTTCCCCCTTCTTTCTGTGTAGGAGCTGGCCGTAAAGAAATTCTGACCTACCATGTCCTAGTAGGTCATAAGACCCTCATTCCAGAGGGTCCTTCCCTATGCCCAGGAGGAAGGAACGCTACACAGAGATGCCAAAAACAGTCTGAACACACAGGCCTTGCTGGGTTTCCCCCCTCAGTCTACTATCAGTAGATCTTACCCTTTTGTCCAACATTTCTACACAGCTGTCCATTCTTCATCAGACTCAAGCATAAAAACAGTATTCCCTGGGTCTTTTGGTCTTTATTTCTGAAGCTTCCTGTGTCTCATCAACTTTGATTAAATCCATTTTTAATTGTTTTTTTCTTGTTAAGGAGTCTTTTGTTATAGGAATGTCAGCTGTGGCCCTTATGATGGGTAAGAAAAGGTATAATCCCTTTCCTCCCTGACAGCAACAAAGCTCTCTATTGAAAAGTGATTTCAATAAAACTGTAATTTGACCATGTTAAAGTACTAGATTCATATAAAACAGCTGTCTCAGAAGATCACAGGGACATGGAGAGGTTAAGCGACTTGCTAAAAATTCCACAGTACATCTGAATTCACATTGGGATAAAGATTTGAGTTCTTGACCCTTGGGTCTTGCTTGGTCTGCCGAACTTCACTAAATGTGCAATTCCTTGATTTAAGACACTCTACTCAGAATAGATCAGGTCATACATATTATCTCTCCCTGGATGTGTGCCAAGGTGAGAATGACATAGGAGAGAGAGTAAGTCAGCATGTGCAGGTCACCCTGTGCAGAGGACGAAGCAGTCCTTGCTCAGCAACACTTCCAGGCTACTACCAGACTAAGAAGCATATGGGGGAAGAAATGAAACTGAAAAACAAGTAGCTTAGAAGGGAAAGAGAATCTAGACCAAACAGGTGGAGTAGAAAAACATAAAACTGAGAGGCAAGTGTAGCTTGTAATACTCATATAAAGGAGAATAAAGCATGCCTTTGAGCATGGCGAAAGAAAGAAATAGGTAGATACTGCAGTTGCTGATACAAGTCTTCATTAATAGCTCTTTCCCTTTGCCCAAGTGCAAGAACTCTTTAAGGTCAACTGACTCCTTGATTCAAATGGAGAACACAAAACCCTTCCCGGGTGGGACGAGGTAACTTTGCTAAGTCAACCTTTCATAATTGAAATTTTCAAAGCCTGAAAATCCTAAGTCACTTCTGACAACTTCATTCTGGAACCTTCAAGTTCCAGAATTTGCATTAAAATTTAAATCAACTTAACAATGGATCCTTGATCTATGGACCTGTGATCACGTACAAGATACTTTCCAAGTTACTGGATTGGTCCCAAGGCTGAATGAAAAAGGGTTGAGAGTACTGTGCAGATAACTTTCACACAATAAGATTGTAACTATAATATAGAGGAATACTATGAGTATAAAAGAAGAACAAATGTTGCGAAAAGTCAAAGAGATAACAGTGGGGTACTGAGAAAGTCTTCAAGAGAGTGACAGTGTAGTGGGTCTTGAGGAACAGGGAGAATAGGTAGACGTAGAATGAGGGAAGAAAGAGTGTTCTGGATGGAGGGGGCCCAAGGGCAAAAGTGCCCATGTGTTTTTGAATCATAAATAACAATAGCTGGAGTAGGTGATGGGACCAGGAATAGATAGGTTGAAATGGGTCTGTGCTGTGGGGTTCTTAAACATTGAAAGTGGGTTAAACTGGTCTATGGGACATGACTGAGTTGCACTCCTGGAGAATGCATCTACAAACACTGTGCTTACAGCAGAAAGGAGACACTGATCCACAATACGGATCCGTTAGGAGGGTTCTGCTTAAGAATAGGTGAGGGGTTCTACTTCATGCTGGCAACATGCAAGCCTATGAGGCTTTACTCCCAAATTAGGGCGGGGGAAGGGAGTATTTGTGATATAATGAGGTATGCACAGGCGTCATACCCTTTAAAAAACATTGTCTTATTAATCCTTATAATGGATTGTAATTGGTTACAACCTTGTAATGTAATTGGTTTTGTCAATGTTTTAAGGGTAAGGAAACCAAAATTCTGAGAGATTGATTAGTCGCTGGTGATCAGGTCTCCCTAACTGATAGCCTAGGCTATATATAGGTTTGTCTGAAGACAAATTCACAAATAAGAAGCAGAGTTGGGCAAATTTATGAGGCATTATAGGACAGTAGCAACAATTACCTATTTAGAGGAGAGCTGGAGGACTCATGTGAAGGAGGCAGTTTCCAAGGAAAGCACTTGTACTGTCTGCATGGAAAACTCCCCTTAAAACATCTTGGGACTGACAGGATGGTGTTGGGGGGGGGAGGGGGCAGCAAAGGAGGAGAATAATGTGGATTGAGAGCAGCTGGGCTGTGTCTGTATGTGTGTTTAAGTGTGAGGGGAGAGGCAGGTGCACAGTGCATGTGCATTCAAGTCAGTGTTAGTTTTAAGACAGGATTGCTCTGTTATTCATGCATATTGTGGGGCATTATTCAAGCCATTTTGAACATCGGAGCCCCAGCAGTGAGCTCATGTGAAGAATCTCTGCCTAGCTCTACCAAAGGTGAAGATCAATTATTAGATGTGAAAGACAGTTATACAAGGGTACTTCAAAAAGTTCATGGAAAGATTTGTATCATCTTTCAGTTCTATTTTTCCATGAACGTTTTGAAGTGTCCCTGGATGCTCTAAAAAGTGATAGGGTCGCTGCTGATAAGCAAGGAATGGAAACAGGCGAATTTGAGCATTCAAGAGTAGGTAAACTGAGACAGAACTTCAAAACTAGGATTGATAAAAAAGAAAAAAAAAGAGGATAAATTAAAACATTTTTATCAATTGGTAAACTGATAAAATTTTCAACAAAATTAAAAACTTCTCTTTGAAAAATAATGGTAAAGAAATAAAACGGCAATCCACAGACTAGAAAAATGTATTTACAAGAACACATATTTGATAACACATACCTATATCCAGAATATATAAAGGACTCTGACAATACAACAACAACAACAACAACAACAACAATAATAATAATAATAATAATAATTATTATTATTATAATGCCAATAAACCCCCCCAGAAAATAAATCCTAAAAAAAAAAAAAAAAGCAAAAGATCTGTGTATACACTTCACAAAAGGAGGTATAAGGATGGCAAATAAGCACATGAAAAGATGCTCAACATCATTAATCATTAGGAAAATACAGATTAAAAAGAAAATGAGACACAACTACAACCTAAAATTGAAAAAACTGACCATGCCATGTGCTGGGAGGATGCTGCACAACTGGAATACTATGGGTTGCTGGTAGGGATATAAAATGATACAGCCACTTTGGAAAACAGTCGGCAGTTTATCATAAAGTTGAGTAGGCACTTACCTTACAACCCAGTAGTTTTATTCCTAGGTATTTACCCAAAAGAGATAAAAATTATGTTCACACAAAAACCTTTAAGCAAATGTCACAGCAGTTATAATTATGTAATTATAAGTAATTGCCTAAAACTGGAAAGAACCCCAATGGCTTCAACAGGTAAATGGATAAATAAAATGTGGTATATTTGTACAATGGAATACTACTCAGAAATAAAAAGGCATAGCCTACTCCACTATGGAAAACAGTAGAGAGGTTCCTCAAAAAATTGAAAAAAGAATTCCCACATGATCCAGTAATCTCACTTCTGGGTATATAGCCAGAATAATTGAAAACAGAATCTCAAAGAGATCTTTGCACACCCATGTTCATTGCAGCATTATTCACAATAGCCATGAGGTAGAAGAAACCTAAATGTCCACTGACAGATGAATGGATAAAGAAAATGTGACATATCCACACAATGAAATATTATTAAGCCTTAAAAAAAGAAGGAAATTCTGTCACGTGTTACAACATGGATGAACCTTGGGGACATTATGCTAAGTGAAATAAGCCAGTCAGAAAAATACAAATACTGCATGATTGCACTTATATGAAGTATTTAAAGTAGTCAAACTCTTAGGGACAGAATGTAGAATGGTGATTGCCAGGGGCTGGGGAAGGGAGAAAGGAGAGTCGCTGTTCCATGAATATAGAGTTTCAACTCTGCAAGATGAAAAAGTTCTAGAGATCTATTGCATAACAGTAATTAACACTACTTACTGTACACTTAAAAATGGTTAAGAGAGTAAATTTGATGTGTTTTTTTTACCACAAAAAAAAAAAAAAAAAAGGAATGAACTACCGATACATTGATACTACTGATACCACGACATGGATGGCTGTCAAATGCATCATGCTGGGTGAAAAGAGACAGACTCAAAAGGCTACTGACTGTATTATTCCATTTGTATGACATTCTAGAAAGGGTAAAACTTTAGAGACAGAAAACAAATAGTGATTCCAGGTCCTGGGGATAGGGTGAAAGTTGACTAAAAAGGAGCACAGGAACTTTTCTAGGATGATAGAACTGTTCTATATCCTGATTGTGGTGGTGGTGGTTACACGACTGCACGCATTTGTCAAAACTTGAAGAACTGGACACTGAAAACAGTGAAGACTAGATAAATTGCACCATGGTGATGCTACTCATAGAAATCCGGAAGTGAGGAATTGCCAGTGTAGCAGGAGAGAATTTGATTTTGAATATGGTAAATTTGTGATGCTGGTGATGACATCCAGGTAGAGGGGGCAAAGGTGATCACTGATGGGAATGGCTGTAATTGCTGAGAGAGGCCGACCCCTGAGGACAAAAGTCCTGGGGTACGGCTATATCTATAGGTGCAAGAAGCAGACAAGGGTAAAACACACTGAGATTCAGGGGGAAAACCAGATGGTGCAGTCTTCCAGAAACCAAAGGAAAAGGAAATTTCAAGAAAGAAGGGATGGTCGACAATGTTAAATGCTTCAAAAAATGAGGCAGGATGAGAGCTGAGAAGAGCCAGCTGGACTGAATAACTGCGCAGTCAATACAGACTTAAAGAAAGAGCTTGTAGTATGTGTGAAACACTGCACAATGCTGGCTATGAGCATTTTCAAGTATAGTGACACTCCAGGTTTGTTTGAATGGAATTAAAGAGTATTCAGACTTTAGCTGAACTCATGGAAACAGGCAAGTTTTTGCTTGTAGGTTTTAACATGCATATGGCTTATTACATGCTTTGTGGAATGTTCCATGTAAACATTCAAAAGATTGGTGCTGTCCTGGAAGTGAAACTTTGTGCAAATTTATCTATGCAATCAGTAACCATTTGCCAGTGCAGCATTGTGTATGAATTGCTCAGGTTCAGCCTTTACATAATACAATTTAGTGTCTTTCAATGAGAGAGTGAGAAGGAGAGAGAGAGAGAGAGAGATGGCAGCATCATACTCATATCTGCAGAAGCCCAAGTAAACTTCCAGTCAAATATTTGAGTGACCGTTGCTATGTGAGAAGCGTTGGCCTCTGTGCTGTGTGTGTGTTTGTCAGGGAGGTGGTGGTAGTGGTGTGTGTTGTGTGTATGTGTGTGTGTATGGCTATCAAAAAGCTCGAATCCCAACCCTTACCTTGAACATCCAAAATTTCATTAGGCTCTTTTTTAAAACACAGCTTTGCTCTGGTATAATCTGTAGATCATAAAAGTTACCAATTGCAAGTGTATATAGTCAATGATGTTCAGTAAATTTATATAGTTGTGTAGCTATCATCACAATCCAATTTTAGATCACTTCATCACTCCAGAAAATTCCTTCATGCCCATATATAGTCAATCCTCACTCCCATCCTGAGCCCCAGGCAACCACTGACCTGTTTTCTGTCTCTATAATTTTTCCTCTTTCTAGAAATTTCATATACATGGAATCATTCAATACGTAAACTTCTAAGTTTGCCTTCTTTCACTTAACGTAATGTTTTTGAGGTATCCATGTTGTAGCATGCACCTGCAGTTCCTTTATATTGCTGAATGGTATTATTCCATTGAATAGATATACCACATTCTGTTTATCCATTCACCAGTTGATGGACGTTAGGATTGTTCCTGGTTTTTGGCTATTATGAATAACATGGCTGTGATCACTCTTGTACAAGTCTTTGTATGGGCATATTTTTCCATTTCCTGTGCTTATTAGCTAGCTATTCATACATCTTTTTGGAAAAGTGTCTCTTCAAATCTTTTGTCTTGGGTGATTTTGTCTTCTTATTATTGAATTGTAAGAGTTAGCTCCGGCTCTTTGTGGCAGACTGTCAAGTCTGAATAAACAGTATGTTCTTTGAGGATAGGTTAATCCTCCCACACCTTATGCCTTCATCTGACACCATTACTAACATATTCCCAGGCTTCCTCTCTAGTGTCCACTTTTTTCAAATCTTTCAGAATCTTTCAGGATTAGAATCCCTGGCATGAAGCTCTACCATGTGCTATCACTTTCTCTTATCAATCTCACATACCCTGCAGTCCCATTCCTCCACCATGACCTGTGACATGCTTATTTATTAAAAACAAACTCCCAGTCATCCCAACTTATTCTCTAATGTTTCCTCCACCTCCTCCCAGGAACTGAAACTCGGCTTTCCCTTGAAGACCACAATTTATTTGAAACTCCTACCAATGAGGCCACACCTCTCCTTCTTGCTGACTCAGAGGGAGGCAGGTGAGATGACGTCTCATTTCCCTGTACTGCACTCACATCCTTGTCCCCTGTCCTCTCTCAACAGCTGCCAATGCTTTCTCTTTTGCAGTCCATGTTTTCCTCTATAAACATTATTTTCTGCCCACCTGGTTTGCTGGTGTCATGGGTTTGTGCTTTTTCCTTTTTCAGATGTTATCCTTAGGACTGAAACATCAAATGTTTCACTACCTCCAGACATCACAGTTGTCTTGACTCCCAGGCTCCTCAGCGCAGTCTAGACCTCTGGGTCACTCAAGTCACTCAGCTTCCAAGACCCTTCTGGTGAACTGAGTAGCAGTAGACCCCTAGGACCATCCCATTTCTTCTTGAAATTTTCTCTTTCTCTGGCTTTCATGGTGGTCACTTCTCCTGGGTCTCCTACCTCTTTGCTCTTCTCCCTCACTTTATATATGTAGGTCCTCCTGAATAGTTGCTTTTGGACTCTCAAAAGCATTTTCCCAGCATTGATTTCTGCTGGACTGAACTGTGCCCCCGCAAAAGTCATATGTTGAGGCCCCAACACCCAATGTGATGGTATTTGGAGACAGGGCCTTTGAGAGGTAATTACGTTTAGATGAGGTTATGAGGGGTCCCTTACCATGAGAATAGTGCCCTTAGTGCCCTGATAAGAAGAGGCACTGGAGAGCTTGCTTCGTTCTCTCCAGCCATATGAGCACACAGCAAGAAGGCAGCCTTCTGCAAGCTGGGAAGAGAGGCTTCACCAGAACCCAACCAAGCCGGCACCCCGATCTAGCCTTCAGAACTGTTAAAAATAAATTTCTGTTGTTTATGCCACCCAGTCTATGGTATTTTGCTATAGCAGCCCGAGCTGACTAATTCAACTCAACTTTTTTTTTTTTTACAAGCTTCAGATCCACATTTCCAATAGCCTGATGGGCCTCTCTGCCTGAATATCCTACTCCCAAGCCAACTCAATGTGTTCAAGGCTCAACTTGTTATTTTTCCTCCTACTCTGGCTTTTGCTCCTGTGCTTTACATACTTGTTATCGTACCAGCATATAACTTTTCTCATCTTTGACTTTTATCAATTCTTTGATAAATAGTGCTGATTCTACCTCTGAGATGCCTCTCCTTCCATCTCTTCCATTTTGCTTTCAAAGTTTCGATATGGTTTCAAGTTCTACCTCTTGCTTCGTTTTCCTGCCTCCACTCCTCAAGTCATCCTACAGAATGAAGAAGGATTGCAATCTGATCTGATTACATTTTTATGTTTCCATGTGGCCAGAGAATAAATTCTAGACTCTCTAGTTTGGTTTTCAAGGACCTCTATGATCTGGTATGAATATATTTTTCTCAATTTATTTTCATAAGTTCCCTCTGTGCCTTCTGTTCTTGCCAAATCACTAAGTACTGTTTCCTTGGAACTTTAAAGATACTTATACTTTCTTGTCCTTTTGCCTCACCTGGATTGGTATTTCCATTCACCCAGATGCCCAATTCCAAACCTGTCCTTTAAGGCCCATTTCAAACATTACCTCCTCTTTAAGGTATAAGGCAAATGTGTTGGATCTGGCTGTCCATGTGAGTGTCCCTCCCATCCTCAGTGCTCAGGTGCATGCCTTTTGAAGCTTGTTCTTGGCTCTTGCAGATAAAGGAGGACACTTTGCTAGCTAGGTGCAAGGAATGTGCCCTCACTGCTAGACGTGCCTAGTTAAACCCTCCAGATTTCTTGAGGTGGAATTCTTGCTGCCCTTGGGCTATGAGAGTCAGAGCTAATTCCAGTCTACTTTGTGTCACAATCATCAATGGCCATGTTTTCTCTTCCTTCTGAGCTACAGCTCTTGGAAGACAGGGTTCCTGCCTGGTTCAGCTCTGGGATTCCTAAGGAGCCAGCATGGTATCCCACTTGAGAAATGTTTTTGAATAAATGAGTAAATTTATAAAAATATACAATGGGTACCTATCAGAGAATCTAGTCTATTTTTAAATATGAAGAAAACTGAAATTAGTCTCTCTCTTTATTTTTTTAATTAAGTAGACATAAAACTGCAAAGAGAGTTGGGTATGGAAGTAAAAGAGGAGAATGTCAGGGATGATGAGTACATTACCACATCTGACTTGGTGGTAAACTTCTGAGTCTGCAGACTTTCCAAAGCCATCCACTTCACTGGCAGTTTTGCACCTGTTTTGTTGTGTACACTATAGTATTCTTTATCATACATATCTCTGGCAAGACCAAAATCCGCAACCTTGACAGTGAATTTTTCATCCAGCCTAGAGAAAGGACAAAAATTATTACTGGTGGTTGAAGCAGAATAATTTATAATGATGCTGAATATCAGCCAGAACAACTGGCTTCAGTATTTGAAATCCATAACTTCTGAAGTGAGTGCTTCATTTGGCTTCTACTGACTAATGCTAAATTACAACAGAATTCTTGAATAAAAATGCTTGACATTTACATTACAAATTCAACAGGCTGAGGAAAGAGACCATGAATGATATGGTATAAGAAAATCCTTTTTGCTTTAATATAGATCTGGAGCAGTAGTAAAGCTGGCTCCCCTCCCAGCTTCCCATGGTTGCTAAATAGAGTATGCCAACTGACTACCCCAAGCAGTCACCAGTACTCAGTTTTATGGGCAAGACATGTCAGGGTACTGTTATTTTACTTTTTCATTCTCAAATAGGCTAGATTAGTACATAAAACTCATATATTCTACCACGGAGGCAATAGGGAAATAAGGTACACAGTAAAGCATCTAAGAAAAACAGCAGGTTCAACAAAACTCAATTTCTGCTATCTGGGGCTATGTATCCTTTGTTTAAGCTGGCTTTCATGTTGTTGCACTAACCAAAACCAAGGCAGGAAATTAATAGCACCGCTCTTTCATTCACACATACCATAAGTCATGAATCAGTGCTATGAAAGGAAAAGCACTGAATCAATTACAAACTGTTGACCGTTGTGTTATACAGCCAGGCAGCCAGACACAAATAAAGTTCTTTGTATATTCATTCCCAAATACCATTTTTGGAAGGACTTTTGCAGACTGACTTCAAATTCACTCTTGGGAAGTTACAAATATTGGTATTTGTGTTACCAGCCCTCTCCTTTTCACCATAAAATGCTGAAGATCAAATTCTCACTCCCAAACACTAATGCAGCATGAAACCACAACACAGGGGGCTATTTGTGGGAAGGACCAAGAAAAGCAAAAGTACACAACAGCTGTTTAAGACCCCCTATGGAGAATCACTTTTAAATTCTCCATTCGATAAAGCCTGAAAGTCCTGCCCACATCCCCAGGGCTTACACATCAATTTAAAACTGTAACGGAAATAAAGGAGTAAGAAGAGAAAACAGCCTCACTAGCAGGGAACAATGTGAAACAGATTCCTTCTTGTCACTTAATTTGGACTATGGGCACAGACATTCTAATACTTACATACAGTTTCTTGCAGCCAAGTCTCTGTGGACAAACTTTTTGCTTGCAAGATACTTCATGCCTTTGGCTACTTGAAGGCCAAAGCCAATGAGATCTTTCACAGTTGGGTTCTGCAATCAAAGACAGTTAGAAAAGCATAAACTAAGCATCTACTGCTCTAACTCTGATCTCAGAATTCTGAAATGTTTTTAAAAACGGTCTTGTCTCAGATAATAACTTGTGCCCTGTGGAGAGCACCAACCATTTGTTAAGTACCTATTGTATGCAAAGCACCAGGCTGGATGTGTTTGTAGATTATGGCTAATTCTTAATACACTTCTGTAAGACAGGTGTTACAGGCTCTATTTTCCAGAAGGTGTTTTATAATGTAAGTTTGATTCTTCAGGTACGATGAGGCCAACAGACCAGGAGATAATTGCCATTGAAAAATAGTTTGTTATTCCAAGAGGAGGAGGCACATGATACCATGTCCAGCCACACAGGGAAGCTCTGGAGACAGTCAAGGAGCAGAGGGAGTGAGGGGAAAACGTGGGCCAGGGCCCATGGGAAGGAACAGGTGAACAGGGCAAGAAGGCTCAGGATTGGTTGATTTGAATAATTCCAGTAGTTGGGGGGAGGGGGTGGGGGAAGGATATAGGTGCTGTCCCTCATTGTCTGCTACCTTGCCCTGGGGTGATTAGAGCAGTTGAATAGTGGCCCAGCTTGTAAAAGCCTGATAAAGGAGCTGCCTGGGGTATGGGTTCTAGATTGGTGGTTTGCATGTGAAAGGTATGCTCTGAAGGCAAGTTGTTGACTCTCTCTAGGAATTTGCTAGCCTTAGGAGGGGCAGCCCCTCCAGGGTCAGCAAGGCCCATACGTCAAAGCACCAGAAACACACAGTTAATACAGAAGGCTCTGAGAGGAATAAATCACTCCAAACTACTCAGATGGTAAATGGTGGAGTTAGAATTTTAATCTAAGTTTATTAGGCTCCAACAGCTACCTTGTGGTGAAATCAATCATCTTAGAAGCCCTCCTAATGGGACCGAAGAACCAGCCCACAACTCCAGTGGCTCTGGACCCACCCAGAGAATAGGATATCCCATTCTCCACAACTCTATCCACAGAATTGGATGAAGAGAGGAATGACTTTAGTAACTATAAGAACTGTATCTGCGATTGCACAGATGTCACTGTGGCTGACAGCCCTGACCGGGGCCTGGCTTTCAGGAACAGGGCATCTCTTCCTCAGCAGCCACTGTGGAGTTTGTGAGCACAAGAGGCAGAAAGTGGGGACCTGCAAGAAGGGCTGCAGCCCCCCCCCCCCCCAATGCACACAACCTGTGGAGAGGACAGTTGCTTGTCTTTAAGACACATCTGTGCTAATGGTCCTCATCAGTATTGATGCCTTGGGTTAAAAAAGGCCATGGTACTATTCTGTAGTGGATAATAGGACAGCTCTGTCATGCTTTAACCCTGGGGGAATAATACCCTAGAGAAGGCAGCACATCCAACCAGATTAACTCATCAGGATAATGACAAGAGCTAAAGTGGGAAAGTGGGATCTCTCAGGGCAGCTTTGTGCTTTGTAAGGTAAATTCACCTTCTCTGTAAAAATTCACTGCCAGGGAGTGTTTTATTCTTTTGGTTGAACACAAAATATTTCTCTACTGTCCTAGACTTTATTTTCTTTGAGAATTTGACCCCATGTTTATAAAGTTGTTTTTGATCAAGAGTAAAGCTGCTCTATTAACTCCCACAGAGACCTGGCCAGCAGGAGCCAAGAGGGGGCCATTGTGAGTTCAGTTCTGGGGGCTCCTTCCTCACTCTTCCTGGCTCTGGCCCAGCTGACACTTGTGCACCCTTTAGGTCCTGGCATAAATGTCATGAAGAAAACTCCCTTCTGCAAGAGCCTTCTAGAGTTAGAACTCCATGTGGGCAGAGGCTCGCTCTGTCTATATTTCTCCAGTGCTGTTCTTGGATTCTGGCACTTAGTCGGCACTCAAAGATGACTAAATGTATCTATTGGGGGATGGTAGAGCAAGGCTACTTGCAGCACAAGTAAGAATCATTGCCCCAGGAAGCCCTACCAGGTATCACTGTCTTTCCACCAGGATAGAAGATTTTGAGGTGCATTTGATGTGCTAACATTTTACATGTACATCTTTGGCTAATAGCTTTTGAAAAGACTCAAAGCAGGTATATTTTGAAGGGCTGGCTGGCTTACAGCAAGTTCACCAGTTAGTAAGCTTGGTAATATACTTACATGAGTCTCATTTCGAATGAAATTTCGAAGATCTCCATGTTTCATGTATGGTAAGACCACCAGTGGAGACCCTTCACTTCGAAGGCAGATGCCCAAGAGGGAGAGAACATTGGGATGACTAAAATCTTTCATGATGATTCCCTCGGTCAGAAACTGGGAAACTTCTCCTATGTCAGTGATTCCTAAGAAATCCAGCAGTAGAGAAATTAACTTCATTATGGAATAATAAATACCTTGTCACATTTAGAAAGGACAAGCAATGGCATGTAAAATCAGGGTTGCATCTTGTCCTGAGGCCTTAACCTTAGAGTGTTCTTTTTACAATACATCTTAGTGAATGATGTCACCCAGCATGGTGCCCTCAAGTCCCCACCTATACCCACTTTTATAAGACACAGTCCAGCAACCAGTTTTTCTCGTACAGAACCACAGTTTATTTCATACAGAAAAAGGATAGAGAGCAGGCTAGTCCATTATGTAGTGGTTGCCTAGGGCAGGGGTTGTAAAGGGCCTTTGCTGTAAAGGGCCAGATAGTAAATATGGTTTGGCTTTGTGGGCCATGTGGTCTCTGCTCCAAATACTCAACTCTGCTACTGAACCATGAAGAAAGCCGTAGACAATAAATGGCTGTGTCTCCATAAACTTTACTTATGAGAACAGGTGGTGGCAATAGTCTGCCAATTCCCAGGCTAAAATTTGAAGACTAATCATCATATGGTATCTAAGTAGATTTTTTTTGGTATAATAGTTTCTAATCATTTCTCGATAGAGACATCTTGGGCATGATACTAGTTAGCATTAATGAAGAGTTAACAAACTTATATTTATTAATCTGGCTAGCATCTCTTTGGTGTTAGTGACAGTGTTGGTATTCTTTTACATTCTGAGACCTGGAAAAGCCACTGGATGTCCATAAGGACCAAATAGATATCGACACACACCAAGGACAGAGAAAGATTTCTCAGTGGAGTTCTGAATGCAGCTAACAGCAGTGCTCTCTCGTGAGGCAAATTTACTGACAATCATACTTAACCCATCACAGTTTGTAGTTAGGTTTCATATAGACTGTCCCTTTAATTATTTTGTGATCAGACTTCCAACAAAATTAATCATAAAGAACAGTGCTCAGCATGGAGATTTATTTTTAAAAAGGGTAAAATAGTTGTGGCAATATGTATCTTGCAGGGAAAACTTCCATTTGTGCATTTAAAGCTTATTAATTCTAATATAAATTTGTAATATTGCTGGTTAACATTTGTCAGGCTGTTGCAAATTATAAGTAGAAAGTAAGAAATGGCAGTACAAAGAAGCAAGCATGTGAGCCTATAAACAAAGGTGGAGCCAGGAACACTCTAGTATGTGGAGCACGTTGGGTTGTATGATATAGTAATTTATGGCCATGATTATGGCTCTGGGTCATCATTAAGGACTTAGTTTATGTTTGGAAGCATTCCCTGTTTCTTAAACAGAGTATAGATTTCAGCTTTAAAAGATTTTATCAATAACAGCTAAAATTTTAAGAAATGTTCCAGTATTAAAAGGAAGCACTTTTCACTTATTTAGAAAGTTCATTTATGTGGAAATACCTCATTCCCCCAAAATGCGGATAAATGAGGTACTACCATACTTATGATTTTTCAATTTTCTGCCAGTATACTTTTCTCCTATTTGTCTTATTTCATTTTTTATCTTTTTTTTTTTTTTAAAGATGACCGGTAAGGGGATCTTAACCCTTGACTTGGTGTTGTCAGCACCACGCTCTCCCGAGTGAGCCACGGGCCAGCCCCCATTTTTTATCTTTTTAATGGAAGTTGTGGTTAAAAAATAATTATAGAAATGCCTCTGGGTAAAATGAGTCATTACTACAGTATGTGCCAACATGTTTCCAATAGTTTCCATAAATGTCATTTGCAAAATAAATATTATAAGCCAAACATTGTTACATGATACTTAGTTCATCCAAGAAACTCATTTCCCCTACACCCTTACTTATGAGGGCTGTGAGGAACAATGTTAGATAAAATATTTCAATAAGAGTTTAGAACAAATAAATTTTCAGGATTAGACCCATTATTTCAGCAGTAGTTGATTTTTCCACAAGGGAAAGTGTAAATCAACATTTTATTATAGACTATTTATTAGTTTCCAAACCACAAAAGTACACGCCACTGTTAAAACGTAACTTACTATTCAAGGATTTCACAGCACAGTGAATCTTCTTGCCATCGTTGTCCAACAAAGTCCCATGATATACACAACCAAAATGTCCTATGCAGAAGAGGGAACTTGGTTAGTGCTGCATGACATTTAATCATGCAATATTTATTTCTTAAGTCCTTCATGATCTTAATTTCCTTCTATTTTCTATAAGGCAAAAAAGTGCATAAAGTGCATTGTTTCTTATACTTTTGATTAACAATATGACTGTGTGTGTGTGTTTGTATATATATGTGGATGCAATACATTTCACCCAAGGATATAAGCCGTATAATTACTTAATACATGGTAAAAACTGTAGGTGACATGACTGTTATTAAAGGCTAATATAATAAAATATTCAACCATAGTGGAACCACTAAAAACAGGAGTAACATCTGCCTCATAAAAGAAACATTATTTTTAAGGATCAAACAATATTTTTGAAATATAAAATAAAGTTTTCCCGCATGAAGAAATGTAACAAAATAAGCTCCCTATATTGCAATAAACTAAGATGAAATAAAAATGTTACCATTAGAAATAAGATCAGTATTATAGAATAAGGATTTCCCCCATTAGTCACCGGTTAATACGTAAGCCAGGTTGGCAGAAACTGAAAGCCAGTTGCCTAAATGGAACAAATTCACTCTGACTCATTTCATCCAGTTCTCTTTGGCTTTAACCACATCGTTTTCCCAGTGGTAGCCTTTCATTCAGTGGCAGTAATTTTCCCCAGAGGTGCCAAACGTCTGATAGCTGCGTAAGTCATTCATTAATTAATTCATCCAGCTAGCCAAGGCACCCTGAGTGCCTAGCGTGTGAGTGTCAGGCCTTAGGCTAACCTCTTGTAAGATGAATAAAATAAAACCTGTGCTTTTGAGTTCTCACATTCTACTGGAGGAAAACATCTAAACAAATAGTAGTTTAAATTTACAGAATTGTTAATGGTTATTACTTCAAAGGAGAAATAATTGCCATTTTAGTACCTTCCGTGATTACAAAAAAAGCCTAATTTTATAATGTATAGAATTAGGACATAATTAGTGAGCCACACACTCTAAAACTGGCGCAATTACTGGGATTTATAGGCCCATAACAGAACAGTATATTACTCTGATGTGAGACATGGAAACATGTTTGTTAACAATGAAGCTGCTCACAGGGAAGAAGCAGCGTGTTAAGGATTAAACTCTGGAGTGTGTTAGAGGAACATGTGGAAGTTGCCACAGGAAAATGAGAAGGCCTCGTGTTCACAGAAGGCAAATTATCCCATCAACATCTCTTCCATCCTGCTGGCAGATGACTGCACAACTTCTTGCAGTACATATAGAATAAAAGGGATCAGAGGCCATACAGTATGAAGGGTAAAAGCTTTTTTGTAAAAAAAGACAGGAGTGGAGTTCATTTCCTGGTTTCTGGTTGGTTTCTTTTCCTGCTAAATATTTCCTCAGATACTGTTTTTGCTAGCTGTTACTGCTGCTCTGGCTAGCTTATTACAAGTATTCATTTCTCCTTGTGTAAAGAAATTGGAGTGCACTGCAGAGATGATATGTGTAGCTTCAGATCAGGGGAATGCGATAAATTCCCCATCTTCTGATGCTGTCCAGCGGCGTACAAACTGCTGCTAACCAGGGTTTTGTAGATTTCTTTGAGAGTCATTATTGTCAGGGTAAAGAAAGATTGAAGAGAGAGTGAAAGTATTGGATCTTAAAAGAATGATTTTTGAAACAAAGTAAATGGCCTCTTCCATGAAACTGTAGTTGCCAGTATGAAAAAGATGAGGGGATGTGATTTAGCTCTAATATGTTTGGAAGATGATCCGGTTGCTTCCATGCACAGGGGCAAATCTCCACGGATATGATTTGCAGGCTGCATTTCTGCAGAACAGAAATCACGTACACGTGTTATCAGTGCTCTGTCGGTTGCTTTCCCCATTGTCTAAGTTCCTAATCTGCAAAGGCAGAAGATAAAATGCTTACTGGAAAATCGTATTTAACAAAAAGCTGAGTGGAAATACTTACCTCTTCCTATGACTTCATTGAAATGCACAATCAGGCTACTTGGCCCAATCACTACATGCTGGACTGCTTGGACCAGCTCTGGATTTAGAGCACTGAGGTCAATGTGGACAGTATTTTGCAGTAATGGACTGGAGATATCAGAGTCCCCACTGGTTAGGATGGGGGACAGGTCTGTCAGAGGATACTGCACTTGTCTGCATGATCCATTCTGAGATGAGTTAGGAAACTGGTCTGTAAGAGAAAGAAAAATGATTAGAAAACAATAACAAACACTCACTTAGTGGGCACTGTAACAGAGGCAGCAAACTGAATTAGCAATGAAGCCTAAATGTTAAAATTAAAGAAATGGTGGTTATGTTATTGAATGAGGCTAGGAAGAGCCCTTACAAAGGAACTAGTCTGATAAAAATTGTAATAAGTTGGGAAAAAATACTGGCTTATATGAGGGGTCTTCAAGAAGTTCATGGAAAGGTTCGTATTTTTTAATTCATTTTTCCACGAACTTTTTGAAGTACCCTCATATATACTAGCATTTTATAGAATGTTTACAATTTTAAGTAGACTACCCATTAACTTCAAAGGCTTGTTTACCCTCTTCGTTTCCTTAGACATTTTCCTTTTTATCAGTAGCAAAAAGCCAAACTTGAAGTTTATTTTTGGATATACTACATCCTTAAGATTAGGAAATAGCAAAGGTGGTCAAGCAACTTCCTAGTCTCACAAAAATCCAGCTGAAATGTAAGAAAATGAAAAAGATGCCTTTTGAGAGACTAGTGTTTATTAATGACATTAATTAGTATTGTGCAAAATCTATATGGATTTCTGGCCAAGGAAAAATACAATAGTGAAGAGTGTGTGTGTGTGTGTGTGTGTGCGCGCATGTGTGTGTGTGTGTGTGTGTGATTAGAAATATATAATGGTTAAAATTTCAGAACTGAAAGCTTTTCACATCAGTGATAAATTCTCCACCGTGTGGTGATGGCACCAGATTTGGTGTTATCTCTGTTCAGAGAAGGTAGGTTAGAACTGGGTTAGTGCGCCATTCCCATTGCTTAGTTGAGGGTACTTGGAAAGGGGTCAGCATTCCTTATAAGTTGATCTTTGCAATCAAAGCTCTGTAAGAGCCCTGGGCAAGGTTCCCTTTTGCAAGGAGAAGCTTTTTTTTCATTTCACGGGTAGGGAATTGTGCTGAGAGTAAATTTCTTAATGCCAAATAAGACAGAGAAGCCACCAATTGCTTTGTCCTTTCCACTAGGAATCTGTACATATCAAGAAGAGTGCATCCTAACCGCAGCCACTGACCTGAATATAAACTAGGCAGGGTATTGAAATGTATTAGCATGCAACATGGGGAAAGGGTTACGTGGGGCGGGGGTCCCTATTGGTACCAAAAGATAATATCGTTCGTTTGCAAGTGAGCAGGAGAATCAGAATTTGAGAGAAGGGCATAAAAAGAAAGTTAACGGTACGTCGTCTATTCCTAACCCCACTTAAGCATTTTTAGTATTTTCCACAGTAGACAGTTTGATTAATAACAAATGAACTTGGCCAGAGCAGTACAACTCAAAAGTGGTTCCAGAAAAGCTTCAGGTGCACATACAGTCACAGTAGTCATTAGCCAGAAATAAGACAGATGCACCTTAAAGGAAGGATGTGGAACATCAGGGAAGTACCTGAAATGGTGGGTGGATGAGGGAAGGAGGGGGCCTAGTTCTATGCCTGTTCCTTTAGTCCCAAGCAGTCAGCTTCTCTTAACCTTCCTCGGGGGACTGGGAATGCAAATGAGCCTATCTACACTCAGTTCCTTTGTCTTCACTTCTTAGACCTCTGCACCCAGAGATCAGGGCTCTGAATTCTGAGGGATGCAGAGATTGAGGGAAATCCCTGGTGAGACACAGGAAATAAGTCCTCGGGCATGGAAAGTCTACTGATCCTTCAGCTAAGTTCAAATATGTGCAGAAACCAATTTAAACCATCAGTGTTTGATCTTGGTATAACAGTGCAGAGAATTCTAGGTCTCCATGAAAAAGACCGAGATCTTGTCCCCACCAGATACACAGAGAAAAGCACGAGGCTCTGGCTGTGCATCTATTTCCTCCTTCTTCTCTCTGGATGATCTTCTGTTGCCTATTTTACCTTTCCATGTCTCCAAGGAGCAGGTACAATGTAGAAAAGAGGAAGAAACTCAACTTTCTTAACAACGATGACAGAGGTTTGGTGAGTAAGGAAGCTGAAAGATTAGGTAAGCTTTCTAAAAAAAATTATTTGTAAATTTTAATTATCTCAAATTACAGCTATTAAATGTAAATATAAAAAACTAAACACACTGCAATTTCAAAACTATAACCTAGATTTGATTTGTAGATATTTTTAGAAAAATGGATTTTTAAAGGTGAATAGAGTCATGTGGGCAAAGACAATGTTTACAATGTGTATCTCTGTAAAAATAACATTAACTTCAAGAAATAAGAGGCAGTACATGTTGAAAAACTTAAAATGTTAAATGCCTCATTGCTCTTGTACAAGTTTGGATGAGCAACTTCTAAGTTTTCCAGTATCCTCAACTGTCTGTGACTCATTTTATTTGTCCAATGGTAAATATTCAACCAGGGAAATACTTGTTCTTGACTCATGTCCTGTAACTTCTAAAGATAATGGAGCTGATACACAGACATTTTGCTTTTACCGGGAGAATTTACATAAAACAATGTGAGAAGCTCTGGTTGACCTGACCATTATTAGGTTTAGTATTTTGCAAAGCAATTGATGTTGACTTTTCCTTTTTTAATACAGTAACTGAAGGTTTTTCTTGGGTAAGTCTCAAAGTATATTCAAGTCCTGGAATGCTGTAGGTAAAAGGCTGTGTACTACCTTCATTGAGAATGCTTCAGAGGATTACCGATGGTATAATTTAAATGTTTGGGATTCAACCAATTAAAAAATGTAGCAGTTTCAACTTATATTTAAAGAAATATATGTTTTATAACTTAACTCTTCCTGGGTTGTTAAGGAGAGCTTCATAATTTCTTAGCATCACACTCAGATGGAAAACAAGTTACCTTTGCTCAAATGATTTTAAAATTAACCCTTTTTTGTGAAAAGAGAGCTTAAAGACAAGATTATAATGTAATATATACATATATACATGGGTTCATTTAAAAATAAGAGCCATGTAATTCTGTGACAAATTAATATGGCTTTGGCAGAGGTAAATATTTCTTCTATATGTTTACAAAAATAGAAAGACAAAACCCAAAATAAACAACAATGCCACAACCGACTGAGGTATATGTATTGCTATTTCTCAGAACAATAAACTTAAATATACCTTCTGGAAAAGTAGCTCGGTAGTCTACAGATTCATTTGAAACCATTTCTGTAGTTGGGCTTACACTTCGGGCACTTACAAGCCTATCCAAATGAGGAGTGTGTACTCTTGCATCATAGCGAACTAATTCACTGCCCAGATCTTAAAATAGAGAGAAAGAAAGAGCTTGTTAAAGACTTGGCTATTATGGGTCCCAGTAGAGCTGGACCCAGTGCCCAGAACTCATGGGATTTATGGATTGCATATAAGACAGCACACATTTATCTATAACAGTTTAAAACTAGAATGCCTATTCTCAAGGTAACTTCTAAAAACAATATCAAAGAATGTACCTTTAATTTGCTTTCTCTTTTTCAGCCACAGGAAAAGCCCGAGTAGTAATAAGAGTATTATTGATATTGAGACAACACCAACAATCAATCCTGTGAAATTCTGATCTGGTTGAACTATTACTTTTCCAAGGATGGTTGAAGAAACTGCTTGCTTCCACTAGAAATGACAAATAAAGAAAAGTCAGAATTCAGCTATGATAGATATAAAATACATGACACAGATTGATGCACAATCTCTCTGGGCCCAAAAAACCACCTGGTTATTACCACTCTAGAAGTAGCATAATTGCCTTCAGAATAATAAGCAATTCCTCAATTCTCTTTGTTTTCAAATAATTAGGGGATACTGATCCCCGCCATACTTATACAATACTTCATTGTTTGTACTTATAAGTAGGCATTAGGGATAAAAAATAAATAAAAACCAGATCTTGAGGAAGTTTATGAGGGTACTTCAAAAAGTTTGTAGAAAGATTTGTATTATCTTTTAATTATATTTTTCCACAAGTCTTTTGAAGCACCCTTGTAGAAGGGGAGACAGACACATGAATAAATGATCATAGTAGTACTATGTGATATGTACCACAGAAGTATGAAGAAATACGGTGGACCCTGAACCACACGAGTTTGAACTACATGAATCTACTTACACATGGACGTTTTTCAATAAATGAATATGCATGATGTACACAACCAGTTAAGTAGCCTATCTAACAGTAGGCTATTAGTTAGGTAGTTAAGTGTTGGGGGAGTCAAAAGTTACATGTGTTGTTCAAGGGTCAACTGCAGTAAAAAACAGAGACAATGGGACATTAATTCTATCCTGGAGTATGGGGTGGAGGGCAGAGAAGTCTTCTCAGAAGAAGTAAACAATCATATTGTTTTTTTTGGGACAACAGAATCTCAGAATATTTTTATTTCCATTTTAACACACAGAAGAAGTCTTTGAGGTCCCTCCTGGTTCTAACATTTTATAATTTCTAGGATTTATAGTTCTTCTGAAATTCCAACTCTGAGCTTAGATTTTCTAATTTTTTGTAGTTTTCCATTTCATAACTTTTTAGAAAACTTCATGAACCCTTTAAAAATCACTTACTTTTGGATAAAAAATGTGGTATATACACAACGCAATATTATTCATCCATGAAAAGGAATAAAGAACTGATACATGCTACCACATGGATGAACTTGAAAACATTGTCCTAAGTAAAATAAGTCAGACACAAATGGATGAATGTTGCATAATTCCACTTACATGAAATATCTTGAATAGGCAAATTCATAAAGACAGAAAATAGTTTAGAGATTACCAGGGGCTGGGGGAGAGAGGAAAATGTGGAGTTACTGCTTAATGGTTACAGTGATTTTTTGGGGGGCGATGAAAAAATTTTGGAATTAGATAGTGGTGATGATTACACAACGTTGTGAATGTAGTTAATGCCAATGAACCGTACATTTAAAAATGATTAAAATGGCAATTTCTATGTTAAATATATTTCACCACAATTTAAATAAATTAACTATATAAGAGACTCAAATCCACTGAACTGTACACTTTACATGAGTGAATTGTACAGTATGTGAGTTATATGACAATGCAGCTGTTAAAAAAAAATAAAAAGAAAAAACCCACTCACTCTGTTTCTAGGTTATCTGACTTAGCTGTCTAAGTGAAAGAAGTTACTGTAAAATAGCTCAATCCTTGTTTTACTTTGGCCACTGCAGGTATCTTCTTTCGCTTATGGAGTTCCATGCACTTGTGATCTCTGTAGTAGCAGTGGTATGTTGGCTCTGGCCTCCTGGGGTGATGGGAGGTGGGGGCAGGGAGACTCTTGTCCCTTGTGAGAATTACAGCAAATTTGGGGGAGCGTATGGCATGATGGAGAAGCAGTGTGGGTTGAAATGACTTTTGAGACCTACCCTCCTAAGCATGGGGAATGTGACAGTGTAAGAAAAAAACTCACTATTTCTAAAATAACAACTAGGAATGGAGGCTAAGTTGATGAGCAAAAGCCAACACATAAATGAGCTTTAATGATTTATTTTAAGCCTGCGGGTGACATAATTACACTGGCTTCCTTATTTACATCATGAGAGGAGTGCAGGAATCCCACCTCTATATTTAGCTCGCTGTTCAATTTCAGCAGGTCATTGGGGACCGTACATAAAACAGCTTCAGAACGTGGGTGTATATTCTCACAGCTCTTATTTCCAACTTTTAACACTTCACCTTTAACAGCTTCAGGGTCAATATCATTTCCCTGGGAGGAAAAAAAAAAAAAAAAGAACTTGTTAACACTTCACAGTTTTGCAGAATGCTAACAATTGTGAAAGAATATAAATACACGTGTTCTTTGCCAAGGCATCTGACTTTATGATACTCATTTCCACGGGAATTGGGATGACTGACAGGGAGCATGACCATTTTAGGGCACTAATTAGTCAGGAATTATAGCATATAGCTATTCTATCAAACTGGATTTTAGAGAAAAGGAAAGAGATTCTTGTTTCACATCCTTACATTGAATGATGCCTTATCCATAATCACCTTATGATTGTCTTCAGCGGGTATCCACAAGGAAGCAATTTAGAGATTCAGTTATCACACTGCCTGGCACTGCCTAGTGCAGTGATTCTCAACCTTAGCTTCACTATTAGAATCACACTGAGAGCTTTAAAAATTACTGATGCCTGGGTCCCATTTCCAGAGATCTGATGTAATGCGTCTACAAATACGAGCGTACTTCCAAAAGATTATGGAAAGATTTGTATTATCTTTCAATTCTATTTTTCCATGAGCTTTCTGAAGTCCCCTCATACATTCCTTTTCTGCTGGCCAGTTTCTCTCCATCCTTCTTGCACACTTGAATCCTACACGTAAATGAATTCATTTTAAAAGAAATTCCTGAAAGACGCTGTATGACCTTCATTATGTTTGAAAACATCATTACATTATTTTGAACAATTACATAGTTCTTAAAAATTAAAACAAAAAATTCTTCAATTGACATATTTAGTTAACTGATGTTGCCATTAGGCATTTTAAAAACATCATCATTTTGTTGAAGAAACCAATAATTAGCCTTAGGCAAGAAGTGCAAACATAGGTACAATTTCTCATATCAAGACTCAATGAGTACAGTTACTTATTAAACAAGCTGTTACTCTGAAGAGAGAGATATCAAAAACCTATTACTATTTTTCGTGGGGACAAAGAGCAGCTAGTAATAACTACAGTACTGCTACTGTTTCACATAATCCTTAATGCTTAGCAAACTGCTTTCACATGCTTTGCCTCATATGGATCTCAATAGATTGGTAGGTCAGATATTATTCTAGGAAAAGAAGTTGAAAGAAGATACTTCTTCACAACAGGAGGCTGGAGTTTAAGAAAGAATGGACATAGACAAACCCTATCCTTATGACATTTCTAGAGGCAGTAGAAGCAGTCCATTGAACAGGTCAGCCACACAGGGCAATTCCACGTAGAAGCTCATAAATCTAATAGGTCACTTTGGGGCTTCAGATGACAACTTGTTGGTTAGGTCTGAGGAAGGCTAGGGCCCTTACTCACATATTGGAGGGAATTCAGGGAGTGACAAAGAAAAGAGATTAAAGAGCTGGAGGGCTTGATTTATGAGGGAAGGACTAAAACGTGTCTTGCTTGCTTAGATAATAACCATGGTGGGGGAAGGGATGAACATACTGCATTTACATTTCCAATACTCATTCTTTCGGGCTTAGATCCTAAGTCTAAAAGTTGCATAAAGGCTTCTCTAAAACAAAAACAGATCACACAGCCAAACAACTGAATCCCTTTTCATATGCTGCTACCAAGGAACACATGATAAGTAGTGACTTATATAAGAAATTACTATCACTTGGTATATGTAATTGCTTTAAAAGTCTAAAATCGAAGATATTACAAAAGTCATACTTGCAGCCCACTATTGTATAACAGAGGACCCAAATCAGGAAAAATAAAAATGGGAATAGGCCACTTTTTGTCATTTAAAGTAAACATAGCTTAATTGAGCTGTGAAAAAAAGTATGTTTAGAACTTTTATTATTTACTCTTTATTATTGAATATTAATTATTATTAAATATAACATATTTACAAAATTGGCTCAGTTCTTCAGTCATTAAAATGATAATATAGAGATTTTTAAATAAAGCAACATAAGAGGGAGCTTTCTAATCTCTAATCCCCTACATACACAGAACAATTTAGTTATAATTGTTTCATTTTATCCTGCAAAGACATCCCCCGAAGTAGGTATTATTGTCATTCCTGCATTACATATGGAGAACTAAGGTTCAAGAAGGAACTAGTTCATTTAATACAAAATCTATTTACCATCTATTGTGTGTTAGACACAGTTCTAGTCGCTGAGAATGTAAATATGAATAAGAGTTTCTCCCTCTCGCTGTAACGTTAAAATGGATTCAGTTCTAGAATGAAAACTAATTACTCTCAATGCATCACAGCAGGACATACCTTGTCACTTTCCTCTCTAACTCTGGCCAAGTATGACATAATGTTTTTATCTAGGATTCGGGCCTAGGGACTCATGTCTGAGATGGCCTCAGAACAGAGCAGATGGGAGTGAAAGTGGGAAATAGCATTACAATAAAAGGTGTCCTACAAGTTTCTATACACTCAGGTGGCCACAAGGCTGAGTCTGGGAAAGTCAGCAGGAGTAGCTAGGTGCAGGCTGGTAGCAGGACCCAGCCAAGCAGTGGTCTAAAGTCCAGGGAGGTTCGCAGCATAGAAGCAGTGAGTGGGGGTGGGAGTGGGGGAGGGGAGGAGAGGGGGCAGCGGATGAGATTTACACTCCACCTAGAGGACATGAGCTCCCAGCTTGGGAATCAGGCCAAAGAACCTTCACAGAAAGCTTTAAAACTGAGTTCCACAGATGTTAACAGGCCTTTTGGGGGAAAAGTTCCGTGGTCATTTGAGAAAAGCTGGGCAGACCAAAATTAAGCTGGGTTCTTCACTGTCTACTGGGGGCCTTTACTATTTACCTGGGGAACCCATATTTATTTTCATATTATACACTATGAAACCACAGGTGCTATGTGTCCTGGAATATATTTTTTCACAGAATGCCTATTAACATGTGCAGCACAGGAAAAGACTAGTTTGAAAGTAAGATATGAGTGCCATCAAATAAGTCTTGATGCTGGCCCAAACGATCCCTGAGGAAAGAAGTCTTCACTTCCATCCTGTCTGGAGTGAGAACCAGCCCCACGGTGCTTGTGACTGGAATTGGGGTTACAGTTACAGGTAAGTTAGTCAGAGAGAGGAAGACAACCTGTAGCTGGTTCTGGGAAGCA
This sequence comes from Cynocephalus volans, assembly GCF_027409185.1. Classification (NCBI taxonomy): domain Eukaryota; kingdom Metazoa; phylum Chordata; class Mammalia; order Dermoptera; family Cynocephalidae; genus Cynocephalus; species Cynocephalus volans. Next base: position 38,811,840 of record NC_084465.1, read on the forward strand.
GGTGGATTGGGCTTGCTCAGAAAGACCCTCCCTTTTAGACGGTTCTGTTGCCCAGACACTGATGCCTGGCCTCTACCTGTGCTCTCAACATTTGTACTTGTGTTCAGTGTCATAGCCCAAGTCCTGCCCTCTGCTTTATCTCATTCCCCTGCCCCCTTTTTCCTGTTTGAGCTGACTTCTCCAGACTGGACTTTTGAAGCATCTCTATTACCATGTATTCTTATATGCTCCGCAATAAGATTCCCCCATGGGCAGTGTCAGGTAGTACATGTTCCAGCATTAAATGCTGTACTTTCCATAAAATACGTTCATGCACAAAAAGTCAGGTAATAAGATAATTAGGGAAAAATAGAGGGTTCCTTTAAATAGAATCAATTTTTAGATATTTGTAAAATGTTTAGAGCTATTTCACTTAAAGAACTGTAGAGATATCTACATACCACATGATAGAAAAATGTATTATTAAAGGTATTTTGGTATACGTTAAATGAAAGTTAACATGGGAACCATTACAATTTAGTGAACTTAGTGGAAAGAAGACCAAATTTGGAATCAAGAAGGTTGAGTGTGAGTCCTAGTTCTGCTCTTTGGTCCCTGGGTAACCTAAGATGAATCAGCTAATCTTTCTAAACTTCCGTTTACTTATCTATAAATGGTCATCTTATCTTATCTATAATCATCACTGACCTCCCAACCTCACAGGTCCAAGTGAGACTTAAATGAAATAATATATGTCAAAGTACTACGTTAATTGTCAAATTCTGTACAAACGTGAGCGAATATTTTTTTTTTTTTAATTTACAAAGAAAATGAAATTTATTGCTTATAGTTTCTAAGGCTGGGAAGTTCAAAGTCCATCTGGTGGTGGTGACAGTGACCCAGGGGTCTCACATTGCAAGATGGTGGAAACAGAGAGAGCAGAGTGAGAGATAGACTCTCCTCTTTTAGAGCCCTCAGAACCAAGCCCCTGAACACCCTTTTTAATCCATTCACTACTGCACGGTCCTACAATCCAAAAATGTGAGCGAATATTGATAGGAACATTGTGCCCTAATGTGCGCTCCCAGAGAGATGCCTACTTTTGATGACTACTGTCCACAACTGGTCCTGGTGGATTTGAAGCCTTAGCCATAAACCACCTCCTCTATCCATGGGGTTCCTGATTCATTCTGAGGAGTGACTGACCCTTGCACCCTATTGTGCTCTCTTGACCATGTGTTCTTCTGCCCATGATGTAGTTATTAGGCCAACTGTGGAGTAAGGCAACTCTCACAAATGGGGCTAGAAACTATAACTATTCCTTTAACCAAGGAATTCTTGCACGCATGGCTGCTTGAGGAGCACGATCTCTTCCTGGAAATAAAGAGTGACTCTCACGCTATACACATGATTCTCTCTACAGCACCTGCAGAGATGGAATGCAAAACATGCTTCACGCTCACGTTTTGAATGGTAATTGAACAAGCACAACATTAAATAAAAGTCCCCTTTCTTTTGATAAAAACAGTTCACTGCTTGTCCAGAAGAGGTCTTCTCTTTTCCTTTTTTCATGCTTCCCTTTCCTTTGTTTCTGCCCTAAGAGAGGCAGAGGTTTTAATGTGATCAACTTTAGACGTGAATAAAAGGTTAAATTGCTGACACAACAAATATTCTCTTACACCTTAGATTTCCTTTTATACATTAGGAAAATGGAGGATGGGAAAACATTGATTCATGATGCTAAAATGATCCCCTAAACGGCCCCTGCTCCCACTAGATCACTACTCTGTCCCATGGAAGGTGTTACACACCAGTTACAGAAAAAGTCATTGTGTATATATATAGACAAGAAAAGAAAGAATTTTGTGCTTGTCTTTAGAGATCCCATGGGTCATGATGGGAATACCATTGACAGGCTGAGGATGATGTCAAATCATTTTTTTCTTGGTCTGACAATTTTGTAGGACATTGACTAATGGGTATTTAATCTATAGAAAAAGAAGTTTTCTTTTCCGTGTGAGACTGTGCTTAGAAGGGTAGATAAGAACCATTTATCTCTAATCCCTCCTTCATAGATACAGGAACAGAAAAATAGAGTTTCTCTGGGTATAAAACTATTTGCACATAAACCATTGTTTTCATCAAGAAAAACCAAGTAGAATCTTCCAAATGGCAAACAGTAATTGTTTAAAGCAAAAGGTCACACTAGATTAGTTTTATTGAAAAAGAAAAATAAGTGATAAAAGCTCTCTCTCCTTTTCTAAAACTAATTAAAGAAGCAGATAAAAAAACTCCACTGTGGTAAACACACTGTTCACTGAAGCGGGCTTCCACTTAATTTCATGCTGTACGAAACATAATGGAGAGGTGAGTAACTTGCATGAGTGTGAATGTGTGCAGAGGCTGGGCCGTAGCTAAGATTTTGTTGAAAAAGCAGAGAAACTTGAGTAGAAACATGTCATTACTTAGAGGGAGGTGACTGATGGCAACCTATATTACATTTCAATAAAGACACTTATTGCTTTGTATTTGTTCATATTTACATCCAGATTACCTTACAGGAAAAAAAATCTGAATGTCTAAAACAACATGTTGAAGGCTAAATATTTTGTTGTTTCTGGTGATTGGGGCTATGCATAATTAAAGTCATGATTATTTTGCCTGTTTTATTATTATTTGAAGTAGAAATGACTGAAGTGACATGAGAGCTGTGTTCTAGTCATTGTTCTGCCACTATTTCATCATTTGTCAAACCACTTAACATCTCTTGTCTTTAGTGTTCTTCATTTGCAACAGGCTGGCTTAGAAAAGATAATCTGTTATCCCCTATTAAATTATATTTAGAGGCTAATATATTTCCAAACTAGGTGGAAATCTAGTTTCATTTATAAATCAGCTTAGAGATGACCACACCCGGATACAAAATTCCAAGTATTCCAAGGAAGTATAGAATTACAATTGATGCATTTATTTTCATGGCTCTTACCTTTTATCTTGTAATGAGCATACTTATGTGAAATGTCCAGGGGAATGTATAACATTGGCAGGATAATGCATCACAGGAAGCCTGTTTAATGGATTTGTATCCCACATCTGCTGCTTTTTAATATATACACAGGTAAGGGTTTTAAATGCTTCATTAAAAAGCTGTCCGTGATGATACTTATCTTTTAGTCTTATGCCAAAAAGGTTTGTTTTTCAGAGCTTAGATATTTACTGATGTAGTACAAGATATAATGATCAAATACAATGATTCTATTCACATAGCTATGAAGTCAAAATCAAGTTCGGGCCGACCCCATGGCTCACTCGGGAGAGTGCGGCACTGGGAGCGCCGAGGTCGCAGGTTTGGATCCTATATAGGGATGGTCGGTGCGCTCACTGGCTGAGTGCGGTGCGGACGACACCAAGCCAAGGGTTACAATTCCCTTACTGGTCGCACACACACACACACACAAAAAAAAAAAAAAAAAAAAAATCAAGTTCAAGCTGATGATTTAAGGGAGTGTTTTAAGCATTTCTTACCTTAATTTCCAGTACATTTTCATTGCCCATTGAGATCATCACTGGCTTTTCAAAAAGCTTAAACACAGGATTATGTACATAAATGAGATCAAAGTATTTGGAAAGGATCCCATCTAACATGAAAAAGGCTTTGGTTTTCAGGGGCAGTTGCAGATTCAGCTGTTGCAGTGAAGGAGTTGTACAGCAGATTATCTCTGAATTAGAGCGATGGTGACATGCCTATAGGAAGACACAATTATCCACTGAATATAGCTTGACAACAGCCACAACAATGTTCACATCTCACTATTTCAGACAATCAATTGGAAATAAATAACTTCTGAAAAAAAATCTGCATTTAATTTCCTAATGTTGAAGAACACAAGGAAACACGACAGATGCAAAATTATCCAAACAACCCCGTCTTCAAAGGAACACAGAGCTTCATTTGCCCAGAATAAGCTATGTTGATCTCTGAAGCTGGCCCTCACTTCATCATTTTATTTTCCTTAAGAAGACAGGACAGTCATCTAGAGGGACTGCCTTCTCTTCTTGTGAAGTAGCTATGGCAAAGTGGGAGCTGTGTGGTTGAAGTCCTTGGTCCTAACTTTCCTTTCTTCCTTCCTTCCTTCCTTTTCTGTACCCTTCTTCTTTTTTTTTTTTTCTGAACCCTTCCTTGGTCCTAACTTTAACCCAAACTGTGACAACTGGGGCCAAGCCCTTACTCAGAAGCTCAGTGTCCTCACTTAGAACTTAGGAAGTAAGATTAAAATGTTATTCATAATGTGGGATACTGCATGGTAAAGTGCTTTGTAAATCGCCAAGCACCATACGGTTAATGTTATAATTAAATATGTAGGTAGGTAATCTTATTACTGTGTTTAAGGTATTAATTATTAAGTGCCAGGTTCCATGCAAAATACTTTACAAGATTGGTCTCATTTAATTCTCACGATAATCTTATAGGTAGGTGCTCTGATTATGCACAGTTTACAGATGAAGAAAGTGAGCTTTGTAAGCTTGTCATTAGGCAAGATTGCACAGCTCTGAGTGGCAGAGTAGGGAACATAAATCCTAGACCATTAACTCTAAAATTCACTGTCTTACCTCTCATGCTATACTTCTTGTTTATTATATATTCTATATTGGTAAATCTTTTCCTATGTTTCCAATTTACAAAGGCTCTGCTATTATTATTTCATGCCCTTTCATCTCTCATTTCAAATCTTCCCCTTTGGAATTCTGATTTATGGAATTTTGGAAAATGTGGTTTCCTCTTGATTGTGCTTAGACTAAACCAGCAACGCAAAGTGGTACATTTAAGGTTAAATGGCTGCGCTTTTTTCCCCCAAGGAAAAGACAAACAAGCAACAACATCCCTTAGATTTCCTTTTCTTTGACAAGTACAGTTGGAGATAAAACAATTACTTATGCCCACAATAGGAAAAGGACTCAGGATATATATAAAAAGCACAAACAGAATTTGGTATTTGATATTTTCTTTTAAAAATAATTAAAAAAAATTATTCTACCTTTAAAAACACATGCTGTAAGCAGATAAAACTGATAGAGATATAGTAGGAATAAAGTATACAATTTAGTTTTTATCAGATTAATATTATAATGCTAAAAGCTATTTATTCCTATTATCTTGAAAAATGGAAATGAACAATTTTACTGCTGTCACAATGATTCTCCACATAACAAGAAATTTGAAAACTACACAGTAAACTGTAGGCTTCTGGGACATAAGCCCATTAACAAATTAATGTATATTTTGTTATGAATGTGACTATTTTTTATTTTAAAGGATTTGAGTTTATTGGATATAAAATTATTATGGCTGTATCTATATATCTAAATCTGACCTGACCAAGAGTTTTTATTTGTTAAATAATAAATGGGTTCAATTCATCACGGTCAGCTTCAAATTCTTTAAGTGGCAGAGAACATGGAAGAAACACACAGTTTTCACAAACAGTAAAAGAGTAAATAGTAAAATAGAGCCACTGAGTTTTTCACTCTTGTCCAATGCTAATGCATAGGTTTTATTGTACTAACATGTTGGTGGCTAAAACAACAGAAATTTACATTTCCAGATATGTAAAGATAGGATTTTTATCTTCTATCACTGTTTGAAACTTCCTGGAGATATGCAACTCTTATGTCTGACATCTAGAAAGTTTTTAATAAATATTTGATTACAAATGAATGAATGAAGAAGCAAAGAGGTGTTCTATGAGTCATCCTAATGCTGGTAAGAGAGAAGAAAGAAAATTTAGTCATTATTTTAATAATGTAGGCTCAGCATTAATTAGATAAATTAATAATTTCTCAAATTTCTACTTGAAAAAGTCACATGCCAACACCAAAAGGGTTACTGTTATTCTTATTTGGTTACTAAAAAATTGTTATGTTTGGTTGTGGAGAACTGATGTCCTTTAAACTAATAGCAGTGGTATTCTAACTCTGTTTGTGGCCATGTGTGGGGATTGGTTTCAAAGCCCTTTACTTCATACGGTGATTCCCTAGAGTACAATCTCTCAGGAATATGATAAAAATCTAATAATACTCCTTAGAGGTGATGCAATGTGGCTGATAGAGAAGGTCAGAAAAAATCTCATTTGAGATGACCTTATTGTTTGGTGATTTGGCTTGACATTTTTAGCTCCAAATTGGTTTTTGTAATTAAAGACCACTGTGGCTTTAGTGTTCAAGAAATATTGGATGGGGAATCTAAAAGAAAGTGCTGTAATTCAATCTATCACCTGCCCAATCAAGACCCTGCTTGAGCCGGAGCACTTAGAACTTCCATTCTTGGTTGAGTACAAAAGTCCAGCTAGATTATGGCATTTTACATTAGAGAAAAGCATCAACAAAAAGTATGAAATCTTTGGAAGTAACTTCAAGGTCTAAACTAAAACTACCATTTTAATGTGACCTATATAAATTGTTAGAGCACAAAAGGAGTCAATCACATTTAAGGAGGCATTCAGTTAAATTCTGATTGGCCTTGTAAGTAAAATAAGAAAAGGTGGAAAAACACAAAACAATATCCACATGCTTGGACATAAGTATCCTAATGCTCTTTTCTGTTACTTGATGATAGCTAACAAAGGGGAAAGAAGAACCAGGAGAACATGGGGGTGTAAGAAAACACTGCATGTCTGCTGCTTAGAAAGACAAGGATGCAAGACGAGAGCTTTATCCAAGGGTTTTACTAAAACAAAAGGGTCCATGGCTCTACAGTGCACTAAAAAGAGGCAGAGGGGAATGCTGAGATTTCCATTTGAACTGACTGTCTTTATTTATTTTTATTTTTATTTTTTCCAGGTAAAGTCTTTTATTTTAACACTTTCTATGGAATAAACAGATCACAGTGAAGTTTCTGAGTATAGATAATGAATATATCTCACTGCCAGAAGTGCTAATTCTGCAAGGAGAATATTTGTACTTGTTATTATGTTAAAAAACCTCAATATTAGTCTTTCATGTGTCGATATTTATTTTTCTATAATACATGAAATAGAAATCCACTGGCAATGCAAAAAAGGAACAGAAAGTATCTTTTTACTTTTTCTTATATCACTATTCTTCATTTTATGATTTCACCACTTAATGTTACCTACCTCAGAAAGTGGGCAAAAGAAAGAAAGTGGGTAGAACTAAAATGAATCAATTTTTTTCTCTTCCTTGCAGCTCTGCTCAATTACATGTTTTTTTCTTTTACTTATTTATTCATTTATTTTTTTATTATGAATATTCATGAGATACAAAGCTGAATGTCACCCCTCGTGCCCATGATGTGAGGGTCAGATTCATACTGGCAGAATACCCATTACCAGAAATTGCTTTTGTACACACTGTGGAATACTACTCTGCCCTAAAAAAGAATGAAATACTCCCATTTGCAACAACGTGGATGAGCCTGGAGAAACTTATGTTGAGTGAAATAAGTAAAGAACAGAGGGATAAATATCGCATGTGCTCACTCATATGTGGGAGCTAAGAGAGAAAGAAGGAAGGAAGGAAAGACCACAGTAGTGCATTGGTCTTGTAGAGGGAGAGAACATTCCCTGGGCTACAAAGTGGAGTCGGTGGGGGGGAAAGGGGAGGGAAGTTGGGGATAATTGGGTGGCCAACTATCTTTAAAAACACTGTCTCAAGTTGGTGATCTTCATTTGTGTCTAAACATTATATGCATGTATATGCATTTTTTACAATGTCAGCCCAAGACTCTAGATAATTTTAGTTGTTGAATAAAAAAATACTATTTGGCCTATGCTCTAAGGAAGATAATTAGCAAACATTAAAGGCAAAACTGAAATGTCCCATGTACCCTGAAAGCCAGGTGGTAGGGGCAGAGATGCAGAGCTTTGAGTAGAATCATCGCTCAAAGGACTTACCACTGTAAAGTTCCTTTCTGCTTCATGGACATTTATTACCATCCTTGGGACACTAACAGAATTCAGGTTTTTTCCAACACCTGTTATTGTGCTCCCACCACTGGTAAAGTAAAATAGAAAAATGGCAATATTAAGGAGTTCTTTCCAACAAGTATTTTAGTATTTCAAGAGAGAGGTTCAATTCAATCACATGCAGTGATTACAAGTTAGAGGCACAGTTAAAGTCAAATGGAAGTTCAGGGGTAACTCATTTTTGGAAACAACTTATTTAACTTGAAAAATTTTTTAAAAATTCATATTTCATAAACTGAAGAGATGCATTTGTATTTTTATTTATTTATTTTTTTTGTTTTTTTTTTGTTTTTTGTCTTTTTCGTGACCAGCACTCAGCGCACTGGCCATTCCTATATGGGTTCCGAACCCGCGGCCGGGAGCGTTGCCGCGCTCCCAGCGCAGCACTCTACCAAGTGCGCCACGGGCTCGGCCCGCATTTGTATTTTTATTCACCAAATATACAAAAGAAATATTTTTTTCTCTCTGAAAAAAATACAAAGAAAAACGAATTTAACTGTTGTTGTTAGACTGATAGAATTAACGGAAACAGGGCAGATTGAACTGGGTCCAGTGAGATACTGATTCAAAGGGAGCCTGGTACAGGGAAAAGCTATATGTAAATCAGGCAGGACAAAAAATACACTGAAGAATGGGAGGAAAAAAGTGATTACACTTTTGAGGACTAAGGCTAGTACAGAATTGACATATATATATATATAATATAAGTACATAAAAACTATGTGGCCACATTGAACCATTTTACTGTAATCTGTTTAAAACATAATAGAATAGGATAAAATGCTTCTTGGCATGAACTAGCACCGATAAAGTAAAATTGTACCCAAAACCTGAATGTAGTTTTTCTCTCATGAATAGGAAAGGCGGCCTTTAAAAGAAATTCAACTGCATCAAAGTCAGATAAAACCGCAATTTCTCTTGACTGTTCTACAGCCAAATCATCCTTATGTTCACTATGAACATAACATCAGAAGCTTCTACTTACCTAATAAAAGATTTGGTGGGATGAATTTCATAGACAATGGGGTCTTCCCGGTAAGTGAAGCTGCTTGTCTCTCGGTTGGCTAAGTCAATTTTCAATTTAACAGGAAACTCAGTTGAAATGGTTTGGGCTGGGGTATAACATTCAAGAATACTATTTGACACACTGAATAAAAAAAATTAAAAAATGAAACTTAGTTATTAGAGATATACATGTTTTAGAATTATATCCGTAAATCAAAAGACTATAACTTGATGGCCCCTAAATGGGAATTTCCTGAGGTGGTTTAGAAAAATTCCTTTTCTAGTGTAGGCTGTTTACATTTGACTGGATCCCAAATTCAGCCTTGTTGTGGACAAACCATCCTTGACTTCAAAACATTTGGGATTTTGAGCATCCATTAAAGTACTTTTAGTTTTTGATTAAACTGAGCTCTTCCAATTCTAAGAATATAAACTTAACCTTCTTCCAAACCCAATCTCCCCCATTTCTTCCCTCCCCAAAGTGACCTAGTCTAATTGTAAATCTTAATGGAAATGTTTGTTTCAATTTATTGCCAATTACCAGAATCTCACAGCTAATAATATAACTAGGATGTTCAGATATAACAATAAAGGTGAATGGGACAACAAAGCTGAAAAAAGGGATTAATAAATAATGAAGGAAGCGTAGAAAAATCAGCAAGGGAGAAGTAGATGGATTTGGGAAGAAGGAAGTTTTGTCAGCAGGAGGAGAATAAACAATAAGTAAACATCTTGATTTGTCTCCACTAAAAAGAACAGTGTTTGCTTGATTTTTTAGGTACAGGTATTAATCCAATCTGATGGACACAACAAAAATAAATTTACAACACCTTTTTAAAGTACACGTTTTTCCACCAATTGAAATGTGTCTAGAATTTCCACTGTTTAGGAATTTCCCAGTTAGAGTAAGCAAAGTTCCACCAGCTTTAGGACCGTAACTTGGAGAAATACTTGTTAGTACAGGATCCTGAATGGGAGATAAAAACAAAACAAAATAGCTTGTTAATTTTATTACTCTAAGTAGATTAAGAAAAAAGCAAACATCCTAGTTCATGAAAAAAGTAATGCTTACACTTACCACATAAGAAAACATACTATATTGTGTTGTTCCTCGACCGTTTGAAATAATTATGGACATATTGAATTGCTTATTCATTGCAGGACCAACTGTGCATTTCAACCTGAAAAAACCACAAAGCTTATATTTGTTGCAAATCCAAAGGAATTTTCTGTCTTGGCTGTTTTATACGAAAGGACATTAATTCCAAGTTGTGAACTCACTACTCTGAATAGCAAGCATGGTAAGCATTAAGGCTGTAAATTGTATAATTTCTATTTCTGTACTATTATGCCAAAGTGTATATTCACTGTATTATAGTATTTATACAGACAAAACAGGAAATGTTAAACCTCATCAATGCAGACCTCACCAATTGAAAAGTACATAATAATCTAAGTCTAAGCCTAGAAAATTATAGGGATAATGTTTGGCCTACTTGAGACAAAGAAATGGTATTTCAGTAGCATATGAAAGAATGGGCTAACTACATATCAGCCAAATCTCTTCATAAAGTATGTCAGCAGGTACATTTCTGTGGTTATATTTGTCACGTTTATTTAAATTACTTAAAGAATAATGAAATTGTGACAGGCTTTCCATTGAATTATTTTTGAATCAATAATCTTACAGTTCTGAAAAGGTTTAAATATAATTTGTTTCATTAAATAACTTTTTCAAGAAGACAATAAACTCTGTTTTACTTTTACAGGTCCTAATTTATAATGCAATGATTAAGAGTCCTGGAGAACTTCCAAGAGGCATTTCTAGAATGAATTTGTTTTGATTAAGCTAACGAGTATGATATTAATTAATGTGTTGGTCTCAGTAAAATGAGTAGATTTAGACCTTCCTGTAATACTAGAATGAATCCAATTAGATATAAAACAACCACTTGATAGAATAGGTTCAACATAAAGACTCAACCATAAAACTTAAAATTTTTGGTTGTTGTTAATGCATGATAACTAATAATTTCTGGATTCTTTGTTGATTATGGTATTCAGAACTTATAGAAGGTACATTTAAATACAGTAGAAAAAGTACAGGTCTTGAATCAGAAAAGCTGAGTTCAAAGGCTTCTTTAGCTTTTACTTTCTGGATTACCTCTGCCAAACCACACTCTACCTCTCTGAACTTCAGTCACCTCCTTTGTAAAAGAGGAATGGTATTGCCACCTCCACAGACTTTGGGGGTGCTAAATGGAATATACCCCATACATTACGGTGCCAATCATATTAGCTGAATGTAAATTTAAATTCATGCAAAAAGAGTCTCAAAAATGTGATTTAGCTGCTTCACTACATTTCTGAGGTTTAGAAAGTGAATTTAGAAGTGGATCCACATGGAGCTTTTATAGAAAAAGCTCAATAGAAAAAGCCTTTGGAGACTCTACATTTGAAGACTGTAAAGACAGAGAGACCCCAACTAGTGCTACTCTTTCAAATCTACCCAATTTCTGAAGATTTGTTACATAAATGATTGAAAAGCTCCCCAGAAGCTGGATTCTTCTTAATTCACCTTTCTCCGTTCTTAATCCCAGTAACTAAATAGGGTTAAAAGAACAAAACAAAACAAACCCACAAGAGATGTGATGGGCCAAGATCCTTTTAAATTCAAGAGATGGGCTTTTTGAGCATTTTTTTTCTTTAAACAAATATTCATTCCTAAAAAACCTGTTTTCCAAGCACAACCCAGCAAAGAATTTTAAGATCCTTACGTATTTGTCGTGCTTTCACTTAAGGTCAAGGTGCAGCTCTCATTTCCAAGGAGAACTCTGGTTTTCCTTAGATCAAGTTTATTATTCTTCCTGAATCCGAAGTCCCAACCACATATGGTCAGTGTTGTCCCTCCTTCAAGGGGTGCACTAGTTGGGAAAACCTACAAGGACAACATAGAACTTTTAAAAAAACCTAACATATTATTATTTTTCATGTGTGTGGAAAACAAACACAATATGTATCCTTAAATAGTATGAAATTCTTCCATTCTCCCACTACCTAGTAAAAATTCAATTTTCACTAAAGGAAAAAGGGTCACAAATTTCAGAGCATCTGGAAGAAACGTTAAAACTATCTGACACAGTGATGAAACAGGTTGTCTTTAGGAGATCCAGAGACAGGACAAAGAGAAGATTCAGCTGGGTGGGCATGAAGGGGCTTTTGGGGGCCACTCTGAAGTGAATTCATCTTCTAGGGATCTTTTGGGCAGGAGAAGACACACTTTGGGCCCAGACATTTACTTGCTTATAACTCTGATTATTAACTCCTCACAGGCCTCCAGATTGAACTCTGATCAAAACTCCTTCCTGGGCAGTATCAACCAAGGTCCATTATATGCCTTGCTCTGTGCACCAGCTGTGTGTGCACGACATTTTTGTTGCTATAGTATTTCCCACACAGAGAAGAAAGTCACAGTAAAAATACCTCTTTTGGTATCCAGTGGTTGCACAGTAGCATTCAGCAGCTATCATAATATCAAACACATAGATGGCATTCAATACACATCTGCCAATCATTCATTCATTATTTACTTATAAAGCACCTCCTATGTGCCAGGCACCAATAAATAAATAAGTGAATCTATTTCTTAATATCTGTTAATTCACATTTATTAGATTTAAAATTATTTATTACTTATTCACAATTATTACTGAGTATTTCTTTGTTCTTTAAATATGGTCACTATTTGATGTATACCAGATAGTTAGCTGACACACACAGCCTTTTAAAAATTATGTAATATTTAATTCATACAATATATTTTTTTCTATTGGAAATCAATAAAAACAGAACTGGAGAGAGCCCAAAATCAGTGTTGTAGCAATTTTTCTAATTATCTTCATTGGTATTATTTTACATCTCATTTTTAGGATTGACTTTTACCCCCTCTGTGTTCAATGTTAAGGAAATAATATTTTATTATTGCAGGCTCCCTTTTGGTGTGTTAAAAGTAAAATTTGGATTTATTAATAAAACTTGTTAACCATGATGTAAGACAGCATTAGGCACTTATGAAGTATTAAATACTACTACTCTTAGGCTAAAACTATTAAAACAAAACACATTTCCAAGTTAAAAATAAGCTTCTCCTCAGCAGCTTTGTGACAATTGAGAAAGGAAATGCTCTTTTGGGGGGGACATATTGTAAATTGTGCTGTAAAGTACAATGGTGGGAAAACGCAGCACCAAGACAGAGGCAGCTCAAAAACCAGCAAAGGTATTTGCTAAAGCCCAGTCTGTGAACGTCTAAAAGTGATGCTTTTACAATTAAGAAGGGCTTTTAGCAAAATTCAAATTTGTAAACATTCCCATCCCTCCTATGTAAATAATCGCAAACCAAAGTCTTAACTTACCCTTGTTGTCAAACCCCTTCATTGTCTTAGCTTAATGCTTTTATGATAGCCATTTTACCCATAAAAATCCATTACACAGTTGTGCCTTTCATGAAAATTTACCTCGGCCATGTCTAGCCAAATGAAAACTGCTAGAAAAAAACCCTGTTTATTATTATGTTAGAAATCCAGTAGGAGAGAACAAGACATCTGACCCTCCCAGGACTGTGTTCTGCCCGAGGCAGTCCCCAGCTGCTGTTCCCTTTTCTAATGAGGAGCCTTCCCCATTCAAAACAGCTGCCCAAGGCTAGATCCCCTGCCTATGTTCTCCTCCCCTTTCTGGGTAAAAATGGAGTCTGTCACTCTACATACATCATTGCTTTCTATGAAAGGCAAAAGGAATGGGTGATGATTTCAGAAAAGATGCTGACTGTTCAATTGGTGCGCTGGCAATAGAAATGGATATAATAACACCTCTGCTAGACTCTCAGGATTTGAAAGGCCAGCTCTGCTTAGTTTTTCTTTCTGGGCTGAGAAACTACCCCTTAGTTTATGGGGTAACCTTCACTCTTTCAGGGGAAAAGGAAGGAAGCAGTTGTGGACTACACACCCTTGGATAGACCCAACAATGGGCTGGCAAACTTTGAGTTATCCTGAAGGGCAGAGAAATCTGTGAGCAGGAAATGAGTGTCCGGCATAAAGCCATGAAGCCTGGGTCTCCTACCTGCCTGGATAGGGGAGATAGAGACACAGAAGTAGCTCTTGTCCTTTCACAGGTGAAAGATCATATCACAGATGGGCCCATTCCAACAGTATTTTAAATGATCATGTTTTCAAAACCCATCAAGAAAAAACATGAAAAAGCTGAAATAAAAATATGAGGGTACTTCAAAAAGTTCATGGAAAAATTTGTATTATCTTTTAATTTTACTTTTCCATGAACTTTTTGAAGAACCCTTGCAAAACCTTGAAAATTAAAATTCTCAGTGGAGGCCTCCTTTCCTCTTTAGTAGGAAAAAAGTCACAAATATACTGGTGGCAGTGTATCGTCTGCACATCTCCCTATCCCCCATAAGATATTGCTGTTGCTTCTTATCTGAGCTTTCTGATCAATTAGTAAACAGTTTTATTGTCTCACTGCAACTGAATTCAATCCCACAAGACATCACAATTTTATCCTAATAAATTCACAATGCATTGGAAAATGCTCTTCCTTTGCTGAAGCATTTCTCATTGCTCTTTTAAGTACAAGATCAGATGACACATTTGAAACAAAATAATAGACTTGCTATCCTGAAATCTCTCGTATCTGGAACTGCAAAGAATTTCAGCCACTGAACACCGTGTACCTTGAAAAGCAGGCTAACTTGTGTGTATTGGAAAGTGAAACTCTATACATTAGGCTGGATTTTGTGCCTGCAGAGTTTAAGACAGATAAGAAAAAGATGAATAATTGGTCTTATTTTTTTGCAGTAAGAATGCTAAATGTCACGGTCGAGCATAGCATGAAATCTTCCTAACAACTATGAACAGAGAGGGATTTATGGACTCAGCTGCACTACTTTCCTTCTAACGTGCAGCCCAAGCCTCACTGACTTGGTACATGATATAATAACTTTTTAAAATCGCCAACTATAGAGTGCTGGAGTTAGGAAAGGTGAGAGAGGAGGGAGATTCAAACAGTATGAAAAATTCTCAAACAGAGCAAATATTTTAGAAATTCTCTGAACCAGAGAATTTTAACAATTTTAATATTGCTTTCATGATTAGTAAAAGGAAGCACATTGGTCAAAATTAAATGCTTCATTTGTACAGGTTATCAACCTGTGTTCTTTACTTAAAATACCAGTTTGGCTATTTTTGAAATGAAATTGTTGTGATTTAATTGCATGTGTGCACACACATACTCTATGTCTTTCATGGAATAGCTGAGTTCAGATTTCTAGTGTCTCAGATTGCCAAGGCTGAGTGTTCATAAAAGTGTAAAGCTGCATGTGGTTTAAAAAATATATTTCATGATTACTACAAAAAAGTGCATAACTACTATAGCACAGATTTAAATTTGTTCTCTTATTCTCTTTTAGTTTATTCTCTGCCTGATCAAGCTAAGTCTTAATAATTATGTCACACCTAACAGAAAATGATTTGGTTTAAAACCCAGTCACCCACTACAAATCTTGCCCCAAACCGTAACTAAATGAAAACAGCCATGCGCTTGGGGGTGGTTCTTGTTCTGACTCGTACGCTTTGTTTACTTGGGTATGAACCAGGCAACCGAGACCTTTAACTTGAATGTTTCACAAGAACCATTTACTAAAGTCCAACTGTTCTACGTGCAGGCAGAGAAAATACACACAGCGTACTCACCAGGGAAGTGTTTTTAAGCAAAATGTATTTGGATCAAGAAATTTTTAAAAATTGCCATGGAGATTTTCATTGTGCCAAATATATGCTTAAAGCAAATAAGGAAATAGAGAGTGTGGCTGTAATGTCATGGCTGATGTCCAGTGCTAGAAGCTAAGGTCTCTAACAACAGGAGGTTTGTTTGTTTTGTTCTGGGCTGTATCTCCCCAGCGTCTAGAAGAGAACCTGCCACGTGGTATGTGTTCAATAAATATTTTTGGGATAAACTAAAGAATGAAATGGTTTATAGAAGTACAGATGTAAGTATAGTCATCTCACATTTACTTTACTTCTCTTCCAGGAACACTGAGAGAAGACAAACAGACACCCATGGGTGCTGACCCTCCATTTGCCTCCCACATTACCCTGGGAAATGACCTCTAATCTCATCTATGCCTCAGACAGGAAGAAACCTATCCTGTCTGCTCCAGCATGGCTGGGGTCACGGCATGCACAGTGCAGCTTAGGGTTCCAGAGACGTCTGGGCACCCGGCAGATAAAGTAGGTGGGGAGGAATCAGAGAATGAGTATGGGTGAGTCAGAAGGAAACAGGTCCCAGTGTGAGGAAATGGGGAGCAACGTTGCTCATTAGCCACCACTCTTGCAGGGAGCGTGAAGCAAGCACTTCAGGTGTAGGACTCAGAGGGACGTGCCCAAACGCCACCCTAGGGGATAAAGCTAGGGGGAGATGGTGCTTTGGCTGGTGTCTCACAGCTAAATGAGTAAATTGGCTTTTGGATTTTATTTCATTAGTGGAACTTGTGTTTACCAAAACACATGAATGGCAGCTGATAGAGGTCCCTACCTTGTAGATTGCAGGCAGACAGATCTCTTGAGTCCATGTCCGGCTGGGGCATTCTTCTGATCGCACACATTTATCGTGGCACCAGCCACACTGCACAAAGGGGGGTGCGGAGAGACACTGACTGCAGGACTGGAAATGTCCACAGCCCAAGCCATTCAATGGGATCTTGGTGATCTGGGAAGAAAAGGGAAAAAAAGAGCTTCCAGAGGGGTTTTAGTTTGTTTGTTAAGTAAAAACTGAGACACAAAAGATGCATGTAAATATCAATTGATGCAGACTACTAGAGATAGCACCTATGTGTTCAAATCACGTAACATTGGTTAAAAAGAATCAAATTTCTTCCTTCTCTCTGTTGTTGGCCCATATGTGATCAAAGTTAACATCACTGTCCAGTGAACACAAGCATTGTCATACAGTATTAGAGGTTCTGTATAGTGGAGACATTTTGTCCTTTCTGAGATGATTTTAAAATAACAAGAGAGTATAATTTAAGCTGTGGGAAAACACACTTGAACTCCTGGAAAATTGAAAGTGAGGTTACATATCATTCTGGCATCAAGATGCACGTCCTTCTCTCAGAGAAAAGGGATTACTGGCTGGAGTCAGATTCCAGTGCACATTTCCAGGATTTATCTGCCTGCACTAGAGTTCTGCCATGAGGACTGCAATTCTCATTCTGTGTGTTTGTTTTCCTCATTGAGAAATACAGGACAAAAGGAGTACACATTATGACAAAGACCTCCCTTAGGTCCAATCTTTCTTGAACAAAAAGTTAACTTGATTTCAGAAGATCTCTAGAATACTCCAAGAACTTAATGGAGGAGAGGTGAATCTAAGATGAAGAGAAAAGTTATAAAGGATCAAACGATACTGGCTGTAAATATCCATTCAGGAAAAACCATATTCATGGAAACTACCTGTGGGAACAGGGCTTACCTTCTTCCCAGTGACAACCAGTGTGTAGCCATTTTCGTTTAACGGGTGCTCCACAGTCATTTCTGGAGACACAGGGTGGGAATCCAGGCGAAAATTCACATGAGGGGTTGATGATCCTGGTCGAGAAACCACAACCTGAGAAACAGAAAAGGAAACACCCTTACTCCAACAAACTCAATTTAAATACACATGGAAAATGTGGATGATAATGGCCATAACAGATTAGCAGGGCTATTGGGTGTTTGAACTAAAGACCCAACAGTTCATCTTGTTGTAAATCAATACATCTTCTAATCTCCTGCCTTGAAGCCAATCTATCTGAACCCCAAGACAAACTTTTGCCTATGATCTTTTAATAGTTTTTAGGGAAGGAGATCTTCTGATTGATCAGCCAGCACATGCAGACAGATCCTCACAATTGTATCGGGAACTGAAGAAGCCAAAACTCTCCTCAGAAAGAAGAAACCACATATAGTATAAGGATTCTGGATTACTTTTTACTCTATCCTCTCGATTCTCCCACTGGGCAATTTCCCTTAACGTCATAGTAAGAAGAGTGGATGGGGATTCTGGAAACCTGAGTCTACTTCCAGTTTTGCTACTCTTAAGCCATATTTATAGATCTTTTGAGGTCAAAATAGGCCCCCAGCTACTTCGAAATGCTGTGCTGTACTTTTTATAAGCCACTGTCCTACGATGTGTTATTACTTGGATTATAAATCAAGTTCTGCTTCTTGGTCTGGCTTTAAATAGGGTCTGATGGTTTTAACCATGCCTGAGAAATGAGGTCTGATGACTGGTCATTCTTGCTTTCAGGTATTTCTAACCTGAGGTGTTTCCCAGCTATATAATTTCCATCTGCCCTGTTCCTAGAACCCAGTAATAATGAAGTTCAGAGATTGTGATCAACAATTGGAATAAAATCAGGATGATTACTTTAGATGAACACTTAGATTTTAGGAGGGTTTAGAGACTTTCACTGTTACGTAGGCTATTGGTTTGCATATACATGAGGATGTAGGAAGCTGAACACAGCTCTGGGTTTGAAATCTACTTTGTGAAATTACCCGACATCTCTAATAGCCTTTTCCATTGCACTGAAAGTGCATTTACCGGCGTGGGTATGAAATCACAGGACAACCACGGACATCTGCAAGATTAGGATTAGTTAAGTACCCATTCCTTCTACCTCAGCTTTTTAATTCATAAAATGGTAATAAAAATTGCAGGAGTAATTAACTGCTTTGAATTTTACAATCACACACAACATATAAATGTTTGGGGGAATAGTAGTAAACATTTTCTTCAGCACAATAAAGGAGCCAAGTAGCCCGAAACAATTTGAGAAGATTCCCAAAGTACCTAATTTGTTCCCAGGTAGTGGATTGTTGATAGAGAAACTAACTAAGCTCACATAGGGCCATAAAAGCTAAACATCATGACATTTTTGCTCTCACGTTTGTTCTACCCCAAACACTCAACACTTCCATTAAGCAGGGTGGTTGTATTTGCACAGAAGTTAAATGATGGATCAAAGATCACGTGGCCAGGAGGGGAAAAGATGGAAACTACTGTTATTTCCTAAATTTAGGGCCCAATAGATGTTTGTGACCTTTGTAGGCAGAGTAAAAAGTTCAGTCACCAGTCCTACCTCCCTCTGGGTGCTGGTTAGAAGCAAAATATCAGATGTCAGACTTCCAAAGCCTCTACCCCAAATTATCCAGACTTCAGTGACCCAGTTCTGCAATCCTAACTCCCTTCTGGTACTCACCACCTATAATTTTTTCTACCAACCCCTCCCTCCCATTCCTCCCATATTTCCTTGATCATTGCCAATCACTTCAAACTGCAAAGGTAAAAAAAATCCCCTTTTCTGATGTGCTAGTCAGAAACAACACAAAACACCAGCCTGTCCGAGTACCCCAACTCTGTGCTTTCCATTTCATTGAAGATTATTCGTCACTATGAACCTTCCTATGGATACTTGCATTTTGTGTCTCTCTCCCTAGTTTCTTCCATTCATTCAGACCTGCTACATAACAATCACCTCCCAGAGCCCTTTTCTCTTCCTATCTTCTTGTTCTCTTCTTTATCATTTCCTGTATCTATAATAAGCAATCCCTTCTTAATTACCATGTCATCATCTTTGACTTTATTAAATATCTGAAGCCCATCCAAATATTCATTTCCCAGAAAGGAATAACCTTTCTCTTTCTTTTCATAAAGAAGCTCTTCGCACCTCTGAACCTGGATTGATTGATTTTTGCACCCCCTATTAAAATTTTTTTCTTGGAGAGCACCATATATCTGGTACTTTCATAAAAGCTAACTGACTCAGGCATTGTGCTAAATGCTTTAAACACAGATTCCATTTACTCCTCACAATGATCCTATAAGGTAGGTATTATTATTTTCCTTAAAGAGAGTATGACAGAATTTTAGCTAGAAAGTACAAGAGTCATGTTTCCAAGGAGCTTTATCTAATGCCAGAATTGTGTGCTTGACCTCTTCTTAAACACTCAACTGCTAGACTCTTGGAGCACCAGAGTAAATACCAATAAAAAGCTTCAACTCTGAGCTCCCAAGAGCCACTCGTAAGTCAAAGCACTAAAACAAATTTCACAATATATTTGCCTTGCCAATTACTCCTTGTTTCAGTAATCTTGGCTGCACTATTTAAGTGTGCCTAAGGAGAAATTACTCCACATTTAAATAGTTCTTGATGACACAGAGGAAATGTTACTAGCGAAGCTCTACTTTTGATCACGAGCTAGGATGAATGTTGCTTGGTATAGAAAATGGGATGAATAAGGGAGACAGGAAAGCCATGTGGAAAAGTGAGATGACCCTTTGGAATTTTGAGCAGAGGTTGTACCACAGATGCAAATACCTTTTTAGTTGATCATTAGCCTTTTCTCTGCAGGGATACCTACTGCTCTGAAATGCCAAGAATACTTTTCTATCGTTAATTCCTCACTTTCCCTTATTGCTGGAGTTCTAAATAATTGAGTAACCACTTTAACTCTCAAAATATCCCTGAAGCAATGTTTGCAAGCAGCTAAGAGACCTCCTTTTGGTTGTCATGGAGATATTTCTAGGGACAGAACTGAATTTGGCATCTAATTTAATTCTTATGATAAATCACCTGGCAATCTTAGAACAATTAGTATGAAATAGATGACTAGCAATTATCTTTTGAATTTCTACTGTGTCAATGACAAATCTTTAGTATTTATGTCACAAAATCTTTTTCTTTAATGCTCTTGAAAATACAGAACTAACACATTTTTCAGGGAGGTAAGAATTGGAATTTACTTGATTGTTGTGGTTATGATCTCACATAACCTCTCCCACATAAATTATCTGGGATAGGACAAGAGGAAGAAATATATGTACAAATAAAATAATACTGTTGTGTTTAAGCCCCCAAATTCATAAACCTGACAAAATAATTTCATGTGAGATATCTACAAATATGTAAAGGCCAGATATCTATCTGAGTTTTATTTTTAATTAAATAAACTGTTTTTGAATTTTATTTTAACAATAATGAATAAAATTTAAT
Source organism: Cynocephalus volans (assembly GCF_027409185.1). NCBI lineage: Eukaryota > Metazoa > Chordata > Mammalia > Dermoptera > Cynocephalidae > Cynocephalus > Cynocephalus volans. The sequence continues at coordinate 38,832,906 of NC_084465.1, forward strand.
AAGATACTTACTTCCCCCAATTTTTTTTTTTAAAGTGGACAATTCAAAGGTTTTTAGTATATTCACAGATTTGTGCAATCATCACTACAACCACATTTGGAACACTTTCATTACCTCAAAATGAAAGCTACCCTCTAGCCCCCGACAACCACTAATCTACTTTCTATCTCTATAGGTTTTCCTGTTCTGGATATTTCATATAAGTGGAATCCTTTGTGTATAGCATTTTTCACTTAGCATGTTTTCAAGGTTCATCCATGGTCCTTTTTATTGCTGAACAGTATTCCACTGTATGAATATGCAACATTTTATTTATCTGCGCTCATCACCTGATGGACATTTGGGTTGTTTCTACTTTTTGGCTACTGTGAATAATACCACTGTGAATATTCATGTATAACTTTTTGTGTGAATGTATATTTTCATTTCTCTTGGGTCTATACATCCAGGAGTAGAATTGTTGGGTCTTATGGTGACTCTGTATTTCACCTTTTAAGGCACTGCCAAACCATTTTCCACAGCATCTGCACCGTTCCACACTCCCACCAGCAGTGTATGAGGGTTCTACTTTCTCGACATCCTCACCAACACTTCTTATTTTCCATTTTTTTTGATTATAGCCATCCTACTGTGAAGGATGCATGTGAAGTAGTACTTCCTTGTGGTTTTGGTTTGTATTTCTCTGCCAAATGTTTCTTAAACTAAGAAAGAGGAAGGTGTACTTCTCAGGTTTACAGCCTTCAGCCCATTTCTCCTGCCCGAGACCGAGTAGTTGGGCATTTGCTGCTCAGCATCCCAGTCAGTCTTCTGAAAAACATTCTCTCATGGTCTGTCTGGACTTCTGTAAAACAGGGTCTTAGAGAGACTGGAGGTGAGGGGGTGGTGGAAGGACCAAAGGTGGATTCTCACTAGGAGCGACAGGCAGTCAGAGTGGCAGATGAGGTGCATGTGCTTGGCAGAGGAGGGGAAGGGTTAGAAGCATGTCACATGGAGGGAGGGTGTGGCGCAGAGGTGGCGGAATGGGTGGGATGGAACAGCGTGGATGAGAGTGGACCTCTCGAAGGACAGAGAGGGGGCCCTGGAAGTTAGCAGAGGATAACCAGACAAGGCGGTTTAACCAGAGTTCCTGTGGACTAAGAATATTTTATATCCTTCAGTACTCTTGGAAAGAGCTGAGTGACCACTGGCACTCCCACTGGCATTGTACTTCATTGAACGAGCAATTGCTCTGAGATTCAACTCTACAGGTACCAGTCCCAGGTGTGACACTCTCAGTGGCCCTCAATGCACCTGAGTGGGTGGCAGACAATTAGAAACATGTAACATGGTCCTTCTTCACATGGTTATCCTGGGATCAAATAACATAGTGGACCCAATTGTAAATGGTTTAGTCTTACAGAAATGCAGATTAAAATGTAACTAAGAGGTCTGCATAAAATCTTTTGAATATTGAAGTGAATTTTTAAAAAATATGAACGGAAAACATACAGTTCTATTTCAAGGCAAAAAACTAAATGGGAGCTTTGGTATCATCTAAATTGACTTCTAATTTAAAAGTTAAGAAAATTAGAGGATTTTTGTCAAGAAATAAAGAAAACTTTATTTTTAATGAAAGATGATGCAATTATGGGAATTTGAGACTCAAAGAAAAAATTGTGTGTGAAGACAATGACAGCATTAATAAACAGACCGGGTTATAGCTGGATGTGACCTTACGAATTCAGGGAGCGACTCTGCTTTCCCCGGAGTTCCCAGTACAGACTCCGGCATTTAGTAGGTCTTCAAGGCACATCTATTGCCTCAATATATGAATAGGCTGAAATAAGAAGCTCTGGGGTTTTTAAATGAATTTAGATAACATTCAAGAGTTTAACTGGCATTTTCAAGGCATGACCTCTGATGCCTCTTGCTTCTTGCCTGCTTTAGGTTTACAATATTTTTCGGTGTGTGATAGAGATTATTGTTTATTTAGAAAGAAATCAACATGAAGAATAATTTTGTTTCAATCAAAGTTAACATCTAGTTTTATGAAATAGAAAAAAAAAAAAAGAAAAATAACAGGAAGTAGAAATTGCTAAGTGGTATTGACAGCTCAGACTTAAAAATGGTAAGACAAAGTCCCAGGTGGCAAAAGTTGAGTTAAATGAAACTTTAATCTGTTCTTTCCTTTGCTCTTTTTGGTAAATGGGCATGCATGCTTCTACATCAACTTGACACTATAAAGGACAGGTATATCCACAAGGCACAACACTTCCCCTCACTATTACAATACTGACGTGTGTGTGTTTCAGTTTTTTGAAATGAATCAAAAGTGAGTCAAAATGAGTCAATACCAGATTGAGGCCTTTGTAAAAAAAACCAATTCAAATATCTATAAACCAAATAAGCTAGGAAATTTGTAAAAATTTTAAAATATCCCATACTTTCAAATCAATATTCCAAATATACTGATTGCAGGATTAGCTAATCTATACACAGAATATTTCTATTTCTGAAATTTAAAGGTGAAGAGAGTTTGAAAAACTACTGATATATTTATGTTTCACATCTTAAAATGAGGTCTTTCTGCTCTTTCCAAAAAGTACCCATGCAAGAAATCTCAGTTATTCCTTTCTACCAAAAACCAAAACAAACAAAAGCTTAGCATTACCCCATGGTTTCAAATATTTATGATGTTTTAAATTTACAACATCATAAGATGTTTTAGTATAAAAGATATACAAGTGTATAAGATATAGGTCTTTCAAGAGCACTTGTTAATTCATTTTAGAAGACTATATATGAATTGGGCATAATTTTTAGTTATGGATGTAACCCTGAAATTATTATTTATAAGATCTGTTTTGCAGAAAAGAAACTGCAAAACTTATAAGTGTATTCTCTTCTGAAGAAATATACCAAAGCTAACATTTTTAGGGACATTAGTAAGTCAATGATGGACACATTTAAAAAAAAGGAAGATGATATTTTTATCTGAGCATTTTATAAAGGAGATGGGTAAATTAGCAATCCCTAAAGAGAAAGGTTGTTCGAGTTTGAGCTTCTTTTGGCTGTGTCTCTGCCCGATGCTCACAGCATTGATGAACTGATGATGTGTGTCTACATACTTTAAAATAGCAGTAATCCCAAATGTAATGTATACCACAGGCTTCCCACACCACGCATTGGCATGCCATGGTGGTGGCATAGGAACCAAAGGGACTTGAAGACAGGAGGTCAATAGAAGAACTGATTCTTCCTATTGGAAGTGAGTAATTATTCTCCAGTTCACTGATTACTAACATAACCCTTTAGGTAATGGGCCTAAGCAGTGATCATGTGCAAAGGATGTCCTCTTAGGTAATCCCTACCTCTTTAAGTTTCTTGCTTCAGGCCTAACTAGTCCAGTTAAGAGGCAAAAGAGAAAAAGCGGTGATGAGTGGTAACAGCATTAAGGAACTGGGGAGACTAAGAAGGAGGATGGAGGAAGAACAAGGATGATAGCAAAGAGCCTAATGGCAGCTGTGCGAGTGCCCAGGCTGTGGCCACTGTTAGCAGGAATGGCGCAGTGCACACAGAAGTTGCTCAGTGAACGTTTGTGCAACTGGACTTGAAACAAGTCATGAAATGGCCTCCCCACCCCTGCCGCCATCCCAGATCCACTCACTCTCCCTGGCCTGATAGTCATGCACAGATATTTTAATAGCAACGCTTTGCATTTAGAGATTAAAGAGGCCTTATACAAGTGCTGTTAAAAGAAATCAAGCAAGCATTGTTTTGGATGCAGATTAGACGAGGCCCTCTAAAGGGGAGACGTGGGCAATCCCTGTGATTAGTCCTGTGATCTTCATGAGAATCCCTCTTCCCTCTCCCACGAAGCAGCGCACACTGTGCTAATGTTCCCAGTCTTGGTCTTTTCTGCATCCCCCAACCCCCACTTTATGAGAAGGCATGCTCTCACTGTTCAATTATACTATCTCAAGCATTGCATATCATATTATTTTACTTCAAAGCGTCCCAAGAGAGTAACCATACAAACAAAAACTGTTTTTGAAACCTATATCTATATTGACATAACTCTACAGATATACAGACTCAAATATGTGTACACATCAGTATATTTAGACAAAGCTGCACCTGTATAAGATAAGTTCCACATGTTTCAATGGTAGGAACATGTCAAAGATGTCTTCTCTGCCATACACATAATATTGTTAGCTAAACAATCTAATTCTTTCTAATCAAATAACCACTGTGAAATACCTGATTCACTTTGCACCCAACAGCTGGGGCTGTAGCTTGTGTTCCCAGCCAGAGCTCAATATAAGCACAATAGGAAAGGCAGAAACAGCTGCAAACTCTTGGGATAAAAAATTCGCAAAGCAACTTTGCCATTAGGCTTCAGGGTAGGAAGGAAGTAAAATCATTTTTCTGTTCCTTTTCATGTAGGGCAGCTGTCTTTAGGAAAAAAAATTATGTCCATCCTATTTTGTAACAGAAACTCCATAGTATTTATTAAAACATGAGTTGTAGAAACTTAGGCCTGGCCACAGATTTAGCACTTTGGTGGAGTCAAAACATTTACAGAACTTGGTAGAAAGTTACTGCTCTGACATGTTAAATTGGAAGGTCCCCTATCTTTGCTTCACTCCTGACTCCTCCCCCACTGTTATTTGCTGTAAACAAACGATTTCAGTGATGCTGACTGTTTGAATCTTCAAGTGGTTTAGGTTTATTTACATAAAATTTAATGGAATGGAATTCTCTTAGGCAAGTGTCAGAAAAATAAATCCTTTGTGGGTTCCAATAGCCCTTTGTCTGTACTGTTGTAATCAGGTAAATGTTTTTATCTCCCCTACTAAAATTTTAGTTTCTTAAAGGCAGTTTTTGTGTCACTGTCCCCTTTACTTCACTCATTTGCCTAGTAAAGCAAGTATCAACACCTATTTGATAAATTAAAAGCTACTTGGTTTTAAAAAAAAAATCAGTGACACTACTACTTTCCATAAAATAAGTATCTATTTATTTTCACCTTTTGTTTTGGATGCACAGTTAATGGGTATAATACAGTTTCTTTTATGCAAAGGCTGGGAGATGAGTAAAACATTTGCTACAGCATTTCTGTTATAATGAGACTGATGCATGACACATCCCCTGGGTGGTGGGCTCTGTCACATGGCAGAATTTACTCAGTTAATAAAGCAGCCTATTTAAAAATGGATTTTGTTAAAACCTTTAGAATCTAGAAATAGGCCAGGAAGCTTCTGATGTTAAAAAAGTGTCAGACCTAAAGAGACTATAGAAAGCTTATTAATATGAAACAGGATTGACAAGGTAATGGACAATTTAGAAAAAAAGAAAAGCAGAAATTAAGATAAAGGGAACCAAACCAACATAATGAACACATCAGGAATTCGACAGATATTAGCTTCTCTCATCCTCCTTCAATTTTTTTTGGAATTATATAGAAAACCATCAGTGTAAATTAAAAACACATATAAGCACAAAATAATACCACACATTTTACAAGGATAATAGATACTCACTATCTATTTCAAGTATGTTAGAGTACTGTCTATGTGGGAGGGGACTGGGCATCCCTCCTACAGATTTTGAGAAGTTAAGGATAGAATTAAAGGGTCAAGATGGATGAGGTGGGTAAATAAACACACTGGGATGGCAGAGTGGGAGGAGGGGAAGAGAAGATGTCATTAACTGTGAAGTGACAGGAGAACAGGAGACTATAATGGGAACATTTAGATCATAGTATCTACATAACTAATTTTGAGCTAGGAAGGTTTTATTTACATGGCTTACAGCTCTGAAAAAATTCCACCATACCCACTAGCACAAGAAAAATATGATTTACAGTTCTTGAAATATGGCAATGACCAACATACAGATTGCTACAAGGACAATGGTAATTTTTAAAAATGTGTTTAGCAAAAGAATATGGCTATTAGGAGGTACAGATGGGCATGTCATAAGAAAACGTCATGATCCTCATTTGGTTTACTAGAAGTTATTGACTGATTAGGACGTTAACTGTATCAGACAATTATGAAATAAACATCTCTTTAAAAGGAATTTCTAGTGTTCACAGAAATTCAACATTTCTATAGATGCCATTGTCATTTCGCATTAATCAAGTATCTACTAATGAACTTGTGTTGAAAGCACCAAAAATTATTAACTAGTAAGTATTTTTTTTTTTTTTTGTCGTTTTTTCGTGACCGGCACTCAGCCAGTGAGCGCACCGAGTGCACCGGTCAGTCCTATATAGGATCCGAACCCGCGGCGGGAGCGTCGCCGCGCTGCCAGCGCAGCACTCTACCAAGTGCGCCACGAGCTCGGCCCTAACTAGTAAGTATTTTAATTCCTGCTAAGTGCTATGATTCCTGTATCTAGGAAACATGGTAACTTCAATCAAGTCTGAAATGTGATCTTTTATTGTATGGAGATATGTTACTAACCATTTAAAAGCATTTCTTAATAAAGTCCGAATTTTTTTTTTAAAGTATTTGAACTGCTTCGTATATGACACCAACATTTTGCAGAATCGGGAGAGCCTGAGTTACACTGGGATTTTGATGATAATGTCCCTTCCTAACTCCTGCCAATATTTCTCAATGATGTGAATGTTTCTTCTCATGGAGATGCACGGTTCACACAATAGCTTTCCTTTGATCTGTAGCTTCCCTTGAAATAGGAAAACATCGCCTGGAAATGCTTTAATTGTTTCATTTTATTTTCCAATCATGTGATAGAAATTATGAATGGAAAAAAAAAAAAAAAAAGGCAGAAATCATTCCAGAGAAGAAAATTAAAGCAACCACATTCAAACTGAAAGATTCAAGAACTTAACAACAATAGGCCTTACATTTCATAAAAAGTGGACCAGGCTTCATTTTTTGGCTTTCAGTCTGTGTCTCTAGCTCTACTGTAACTTGCATTTTGCAGTATTTGCAAATACCTCACTGCAAAAACAAATACAAATTAATTGCACATTACCAGATAAAACAGACACAGCTACTTTTACCTGCATGAAGCGACCCTCAGATGTCCCAAGATTAGCAATGGTCAGGTCTCCTTTAATGAAGATGGATATAGATGTTAAGAGGACTTGGTTGAACTGTCCCATGAATAAGTCAACGCGTGGCAAAGCCGTGGTGAACTCTGTTCGATATTCATCACTGTGCACTTCACAACCTGATGAATTTCTCAGAAGAGTCTGGAATAAAATATGGCCATAGCGTTCATGTGAGTCCAGATGCAAACAAGCTGGTAAGAAACTTTTCAGTGTGTCTTTTGAGAGCATGGAGGGGAATGGCAAGAATAACCGTGCAAATAGAAAAGAAAACCCTAGATAGGCATAACTATTTCTAGTGATCAAAATGGCTCCAGTTTCACTAGGCACTGTTGTGCATATGTACACTCTAAAACTGTGGGCAAACCTTACTATCACAATTTGCACCACGGTTCAATATGTGCACACATAAAGGAGGAACTTAGCTGGTCCTATTAAAAGAAAAACAAAACTTTAAATGTCTTGACATTTAAATACCTTGACATAAAGGTAATGTTTCTAGGAATCAAGTCCAATGAGATCGATTTCAACTGGAATAGTAATAAATGTTAGAGTCATACTATGACATTATATTTCAAAATGTGTGCCTTTGTGCGTTTGCATGCAGAGAGATGGTGGGTAGTGGTGGTAACAGATAATTCATGGAGAGGCAGCAGAGCATAGACCCAGGACCTGCAATGAATCTTGGTCCTGTAATGCTCACTTGCTTTAGGTAGTTCTTATAATCTTTCTGAGTTCAGAAATTCATGCAATCACTCTGTGTTTCATTCCCCTCAAATGTAAAATAGAGTTACAGAAATAGTACCTACTTTGTAGAGTTGTTGTAAAGATGAAATGAGCTCCTTTATATAAATCTCTTATCATAGAACCAGTACATAGAGAACAACACTTAAGTATCATCATCATGATCGTGAAAGACCCACGAATGGGAAGACATTGTACATTAAATGTCTCAGTAACCAGCTTACTGAAAGACAATTACCACTCAACCTGGTAACTATGCTTTAGGTTCTACCTCAAACGGAAGGACTGAAAAATATTGTTCAGTAATACGAGTGTACTTCAAAAAGTTCATGGAATACTTGTATTGTTTTTTAATTCTATTTTTCCACAAACTTACTGAAGTATCCTCATATATGACAATTAAGCACTGTGGACCCCTCCCTTCCACATGACACTTCAGTCTCCTAGTTTCCTTTTTGCCTCTCAGACCACAGCATGTATGTCTCCATCACAGGACCATCCACGCCTGGCTCTCAGTGTTGAGCTTTCTCAAGGCTCCATCCCAGGACCGCTCCTCCACTCACTCTTTGCTCTCTCCCCAGGCAATCTCAGTTTCTCTTGTGGTGTCTACTATTTAGTGGACACACACATTTGCATCTCCACCCACATGTCTCAGAGACTTCAGACTCAACATGAACAAAGCAGGAGCCACATCTTCCCCCTGCCTGCTCTTATGATACTACACACCCCAGTGAATGGAGTACCATTCTCTAGGTGTACATGTCAGAAGTCTGTGTCATCCCGGATTCGTCCCTCTCCCTCAGTCCCCATGCACAGTCCATCACCAATTCCCATCAACTTCACTTTCTAGACGTCTCCTGGATCCAGCCAGTCTTCTCTGTCTCCACCACCACAATCTTCACCCTAGCCACCATGCCCCTCTCCTGGACTTCCACAATGGCTTCCTAGTTAGACTCACCACATCCACAGGCACTCTAGTCAGGTGATCTGTTTTCCACATTGCAGCTGGAATTCCTAAGACACCGATCTGATCATGCCCCTCTCTATTTACGACACTTAATGCTTCCCCATTGCTCTTAGGATAAAGGGTAACATTTTTATTGTGGCTGGCTGGTCTTTGCATCATCTGACCCCTACCCATCTTCTCCAGATCTGTGCTCTCTGTGCTCCAGTGAGCCGGGCTTCTTTCAGTTCTCAATAGAGACCACGTGTCCTCCCATTAAGTGTCTTTGCACATGCTATTTCTCCTGTCTGGAGTGTTCCTTCCACCTCCATTCACCTTGCTACTGCTATACCTCCTTCAGACCTTAGCTTCTCAGGACACCTGCCCGGACCCCACATGCTTCTAGGTCATACGCTTCCAATACAGATTCTTATGGTACTTTTTACCTGTGCATCATAGAATAGCATAGCTGTAACACAGTGTGCAGCTGCAACTTAATATCTGCTTGTGTGATTACAAGAAAATGTGAGACTTCTCCCAAGTGGCTCTCTGTGATCAGGGACCCTGCTTGTTCACCACTGTATTGCTAGTAGAAGATTAAATATCACACACAGTAAATATTTAATAAATATTAATTGAATGAATGAACAAGTAAGTGAATCAATTATAGGTGGGAGGGAGATGGCTGTGGGGATATGAATCAATATTATTAAAGCTATTTTTTCTCAGGAATAGGTTTTGTTAAGAGTTTATGAGGGAAAAATAAGAGCGTTTGGAAATTGGTAAATCTGGGGCAGATAACCAGGGCAGGAGGATGTATTAAGCAAATGGAGTCTACCTTGAAAGAAAAAGAGAAAAAGTTCATCCTTATACATCCTTATAAGTAGCACAAGTCCAGGAAAATGCTTGGAGAATTACATATTCTCTATTTAGTTATCCTATTATAATAATCAGAAAATTGTCATAGTATATTTCTAACCAATTTATCATTTCAGGACAAAAAAATAAAAAAATGTTGTTATCCTCTGTCTAATGCCTTTATTCCTTAAGGTCAAATGTCTGACACATAGAATGCCAACTTCTTAGATCTACTGGCATTTATGGTTAAAAACTACCTAAAATGCTCTATTTTATATATCAATAACTATTTATTTTAAGTGGCAATAAATTAGCAAAGAGTCTTAGAGACACAGGCTCTTGTAATTAATAAAATGTTTTAGTTCTAGACATTTATTTTGACATATTGATGAGTGCTATTTCACTATTTAATTAGAAGCTTTTCTTCACTAAAGTACTATATAGATTACTCTCAGGAGTAGCAGATAACTGAGATGTACCAGCAATTCGATAGTAACCAATTAATTGATAATTAAGTTTCTATTGGTGATCAATCATCCATCTTGCAGAGATAGCCAGAGTTAAGGGAAGCTGCATAAAGAGGCAAAGATCAATTTTAAATCTAAGGCCATCTGAAGTGATCCATTATAGTGGTGGCTGCTTTTCAGGGTCAGGATTTTGTGGTTGTCCTGTTCCTTCTCTTCCTCACGCTTACTCTTTCTCTCTATGTCTAGGTGGCATCCTGGGAACTTTAAAGCCTCAAACTTGACCTGGGGTATGGTGCTGCTGGAGATATGATGAATTCAGTGGAATATAAAAACAATTAGCTGTGTGTGGAGTAGACTTTGATCATAAACTATTAACAGTCTTCTATCAATAAGAGGACAGAAATTGTCTGTTCATCTTTTAGCCTGGTGCCCTGTATCATGCCTAGCACACATTACGTATTTAATAACAGCTCACTGAAAAATTAATGCATCTGCAAAGTTACCAGATGGCTTTATGGTCTGCCTTGCTGAATGGGATGAGCAGGAGAATGGAGGTGAGATGATCTCCAAGTATCTCCTAAGAGTGTCTGCAAACCTGCAGGAACTTGCTGATCTTTTTGAAATGGAGGGAGAGCAATACATCCAGAACTGTAGTCTCTTATGCACCTGTTTCCACACATGTGAGGCATAAATGTAGAATTCTGCATCAGAGTTCATGTAATATTTGTATTGCGCACTTCAGGGCTTCTCCTTCAGGAAATAGTGAGGTCTCTAAATGGCATTTTCTCAAGGACTGATAGGATTAAGTTGACTCTATTGCCCCCCCCCCCCAATAAAATTCCTAACTATAGAGCCATTGCACAATGTTGGAATAGATCTACAGACTTCTTGATCTGGAAAAATTGTGTAATTTGCAGCCCAAAACCAAACATCTTGTTAAGTTCAAGTGGCATTCAAATTTCAAAAGCCAGGGGACCCCAACTTTTTTCTTTTTCATTTTCTCTGCAGCTGAGATCTGCAGGGGAAGGGTCAGGGCACTAGCTTCCAGGAAAAAGTACCATTCCAGCATTCACAACAGGAGAGGGGACTCTCCTTGTCTCTTCCTGCTAAGAATACTGATAAACTCAATGGTGGGTCAGGGCAGCACAAATTGGCTTACAGAGCTCCATGCTCTCTTTGAGCTTTAACAGTAGAGCTTTAACAGGGAGCCTTGGTTAAGCTCTTGGCATTGCAGAGGTAAAGCACTGTGCAAATATGACTAAATCTCAGTCTGATTCACTACATCTCTTCAAGATAATGAGCCAATGTGCTTGCTGCTCATTTGTGCAGGAAGGTGGGGTTGCTTTGCCTCGGCACTTTACAAACAGTTGCTGGGTGTGCATTTGGGGTGGGACTGGGGCCCCGCTTGAAGAACAACTACGGAGGTGGTGTCAGGAGTCTCCTTGCTACTGTGCTTCTCTCAGATCCAGGAGGTTTTGTACCTTGGGGTAAAATTGAGCATAGTAGGTGGAAAGCAGTTCTCTGAGACAGTAGCTGCTTTGGGGACCTGCAGAAGAGTCTCCAGAGAAGGCTTCACACCAGTACCAGGAGTGAGCCAGGTGGACTCTCTCCCTTTAGCAACAAAGGGAGGAAGAAGGAAGGAAGGGAGGGAGGGAGGAAATCAATCTTTACTCCGCACCCACAATGTGCCAGGCACTGAGTTGGGCATTTTCACACACAAGACTCACAGCAGCCGTATGTTTCAAGCCACACAGTTTCAAGGATGAGAAGACTCAGGGAAGTCAAGGGCTCGGTCACAGTGTCCAGGTCACATTGGAACAGGCATCAGAATACAGTTCTCTATGATTCTTAAGCTCATGACTTTATTTTGCTACTGTTTACTGTTCTGGGCAACATTCTGAGGATTGCACAATTATAGGAATGGGAAGGGCCTTCACGATTATCTTACTCTCGTCCCTCATTTTAAGGATGGAATTAATCATTATTTTCTGGATAACAGCAGAGAGATAACCTCTGGCATTTTGGGCTGTGCTGCTTAGCTTGGCTCTCAATTCTACCTCTCCTCGTTACCTATTTTGGTTAATTAACATGGCCAGGCTTGCATTCAGGTAACTTTGAAATTTCAGTCATTTCCAACTCCTCTTTCTCTAGTATTTCCCACATATAACTAGTTGTTAAGTCCTGCTAAACCCTATCTCTATTGTTGCTCCTGTGCAGCCCTTCCAGCCACACCTGTATGCCCAGCCCAGGCTAGGTGTTTCCGCACTGGCCTTCTGGTCGGTCTCCAATCTCTTCTACTTTGAGGCAGTCATCAGCCGTCATTCTCTTCTTCAAAACCTTAGTTGCTTCCTAAAGGCCTGTAGGGACTTCTTTGTATACCAAACTTCTTAGCATTCAAACTTGCCTTGATTTACCTTTTTAGACTTTTCTCCATTAAGGCATAAGGTCAGGTGACCATCTATGACACCAGATGAATCTGGGTGGCTGTCCTGGCACAAGACCCTTTCCCTTCTTGGATTCTTGCATTGCTTTGGCAGCCGATGCTCCACTTTCCACTTGTTATTGACACCATTCTTTGCTCAGGTAAACCTGAAGCCTGGCTCTTTTCTAAAATCTCTCTTCACGGGGTCTTTTGAATGTAAGAGATAATATGTTTTATTTGGTGTGGGAGGGGAGATAGTGGAAAAGAATAAGGTGGGTCATATAAGGGTGCAGGAACATATCATGTAGCTATGATATCTGAGTCAAGAGGGAAAAGAAATTAGAAAAAAACCCACACACCCTTTCAATATATTGTTTAGCCATATGCACATGTGTAGTGCAACTATAGGCAAATTCACAATCATTTACCTGCTTTTCTGGGAGGGGGAGGGATTTTACTGGGATGGGCCACACAGAAGACTTCAAGGGTCTTGGTAATGTTCTCTTTTTTAAGCCTGGTGGTAGAGACATGAATAATTGTTTCATTTTTCATACATATATATGAAATGAAAGATATGAAAAATAAAACAAATGTATAATAATATATAAGTAAAACAAATATATATACACACACATGCACAAAACACATACATACACAAATATGTGTGTGCATATATACTATATAATTCTTTTGTATATATGAATGTATTGTACTAAAAATAAATTTTAAAAGAAAAAAAAGAATAAATGGGAGATGAGGAAGTGAAGAGAGCCTAAGAACTTCTCCCACCCCAATTTCTTACATGCCTAAGCAGTTTTGAAACATTCTTGACAGTTCTTAGCTCACAATAATAATGTTAAACAACATTTGCATAGCAGATTATGGTTTTCAAAGTACATTATCTCATGTGATCCTCTCAACAAGTCTGTGACTTGGGTTTGTTATGATCATCATAATTCTATAAAGAAACTGATGTTCAGAGAGTTAAGTCAGTATACGGTATGTGAATCCTAGTTGTAGATTTCAAGTCCTATATTCCTTACACTGTATCATGCTTCTTACTTATAGGCTCCTAACGTATTTCTGAGGCAAACCCACACTAAAGATGGCCCCAGGACTTGATAGAAAAGATGAGCCTGTGCCACGGACTGGGTCTACCCCAGCCAGTCTTTGATGAGTTGCATAACCTTAGGCAAATCATTGGATTTCACTGGGTCTCAGTTTTATTTTATTTATTGAACAAACATTTGCTCCTAGTGTTTACAATGTATCAGACACTGTTCAAGGTACTTTATAAATATTAATTCACTGCATCTCATAACAAGCCTAGAAGAAAATTGAGGCACTGAGTGGTCACATGACCAGCAGCGCAGGGCCAGGATTAAACCTAGGCCATCTAGCTCCAGGGTCTTCAACACCAACGTAGGTTGCAGGCTCCTTGTTTGTAAAGGGAGGGATTGAGTGAACTGACTTCAAAGTTCTCTTCCAGTTCCATGGGTGGCTTCCCAAAGCTTCCCCTGGGCTTGAAGACACCAAACTGCTATCATCCTGCTGTCAGAATGCATAATTGCTTGGGATGTTTAGGTTAGCAAACGAGTAAATAATCATTGTCCTCCAACCACCATAGGCTGCCCCCAAATCTAAATAAATTCTATAAGATTTTGGATTCTACAAGAAGTTTTAAAAAAATTCTGGATTCTGTAAGAAGTTTTTAAAAGCAATTGAGTTTTTCTTTTTTGTGTGTGATTTTTCTCTTTTTAAATTGGAGCATAGTTCATTGTACATATTTGTAGGGCACAGAGTTGAATATCAATACTTGTGTGCAATATGTGATGCTCAAATCAGAACAATTATTATATTCAACAATATACAATGTCATTGCTATTCGTTGCCCTTTACCAATTCTTCTCTTCCCCCACCCCTTTTCCCACTTCTAGTAACCTCAGTTCTCCTTCTGAAAGTTCAATGTATTATAGTGATTGTTGTATTTTTCTTTCTTTCTTATATGTTTATTTTTTTAGCTCCCACTTATGAGTGAGAACATACACTATTTCTCTTTCTGCTGGCTTATTTCAAGGTTTATCCTCTTCTAAAATAATTATGACTCTGAGAACCAATGGTAAACACTGTTTAATTTTTCTAAAACCTTGTTACAAACTTGCTTCCTTAACCCAAAGTCTTAAATACTGTCATAGAGTTACATAATAGGAATTACTCTATAATTGGTAAGCCTTGATGTAATGCTTTAATTTAGTCTTTTTTTACCTTTACATGAATACTTGCCAGATATTTTTTACCTGACTCAGACATACAGCATTTTTTTATAAAAATAAAATTGAAGTGCTATATACCTCAATATATTTGATTCAAAATGTTTCCCCTAATTAACATTATGATGTATGCAGTGAATGTGCAATTATATCTAATTCAGTGTAATTAAGGATGTGATATATTTAAAATAGTGCTTCTTTTAATTGATCTATAGACGAATTTAGCTCTTCTATAGATAATGTAAATCAGTCTTGCAGATAGATTTTTAAAATGCACTATCTTGTAAAATCTTTGCCAGTTCACTTCCTACCAGCTCTCTTCCCTCCTTGACCATAACTAAATTACCAGAAGCCTTTTAACATAAACTTTATTTATAACCATAATTTGTACAAATTATAGGTACATATAGTAATGCTTTTCTGGGAAAGCCTATTTCAAAACAGAATGACCCTCTTTGCCTAGAGCTTTACAGGTAGTTGGCTAAAAATGCAATTGCTTTAATTTCAGGAATTAGTTTATTTCCCTCAATTTCATTCATGTGTCCTCTTCTCTTTATTAAGGAGACTGCAGGCAGAGGATTCTCTGTAAAATGCAGGAGTGTCAGGTCACTGGCAGAGCAGGCCCTCCTCTTCATGGTCCTTAACTGCAAGGCCAGACCCTGAGGGTGATGCTGTCAAACCCTGATCATGTTGTTTTGTGTCATGAAGAGGACTCAGTCTGATGTGTTCAGTGCACAGTTTAAAAGAAAGATGCTTCCTCACTATTTCTGCTTCCACAAACCCCCCTTGATGAAGTCATCTTGCTTGATGGCTTCAATAGCCACAGTGTTTGTGACAACCTGAGACCTCAGCTGGAGTTCTAGCAGGGGAGCAATGCTGGTGTGCAGAGTTAAAGAAGGGTTGATTCGTCTCTAGGTGGGAGGAAAGGGCATCCTGTCTGGCTGTGCACAGCCTCAGCCTGCCATGGACGCAGCAGGAGCAGGCATCTGGCCAGTCCCTGCAGGCTCGACGCTGGTGATTCACGAGGTGGTGCATGCTGCAGCGCTCTGCCTTCTTCACAGCCTCGTGGTCATGACCTAACTATACACACCCAGCAGCAGTCTCTCCTCTGAGGCCCAGCCCTGTCTCTGCAACTGCCTGCAGGCTATCTTTGAGTATGCCATTGATGACATTCAAACTCATCATTTTTCTTTCTGAGTTGATTCCCTCTTCCAGTTTCCTATTTCCAAGTGGCATCACCAACCACCCTCTCCTTAAGTTTAAGGTCTCAGCCATCTTCTAGTCTTCCTTTCCTTTATCATTCATATCCACTTATTGATTCTTACAAATTTGTCTATTGAATTAAAGGAAATATCATACTTGGTCTCCTACAATCTAATTTCCTTGATTCCAGAATCTCCTTCCTCAAGCTCACATCTGTAACTTTTTAGCGTAACGCTCCCCTAACACCTTCCCAGTACATCTTACAGTAATCATATTAGCCTAGTGGAGAAGAGCATGGGTCAAGAGTGGCCCTACCCTTACTAGCTATGCCAACTTGGGATACCTAGATCTCCAAGCTTCACTTGGAAAGTAGAAAAACACACACAAGTACCTATATAATAGAATTGTTTTCAGGTTTAAATTAAATGAATCCAGTGCCAGGAACATCTTAAATGTTCACTTCCTTCATTCATTTAATCATTCAAAAATATTTATGGAGACCTGTACGTAGCAGCTTGAAA
The DNA here is from genome assembly GCF_027409185.1 of Cynocephalus volans. Classification (NCBI taxonomy): domain Eukaryota; kingdom Metazoa; phylum Chordata; class Mammalia; order Dermoptera; family Cynocephalidae; genus Cynocephalus; species Cynocephalus volans. Next base: position 38,849,400 of record NC_084465.1, read on the forward strand.
ACTATGTCCCCAAAACTCATGTCCACTTGGAACATCAGAAGGTGACCGACCTTGTTTGGAAATAGGCTCTTTGACATATAATTAGTTAAGGATCTTGGGATGAAATCATTCTGGATTTAATGTCGACCCTAAGTCTAATGACTGCTGTCCGTATAAGAAGAAGAGAGGATGCAGAGAGACACATAAGAAAGATGGCCATGTGAAGATGGAGGAAGAGAATGGACTGATGCTGCCACAGCCTGAGGAACGCCTGGGACACCAGAACTGCAGGAGGTGAGGCAGGATTCTTCCCTGCAGCCTCCAGAGGGAGCACGGCCCTGCTGACACCTTGATTTTGAACTTTAGGCCTCAGAACTGTGGGCAAATAAATTCCTGCTGTTTTAAGCCACCAAGTTTATGGTAATTTCTTATGGTAGCTCTAGGAGACAAATATAAAACCATACCATGTGACAGACACTGTTCTAAGAGCTGGGAGGATATGGCAGCAAATAAAAGACTGAATTCCCTGCCCTTGTGCAACTTAAACAGTTATAATTATTATAATTACTACTGTTGTTGGTCTAGCAATTCCTCATAATGCCTATAAGAACACAGTCTAAAATTCTACTTACTTAGATCGACAAACCTCAATTTCTTCATCTGTAAAATGGAAACACTCATACCTATTGAATAGAATTACTTATAGCTCCTAAGTAAGGTCATCCATGGTTCTCCAGAATTTGTGGACCTGTTATCTGTCCACTATTATATCATTATACTCTGAAGCAGGGGTTGGAACATATTTTTTTTCTTTTGGTAAAGGGCTAGATAGCAAATATGTTAGTATTTGAGGACCATGGGGTCTCTGTGGCATATTTGTGTCTGTGTCTGTGTCTGTGTGTGTGTGTGTGTGTGTGTGTGTGTGTGTGTGTGTTTAACCCCTTAAAGATGTAAAAACTATTCTTAACTTGCTGGGTGTATAAAAACAGGCCATAGTTTTCCAACCCCAGTAAATGCTTCTACCTGTGGTCCAGCCTGAAGGCACTACGCATGTGGGGTGACAAGAGATTGGCATGCAAAGCAGCTCACAACAATGTGAAGTCCAGTAACCCCCATATCCTCAGGGGGTATGGTCCAAGGCCCCCAGTGGGTGCCTGAAATCGCAGACAGTACTGAATTCTATATATAGAGGGTGAGATATATGTAGTGAGGATCTGCTGGACAAAGAAATGATTCATGACCTGGGCAGGATAGGTGCAAGACTTCATCATGCTACTCAGAACAGTGTGCAACTTGAAACTTATAAATTGTTTATTTTTGGAATTTTCCATTTAATATTTTTGGATTGTGGTTGACTACGGGTAACTGAAACCGTGGAAAGTGAAACCACAGATAAGGGGGGACTACTGTACAAAGAACTCAGTTGACAGGTGAAAACATTGCACAGGCAGTACGTGCTAAAGACTAGGAAAAGGATGAAGGACAGTTAGGGCTGAACAGCTGGAGGAGGCTCATGGCAGAGGTCAAAGTGGAACCAGGTCATGACAGAAGTTGGATTAGTGAAGAGGGAAGGGAGAAACACTTGGAGCAGAATATATTCTATGTATATATGTGTATGGATTTATATAAACCTGTACAAATGCATTTAGCCATAAATGAAATAAATATATATCCACTCTTTCACAAGGTATCACCAGGATTCAAAAGACTCAGAATTCTATAATGACATGGGCTTTGTAATTCTAAGTGTTAAAACTTCTGCTTCGTTATTATCATTTCTAAGGTGAGTCAGACCTAACACAGACTGAGTCCATGTGGTTCCAGTTAGCAGTCTTCATATTACACTTCAATCACAGCCAGGAGTGACAGCATGATTCACAAAGAAAATTGTTCCCAGTGAGGCAGATTTTAGTGCTGAGTGTAAAGAGGTTTTCTGTGAGTCTCTACTTAGTTAACAGAAACTACAGTTTAATGTACTTACTCATAGCAGTAGAAGAGATATTCAGAAGACACAACACCAATTACCCTGCACTAACCAATTAAACAGAAGTAGTTTTTCCCGGAGGTGATAGAGCTGTGGTCTGTTTACGTGCCTAACAGTGTCACACTCAATAAATACAGGCTGATAAATGTGTTAGTGGAGGGCCAGGAGAGGTGAAAGATGGATGAAATGAGAGTCCTTCGATTGTCCCCAACATGTCGTTTGAGTCCATCACTGTATTCTATCCAGCTGTCATTGCCTCTCATCCCTCCTTTCCATCTTACCTCTGTGGAGTGAGACTCTTACTTATTTTCTCCCCTTGTTTCTCATTGGAACTGCTTATCAAAAACCTCCACCTGTGGGCAACCCTTTTCAGTGGCCAAGGTCCCAGAGGCCCTTACCCAGTTCTCTTCTCTTCTGTACCAGGGCCACGCTCAGCAAAGTTGGTCTCTGTACCAAGCATGTATGTGGTGTCTATGAAGTGGTCCCACTGTGGAGAACAGTCCTATGGCCACAGAAAGGGAGTACTGATAAAGACCCTTCCCCATAATTTCTTTTCCGTAAGCCATAAATCATTTTCAACCAGAAATCACAGATGGGTGGACAATAGTGAAAATCTGTGGATTCCAAATGCAAACTTCAAGGGAGGGCACCTCCACTGGTACCTCTGCTCAAGCAATGCCCACCAGAAGGTGTTGCCTAGAGTCCCTCTCACAGACAGTAATAAAGGGCAAGCTCTGTTGAACTCTGTTGAAACACTTACCTGAGAAAGCCTTAAGGGGCAGAGAAGTATTCCCTCTTTCTCCTTCTAATGCCTTTAATTTTTTCCCAATTTCAGTTAAGTTCAAAGTCTGGAATTCCTGTCTACCCACCCTCCCTATCTTCATTTTCTTCTCCTTTCACTTTGCTCTTTCTTTGATCCATCTTCATTCCACACCGGCAGATGGAGGAGGTTGTGTGTGTGTGTGTGTGTGTGTGTAAGGAAAGGGCATAGGTAATGGTGAGTGGAACTTTCCAGTTTTTCTCCAGTGCTAACCTAATTCTCAGAAACTCCCCGATTCTATAAATTAGTTATTAGAGATTTGGGGGACAGATTGAAAAACTGCTTTATCTAAAAAATTTTCACTAATCAGCATCATATGACATTATCTGAAATATGGAGCTTTGTCATAATTATTTGCTCATTAGATAAGTATGTATTTTGTTCAAGCTACTGTGTTAGGTGCTGGGGATATGGAGACAAAAGCCAGAGTCCATAATCTGCAAGGCACTAACGACGCAACTGGTGACCATAGTGCTCCTGAGTAAGGTAAGAGATACGGTAGAAAGAAGCAAAGTGTGCTACTGGAGAACTCAGGAAAGGCAGTCACTCCAGAATATTGAGTCGGGGGAAGGCTAGAGAAGATTTCCTGGGGAAGGAAATGCCTGAGTGGAGTTTTAAAGAATAAAGAAAAAGCGTTAACTAGAGTGCTACAGGGAATCTGAGGCAGACCAAGCAGTATATGTTAAGAGGGGGCTGTGAGGGAGACTCATGGATTCTGGGACCTACGAGAATGACAGGTCGAGGGCAGGGCAGGGGGCAGAGGTGTGCCTGAGCTGTCTTGTACCACTCACAGAGCCAACTGTGCATAATGCCTCTTTCTAATTTTTGTTCAGTGACAAAAACTGCTTCAGTAGTAGCTTGCAATTGGCTTGGTGGGGGGTTTTACACCACAGCAGTTGGCAAACACTACAAACCAGGGGCTTCTACTGCCCCTCCCCCCAGAGTTAAACATTTACCAGCACATCACTGGGTGTGACGGAGGACCAGGAAACAGCCAGGGCCAAGGTAAGAAACTCCTTGAATATCACACTAAGCAGTGTAGATTTTATACTGGAACCACGGGGGATCCCTCGAATTATTTCAAAGGATGCAGCTACACAAATGAGTTTGCTCGTAAGAAAGATGACTTACTCTAGCAGCACTCTGGAGACAGATTGGTTGGAGAGGTGAGGACGAAGTTAGGGAGATCTAGTTTTATCTTACTGGCATCATATTCAATACATTAAAAAAAACCTGTTTGAAATGATAACATAACAACTCTCTGTTTCTGCTTTGTGTATTTGTAGAAAAAGAGAAGGAAAGATTTTAAAACTTTGTATTTACTATGGATAAAACCAGATTTTATTTTGCAGAAGGAACAGGAGACAATTAGATTGTGCCCGTGGAGAAGACTAAAAAAGGCTCAATAATTCCTTAGGAATATTAAGTTTCTTGATTAAATGGATGTTGTTAGTTGTACACAAACTAGCAGCTGGATAAGGTGCTTAAGAAAGTCTTAAATATGGCTGGGGTGCAAGAATGAGGATGTCAACCTGGGTTAATGAATGAGAGGCTGTGTAAACTATTACTTAATCCCAGCTGAGGGTTTCCTGAGCCCCTGGGGAACCGGGTTGAGGATGAGAGACAAGAAAAAGGTTAGAAGGAAACAGAGCATTAAACACAATAGTTCAGTTTAATGTGTGATTTACCCATAGTTCAGAGCATAAAATGAAAGCCTTGCTAATAGCAAGAAAGGTAAAATGAAGCTATGCCAATGTCATTATTAAAATAATTGCCCACCATTCGCTGGAAGAGAGATTTTATTACATATTGGCAGAGAATATAGAAAATTTGACTGTTTCATAACTAGTTCCCGAGCTCCCAGCATACAGAATATTAAATAAGGCACCGGAAGTTATAAAAGCTGGTTCCAAGGCCCATGGGAATGCAGGGAAAGCTTTAATATCTAAAGCTCACACAAATACTAAATAAATATTTACTTATGAAAATTTAGGTGTTTACTTTCCAGATATTTCATAATCCTTCTTTTATCATGAATTCATATGTATTCAACTGGATTGTTATCAACAGGGTCATAAGATACCCAATAGCATATAGTCTACACCACAGTAACCCTGAATCCCAGGTAATTTGGAGGGTTTATTCTTTTTTCCTTAAATAGGGAACTTTCTTTTGTTAGGTGTAGTGAAGTCCTGGTGTATATTTTTTTCTGTAATCTATAATTGTGAATTTTCAATACTGAGTTGAACATGTTTTCCTGTGTAGAATCTACTAGAAACAAATAGAGATAGGAGAGGAGACATGGGACAATTATTGTACCATCATGCCATATATGCAGCCTAAAAACCTCACGTTTTCATAAGCATTTGATTCTAAAAAGTACCTAGACAGAAAATAACAGAATTATTGTTAAAACTCACCATAATATGATATCATTTTTAAAAGTAGGCATGTATTTTAATCCTTTTTTTTTTTTTTTTTTTGTCTTTTTCGTGACCGTCACTCAGCCAGTGAGTGCACCGGCCATTCCCATATAGGATCTGAACCCGCGGCGGGAGCGTCGCCGTGCTCCCAGCACCGCACTCTCCCGAGTGCGCCACGGGCTCGGCCCTTTAATCCTTTTTGTATATGCCACAAACCTGTACTTTGACCTTTCAACATTAATTACATGTCTTACCTGCTACTGTTAACTTATCCCTTCTATATTATTCATCATACTAATATCCTTAATATTGGGCCAGTAACACCACTAGTCTTGTGCTTTGTATGCCCAATTCTACTTGGAATCAATACCTCTCCTACAACTATTCTGAAAATGAGGGTGAGTTTGATTGACAGTAAGACACATTGCTCATTTTTTTCCACACCGGCTCTGGATAAATCCAATAAAATCGGTGTTTTTCAAATTAGAATACTTCTCACTTACTTTCACTAATAGGTTCTTGTTTACCATGATGTTGGAGCCACAAATAAGTTTACATTTCATGAATCATCAGATATATCATATCCTATTATAAATTCCTCTTCTTTATTCATTTAATTCAGTTCCTTAGACCCTGGGATCACCTAATTTGTCCTCATATTCACCTCAATTATTGTACTTCAAAACATTTCCAGAGTCTTGGACCTTCTTATATTACTGGATGTATGAAGAAAAATAGTCCAGCTTTCCTATTATCTCTACTGAGATTTTGTATAACCCCTACACACACTGTCTCTTATAAACAATCTCTTACTCTAAGATTCTTGTCACCTTACTGGAAAATAAATAGTCCTCTGCCTGTAATTACGGCCTTCAGGAAGGGGCAAGCCAGTGACCTCTCCGACTTATAGGTACAGGAATAAGCCCTGAAGATTAAATGCCTTGTATTCCCTTGGCAAACACCACTTCTTTTTTGGCCAAATGAAAGTGAACAAAGCGAACACAGAGAAAGGTGAATATTTCTTTCGATTCCTCGTATGTATTTTTCCACCTGCATTTCAAATCTTCATGGTTTACGGAAATGACAAAAATGATGCTGTTTACAATCCAGCCATAAAAATACATTTATAGGTTTTACCGAGAACTTTTACCCAAACACTTCAGCAATTCAGATGGTTTCTGTTTACTGTGTAAATACCTAGATTTCTTTTGGGAGACAACACTTTTTATCCAATAAAATAAATACTGCTTATTGTCTGTAAAGCATATGTAAAGCATATTGATCTGCAAAGCTTAGGAATAAAAAAGCACGACAAAGTGCCTGTCCTCTAAGACCTTAAAGTTATTTACGTATTTTCATGATTAAATATACAAAGGAAAACATGATTAAAATGAAATGGAAAGGCAAAATGCCTCTGTAGCTAAAGAGGAAGAAACTTGCCTATGAATGAGAATAATAGAAAGATGACACTAACTGGGGTGCATGCAATGTCAGTAGGTGCGCATGACGTCCTTGTGAGGCCTGGAAGCTCCTGCCTCTCAATTGGCCCTCTATGCCACATGATTCTCACGAGAAGGAAGTGGTCTAAAAATGGATGCGATTGTGCAAAGTACAGTACAAAGATGTGGAAAGACAATGTGACTTGGGCCACCTCAGCATCACATTCCCTGGAATTCTATTAATGTTTATAGTTTGATAGTTTTAAAAGAGCTTGTTTTGTGTGTTCTCAGATTTGTATGATTCTCTTTGTCATAAGACTTACTGGCAACGGGACAATCCCCTCCACACCCAAGAAACATGTTCTTCTGCTAAATAGGGTCTCAAGTGTTGGCCACGGGAGAGAGAAGAGGGAGATAAAGAAGAAACAATTTGGCCTGATACAAGAAATACCTGTTTTCAAGAAAGCCGACTAAGGTGATAGGCTATGAGAGGCAGGGAGAGGGACCATGACCTAAATTGTGCCCTTAGCGTCTAGAAATCGGCACATTATCTTCTTCATACTAAGCAGCAGCAGCTTGTAGTTAAGATGCAAAGTGTATGAAATAGGTAATGTTATTAGTTTATTAAATACTGGCTATATATTTGGCAATGTACTAAAGGCATACAGCTTTTTCTAAAATTTTAAGCTTAATGCAAAAGTTAATTTTCACCTCCTCAGGACAGCCTTTTGTAATTAAACTACCAAATTTAGATATTCCTTCTCCTTGGCATTCATAGATATTCATTTCCCTCACAGCATATTTCATAAATTATCGTGATATATTTGCTTATTGGTATGCCTGATTGTTTACCATCATCTCCACTAGTCCGTCTGATTTGTAAAGACAAATACCATGTCTAGCTTGTTCACCAGAGTAATACCAACAGGGTTAGGTACTCAATAAATATCTGTTTAATTTCGGTTGCATGAATAAATCGTTTCCTCTGTCTCTTGCTGAAAACAATGATTACAAGTTTTTGGTCATTTTATGCTTAAATAAAATGGTTAGGCTTCTAGCACTTGGCTTAAACTAATAAGATGAAAAAACAAGCACGCAATGTAATTAGCTCAAAATAAATGGAAAATATTGCACATCTTATTGTCAAGATAATTTTTAGAGATATTTGTTTTTGCTATTGACTGCCATTGCATTAGTGCCTGTAATCTGCTCAGTGCATTAGCACTAAATACTATTGATTCACTCAAAGCTAACAGACCAATTTAATCTTTGCATTTTCCCCATTTCCTGAGCACTGCTTCACCTATAGTTTAGTTAGTAGACTGGTTGCTAGATGCAAGTGTTAATCGAACATTTTAAATTTAAAATGCCATTAGAAAATTTAATATCATACAGGTTTATACTTTTCTGGTATGCAGACACAAATTCTAGCTAAACATGAATAATCTATGTATTCTGAGATGACAACTCAGCAAACTTAGTTTTCATAAAACTAGCTCTAGAAAAGAATGTTTTACAAATTAAAACTTACCTTAATTTACCCCTTTTACCTAGGGCACGATTTGAAGTATCATCTACCATTTTAACATCTTCTGATTGATGAATATTTTGGTAATTTACCGAAATAAGACAACTGAAGTCAAACTTTAGTCTGAATTCAGAATGTATTTTTTTTATAGTTATAATATTCATAAATCATTTTCCTTCATTTCTGAACATCAAGAGTGTTTAAAACAAATCTTTACCCTCCACTAGCATACATTTATTAGACATTTTTCTTTCCTCTTGTTGAAAGCCAGAGAATATTTTTGAAGTGTATATGGATAGACACACTTCACCTGTTCCAATGTTAGCCTAGGTCTGGGGCAAAGTGCAGTAAATTGCTTCCCCAAGGCAGAACAAGACTTTTAGAATAGGAAGTCAACACTGCTCAGCAAGTAATTCACATGCAAATGAATCTGCCTGGAACATTTTAGTTAGAGAAAATATATAATTAGCGGAATGGAATGTATCCAGGATCCTAGAATCACTTACCACAGTCACTATTAAAAAAAAAAAAAAATCAAGGGAGTTTTAATGACTTAAGTATAGCTGAGCCCTTGGTTTCATTTCTCTGATAAACCAGCACTTCACAATCCTCCCTGGACACTGGAGATGTGACTTAGGGTACATATCTGGGCACTGAGTCATTCTGGACTTTGTGTGCCCACTGAATCAGTATCTGTGCCAATCCATGAACAAGCAACAGCAGAAACTCCTGGTGGGTCTTCTATCCAAATTCTGACAGATCCTCATTTTTCTCATTTGAGTGAGGAGATAAGATGGGCGGGGTGGCCACTGATAAGCTACAAGTCTGAAATAAGGGTTGTAACACCCCAAATTTGAAATAATATTCTGAGGAAAAAACATCCATTATTACTCAGGGAGGTTAATATCCTTATCAAAATGCAGAATCCCACATGCTTCCAGAAATCCCTAATCATGTAGTACGGCAATGAAAACATCACGTATAAGAGCTGTAGCCTCAAAGTTTTATTAACATTTGGGCTTTGCAAAAACTTTAAGATGTATTTCTTCTTGCATGATCTCCTGATTTTTTGTGACATTAGTATTACAAAATGAATCTCCATGTAGAAGTCAACTACTTAAATAAAGTACAGGTCATACCACCTGCTTTAAAAGACAGTAAAAAGAATGAAGAATTAATTCAAAATGTAAGTGACAGTTAACTCCTAATTACCCACACAAGTGGGAGATACTATTAATCACACCATGAATAAAAAAAATCCACAGTTAAAGCCTACCTATGTTTTTGGTAACAATTTCAGTGGTGTTCTCTTGCTGTTAGCTTATAAAAACATCATGCCTTTGCTTTTTCATCTTTCCTTGGGTGGACCTGGGCATGAGCCACAGAACAGTTTAAAGAGGAGTTAGCAGGAGGAAGGGAAAGAGGCAAAAGGTTTTAATAGCTCACTCTATAATATGTTTCTTAACACCCCCAGGGTGTGCCCAGTGATCTCAGAGAGTGTGACAAAATTTTGGAAAGAAACTCATTTTAAATTTCTTTTAATAAAATAATGCAACATGCCACTTTTCATGGGATGGGTAGAATGGGATATTCAAGTAAGTTAGGAAGCAGGGACTCCCTGAACCTGGGATAGAATAGAGTTAACAGAAGGAAAAGGAATCAGGTGTAAAATTAATGAATTTTTACTTAGTTTTTTTCTTCTTCTTTTGTAAGTATATGGAATCCTTATACCTCATGGATTTTTTTCCTTGCAAGATTTTGCTGTGGTAGCTATTACATTTGGCATATGGCCAAGATATTTAGTGTTTAGGTTTGGAGGACTGTCTAATATCAAGAATAAAGAATCCTCAATAACATTTTTCATATAGGATAACATTCTCTTATTTATGAGCACAGGAAGTAAAAAACTGTAATCTGACTTCACATTTTTCATCCCTAATACAAAATATATTCTCTTGAGAGTGCTAGATTGTTTAAATAAGGCATGCCAAACCAGTATAATTACATAGATGTTATTGTAACACCAACTCCACATTCATGGTTCAAATGGTGTGGGAGATTATAGATATATGGCCTATAAAGAGTTATATATCTTTGTTTATTTTATTAAATACTGCAAGACATGCCCTGAGGATGACAGATCAATAATGGTCCTTGTGGTTTCCTGATGGAAGGCTGCAATTATTTTCTTCCATTACAACTTAAACGTAATTCAATTTTACTCATCTGTCATCTTTACAATAGCAATAAAGAAACATCACCGTGTGTTTATTTTTCTGCCTGCACCTATTATTCCTTATTTGCATCTTGTTTTGATTTTTGTTCTCATTCAAAATTGTTGTAATCACTTTGCTTTTTTTCCTTTGATGGCTCTGAGTGGTGACCCTTTAACTTTGGCACTCTTTGAAACGGACATGGAAAATTACTACCTTAAGTTTCCTTTATTTTGGGAAGCTGTTGGCTACTCTTTGAATTTGACTCTAAATTATATTTAAAAACGAGGAAGCTTGATACAAACAACCTCCGAGATTGACTTTTTCTAAAACTGCATTATCTGCAAATTCTTTAGTGCAAAGTATGACTGAAAGTACATAAGTACAGTATCTTAGAGTGCCATGGGGAATTAGAATTGAAAGTCAAAGAAAAAAGCACAACTTATGCCTTTTCTATAGTACAATTTTGATTGAATTGTCTTTCTCCCCACCCTCTTCCCCCTCAAAACACCACCACTCCTCACCTCTTGTTTTTATTTTTTTAAGCTATTAAATCTCAAGAGGGACTACACAAATTAAGCATGATGAAGGTGGGTCACTTTTAATGGGTAGGAAGGGAAGTGAAAGACCAGAATGTGCCTCTTCTAGAAAACAATGCCATCACCCAAATTAGGCTTTCTTTACACAAGTGGTCCTTATAACAATAGCTGCTATTTCTTATGTGCCAAAGACTAAGTTAGGACATTTTACAGACATTACTGCACTTGTCCACACAATAGTCCTGCATGGAGGAAGATGGATTCAGAGTTTAAAGAATGCTCTCATGGCCATCTGTGTGGAAAATGGTGGGGTTCAGATTTGAACCTGGATCTCTGACTTTGGTCTCTTTCCATTAGGCCATGCTATATCCCAAAGAGCTAAATTTATGGTCATCTTATTGTGCCAGGTACTTTATATACATTATCCCAGATTTTCACAAAACCCTGGAAGTAGGTATTGTATCTGCATGTTACAAATGAGGCCTAGGATCCAGAAAGTTAGTAATGTGGCGGAAGTCACACAGCCGGCATGTAGTCAACCAGGACTTCCACCCAGGTGTCTCTGGCACCAAATATCATGATTTGCCCCCTCAGTTAATCCATCATTGGTCATTAAGATGACCATGATGTTGGTGACAATATTTGCTACAAGTCTACTTTTATTCTTTCAAATACTTAAATATGGAGCAAAACTTTGATAAGTGGACTGTCAGAAAAAGAGTGTAATGTGGTAATTGTATTTTCTGGGTAGGTGAAAACTATTTCAAGAGCTCTTTTTTACATTTCAACTTTGATTACAAAATTTTCCAGAATGTACTATCCCACTTCTCTTAGTAAATGTACTGTAATTTAAGGAACAGGATCTTTTCTGATTTGGGGAGTTAAAAAAGATTCCCTTATTCAGAACTGATTCTCATTTGTAGGAGATTGGGCCAATAGGTACTGATTCTAGTTTTTTCCTGGAATTGTCATTTTAATCCCTCATATAAGACTGCTGGAGATTCCAGTTGATTTTAAGCAAATTAACTGAAGTTTTTAACTGTTTATCCCCAAATAGAAGGTGAGGGTTTTTTTTTCTCCCCAAATTTGTCTTTACAAAGTCTCCATGTTATGGGGCATTTTCTCAATTACTGTATTGGAATAATAATGTGCTGTTTAGGGAATATGCATTAGCCTACAACAACTTCAATCAATATTAATTTAGGATGCATATAGAGGATGACAGATAAGTGGGTTAAAAAGGTGGTAAAGATACTTAAAGGCAGATTTAGTAATTATTTGTGGGTGTTTAATCTCATAGTTGTCAGTGTTAGAAGTAAACAAACTTCAAGAGTCACTTTCAAAAGCAGCATAAAAAATAGCTATACTATGAAGTCCAAGAATATATTCTTATTGAATAACTGATAAGAATCAACAATACTAGTGTTCCATGAATGGGTACCTGTGGAATAAGTTTCCAGAAACAGCATCATATGTGGAGACAAAGGGGTTTTTTTTTTTTTTTTTTAAGAAAACATGTTTATTTATTTATTTATTATTTTTTGTTGTTGTTGTCTTTTTTCGTGACCGGCACTCAGCCAGTGAGTGCACCGGCCATTCCTATATAGGATCCGAACCTGGGGCGAGAGCGTCTCCGCGCTCCCAGTGCCGCACTCTCCCGAGTGCGCCACGGGCTCGGCCCGAGACAAAAGGTTTTGAAGCACATATTGCTTACAGGTGAAGATAATGTACTGTAGGAATTATCAGATAACTCAAAAGAGGGCTTTCCTGACATCATCAGTATAAGAAGATGCATGTGAAGACTTTTCACATTCATGAAATGTGAGAATGGGAAAGCAACATAATATGTGATCATAAATAAGCAAGTCAAGTCTGATACACCTGCTAGACCCCTTGAACGTAAAAGGCCCTTTCATGGCACTTTCATTATTTGATCCTGTGATAGAATCACTTTTTTGCACATGGCAGGGAGCTCAAGGAGGGAGAGAATGCTCCTCTTGTGGCTGTGTCCACACATTGAGGACTGGCCAGAAGCATAAGTGGAAAGCTACTGCTGTAGCTTTCTTAACCTTGCCCACAGAGCACACAAGAGTCACTCCATAAATATAATAAAGATATTGATAACAAAACTACAGTATGTGTGCCTATCCACCAAACTTTATGCCAAAATAAAAACTCAGTTCCAAGAAATTATTCAAAGGGTTACCTAATACCTTGCCAAGTAAATTTGCCAAGACAAAATGGAGTCATCTTAATTGCTTAGAGTCTTTCTAAATAGGTTTGATCTTGTAAAACATTTTGTTTTTCTGTGATGAATGGCTTTAGGTGCTTTCATTTTAAGATAAGGCTGGGACATGATTATATGCTGATTATTGGAATGATCTGAGGTCTTTCTGTGAACCCGGCATATGAGGACAGAGAATGTGTGCAGTCTCAGTCTCAGAAGAATTTTGATCTTTAGTAACCAGAAAAGATAAACAGGCAAATAGAGGAGGTTTGAAGGTATTCGTTTCTATGGAATTCGGTCAGTGCAAAAGCTGGCTTCCCTTGTAAGAAGACTATGTTGGCAAGTTCCATCTTGTTTCCCACAAGAATTTTTGTGATGGGAGTGATAATGGTTTCAGGTGTGGCTAGTGCATTTTGGGCATTTTTCTTGGACGATAAAACTGACCTGAATTTCGTTAGATAATCCTACCTCTTTGTTCCCCTTGAAACACTAAAAAAGTCAAAGGGGTAGGATAAAGCTCAGAAATGTTAGAATTTCTAGAATTGATAAGTACTTTTAAATCTGGGTTCTGAAATGAACAAAATAAGAAGTGAGATATCAATGTAAAGTCTCTTTCTAATTTTTAACAGAATATGATTTAAATAGCAAAGTCATGTGCTCCAGAAGCCTTGGAGGAATTCCTAATAGACTGTTTTTAAACTTGCGTTTCTGAAGCAACTTATTGATGCAAAAAAAAAAATTTTTTTTCTGTAATGCTGTTAATATTACACTTTTATTTCCTAATTCTAGGTTTCTGAATGTTCTTTTGTTTCCTTTCATTCTTTTGTAATTCCTAATGAAGAAAAGGGGCAGCCTCATGAGGAATTTCATTGCTTCTTACAAAGTTTACAACATATATTAAAGGTATGCAGAGGGAAATAAGTCTTAGTTGAAATATATATAAATGTATATATGTATGTTATGTATATTCATAGACTTTGGAGGGCAGAGGAGGGAAGTTTTCTCTTTAGGTCACCAAAAGATGAATCGACTTTCTTAGAAGTATTTTCCTAGCTTCATAAAAAAGTTAACTGGAGTTTCCATCTAGGGGAGGATCCCAGATATTTCAGCAAAAGTCAATCAAATGTCTCTGAATTCATATGCCCTTGGTACCTTCAGTAAATTATATCCAGGACATATTTAATGTTTTTCCTGATTGCAATTACAACCTTTATTTTTTAGACTGAAAACTGCTAGAGCGAGACATATCTTTCCAAAGTCAAACTATCTTTAGAAAAAGCTATATTATTTGTTCATTCAATTATGATTACCAGTGGTCATTGTGTTAGGAGGCATAGCCAGGTCCATATGTCCAAATATGGGTCCAATACAAGAAAGCCCAAGGCCACAATGAACTCCTTTTGATGCTCTTCCTCTGACCCCAGGTGGTCAAGTGACTAGGAGGATAAATCTTCTGGGTGTAACTGGTAGCTTTCGCTACATTGAAATCAAAGCACCAAGAATTTCCCTAACACCTCCTATGAAAATTCCACTTCATATAAATACAAACAATCACTATAAAAATATTTATGATTATAAATACCAAACATCAACCAGGAAAAGTACCAAACTAGAACTAAGTAGACACAGGTATATTCAAGAACAAAATCCATGATTAAAGTCTAGATCCAAAGGATGGATTTTGGGGGAAACATTTCCTTTCTACATTTTCAGGTTATTTAGATAAGTATATTAACTCATTTAAAAATGTTTTATTTGTCAACATTTCAGAAGAGTTTTTTTTAAGTTAAGTCTCATTAAGTAACACCAAGAATATAGATTAATCATTTGTATATCAGTGAGAGAATGGGATCTCATAAGAAAAAATCCTTCAAAATCCACAAATTTGAAAAATCCCTTAAAACCTGTAAACTTGAGTATCTTCTAAATGCTGCAAAGCCTACACAGAAATCTCAATAATTGTGTTTTTCAGGAATTGCTGTTGTGTTAAAATGTGTGTAACATTTAATACTAATGTTTATATGAGAAATAACTAATAATGTGAAGTGTTGCAAACGTACAAATCCAAACTGTAAAAATATTTTTTCTTTCAGTTATCATATTAACTTTTTAAGATATGATTTTAATTGTAAATGAAGATTCAACTTCTAAATCTTCTTGGAAAGAATCTGCAAATATTTTGGATAAAGATCATTTACCGAGCACAAAAAAACCCTTGATATTCTTTTCTAGACTGATACCTATTCTGATTTATCCCTCATAATTTGTAAATGGGGAACCTATGTGACTTACCCTGTTAAAACAGTGCTCATGATTGGGTCCATAAAAATGCTGGAGACATCTCACTTTGTTTTTGTTGACGATCTTGTTGAAGAATTCATTGACATATTTGATAGGGAATGCACAGACAGCAGATCGATTCATTGGTTCAGCAGAATCTGGCTTGCTTTGTGCGAACACCCCGTAGAGAATGTCATCATTCAGGCTGGCTCCTATTTGCTTAGCAAGATGGGCCCCAGGCTTACTGACATATGCAGCCTGGAGGATATTAAACACTTCTTCCCGTGTGGATCTCTTTCTTCTCTTTTCTGTGAGAATACATTCCAGAGGCATTTCCATGTATGAATGCAATCCAGAGTCTACGGAACAGAACCTGATTATTCTGGTATGAAAAGTCTGAGCATCTAGAGTTTCCCTTTGGACCGTCAAAAAGTAAATAAAATGGTTGCTTTCAAAGGCATGGATATACTTAATAGGGTAAGAATCTCGGAATTCAGGTAAAACATCAATATAGGACTGGTCTGTCAAAAACTTAAAACCATCTTGTGTTTCCTTTAATCTTCTCACTGATATCGAATGCAATGAGTGACCTGGAAGGTAAGACGAATTTATGGTATTGCCCACAAAGAAGTTGATGAACCTGTCCTTTTCAGACAGGAGGACTTTGGATCCCAGGGCACTCACCACACAGTCAGGACACTGGCTGGACTCTTCATCCGCCTGTGGGGAGAACATGCAGTGAACCTCCGACTGGATGTCAGCAGTGTTATCGGGTGGAAGGACATGTCGCTGGCAGGTCCCTCTGTTGACACTGCCACAGCTAATGAGTTGGTCATCATAGTATGTGTCAACAAGCAGAGCCATGTTGATGTTATCTTTCCAAACGCCACCTGATAAATTGGCTTTGCTGCTGCAGTCCTGACATGGGAAACAATCTGGGTGTTCCAGTACAGGCCCAGTCTTGTACTCAGCAACCTTCTGAAGGTCTTTGTCATTTAAAACATAAATGTAGTTAATTGCCCCGAGGTAAATGTGATGCTCATGGAGAACGACATTCTGGATGGGTGTTTCTGCAGTGAAGTTGGGAAGAAGGTATTTCATGTTCACGTTCATCTCGGACTTCATTAGCGCCTCTTTACACTCCCCATTGCTTCTCTGCACCAAGGTAAACAGGAAGACAAGGATGCCAGGTGCAAGCACAGTGGGGGCCTTCATTGTGAGAGGTGTATCTGCCAAAACACGTTCAAGGTGAGAGCGGTTCAGTTGTCATTAGAAACAAAGAGGAAAAAACTGAAAGAACTAGACCAGTTAAACCATCAGACATAAAACTTCCCAACTGGAATTTCTACACGGAGCAAAACCAAAAACTCTAGCTAGCTTCACATAAAGATGCATTGTACAGTTGGACATGACTCCACATAGTTTAATTTTAGAACTCAAGCCATGAACGAGTAATTTTAGAGAACAATGTTCTGTATTAAGGTTGATACAGCAACTAAGTTAGACTCAGTCAGCAATAAAATAAGAAACACAGCAAATTTCTTTCTCAACCCCTTGCTGGTTGTTTAATGTGGTTTAATATCTGTGGTTAATGACTAGGTTGATATTTAAACTTTCTCAGTTAGTCAAGTAAGGGAACTGTGGTCCGGATTCATTTATTCTAGAAATCACAGCAGGCATTGTTTCCTTGGGAGCATGTAGAATTACTAGGCTAAATTTAGCTTCCTTTTGGAAGAAAACAATCATAAATTCTAGAAGCAATATGATCACATGCTGTTTATAGGACTTTGAGTGCAGAGGAAAGGTATGGTTATAATTTGGCTATAGTTAACCCATTGTTTTAGACATACTAATGCTTAATGTAAGATCACTGTAAACCTAAAAACAGCAGTCTGAAAACATATAAAACAAAATATAATCTTCAGAACCAAAGTCCTAGAACTACTTCTTGGGGTAAAACAACATATTGTTAATTACCAAGTCAAAAAGCTATTTAGTAAAAAGCACATTATTTTAACATTCTGTGGTATGCATGTGGACAGTATTTCTACTAGGAAACACGGGTAGATTTGTTATTCAGTTTTTAAAAGCTTACGGTGCACAAATTAAAAGCATTGTGAATTCTACTTATAATATACTTAGCCATAGGTATGGTAGTACACTGGAGAGGCCTCAGTGAATAGAAACTAAACAGCTATTACTTTTTTTTTAAAGAGCATAATACTGACAGGACAAAGTGAGCCTCTAAAAGTATACTAGGCATTATAGCTATGCCGAAGACTAACCCTGGGTTAATAAAACCACAGCAGAATTCACTAAGCAACTAGTATGTGGGAAATGGACATGGTCCCTGCCCTTCAGTGAATCTACAATGTAGTTGAGTGATAACACACATATGCTGGTAACTATAATATATGGCATTACAATACCTTGCATATAGCACAAACCAAAAGTTACAAGCATCAAGGGAGAGAGACAAGGTCTATGCTTAGGATTAGTATGATTATGAGAAATAGAAACAAGTTCATTACATTTTGAGGTCCGGGAGAGCAAGGATAATGTGTTTGACTTATCACTATATCGCACATACATAGTACAGAGCCTGGAACACGGTAGATGTTAAACAAATATATATTGAATAAATTAGTGAATAAAAATTAAACAAGAAGTTCAAAGTCACGTAATAGGTTGTAGAGTAGTCAGAACATGAATCTAATTCTTTTTTTTTTTTTCTTTTTGGCAGCTAGCTGGTACCAATCAACTCTTTTCGACTTCAAATCAAAGATCATTTACTCTATTAAATCTCTAAGAATTGGAGGCTTTATTAAGAGGTAAAAGAAACTCAGTGGCTTTGAGCTGTGGAGTCATATAACCAAGACTTTACTCTAGGAAGACTGAACTGGAGGCAAGGTGGCGCAGAGGGGAGAGAGAACTCGGCAGTGGGAAGACCAGTTGACCAGCTATTATTTTATCCATAATGAGGTAACAAGGGCCAGCACCAAGGTGATGGCCCCACGAATAGAAGAGGAGGGATGAATGAGAGACATATTTGAATAAGTAAGATTTGATACTTAAATGGCTGGAGTACAAAAAAAAGGCAAAGATGATTAGCAGTCATCTAGAAAAAGTAGAGCAAGTGACAAAGCTAGAGTTGACAGCAGTAGGAAGTTAGGGTGAAAACAGGGGAATATGATAAGTTGGTTTTGACATGTTGAATTTGATGTGCCAGTGGGAAATGAGTGAATGTTCTACTACAGGGATGACTAGCAGGTTTTACATTATTCACCAGGAAGCAGGTGCCTGGAATGAGTGCAGAATGAAAATTCCAAGCAGACAGAGCATTTCTGCCAAGGAATAGAGGTGGATAATGAGAAAGATTCGGAGGAGAAGCCTGCCCTTACTGGGATAGGGGCACAACTGGTCTTGGGTGAGACAGTGGCAAGTGGAAGCATGAGTGCCAGGTATTTGCCATTTGTGCAAGAGAAAGAAAGAAAGAAACAAACAACAATTCACAATTCGATTGGCAGAGTAATTGGGACTCTAGTTGGACTAGAAATAAACTTTGCATGTTATCTGCATAGAGGTGATGGTTAAAAGCAAGAATGGGTGTGTTCATGGAGGGACTAGGTGAAAGAAGAGCAGGCAAATGAACCAAATCCTGGGGAATACCCACATTGAAGAAACAGTGAAGGACGGAGGGAGATTAAGGTCAATGAGGCGTGAAGAGAGCCAACACTGCACTGTGTCACAGAAGCCATGCAAGGGTCTCAAGAAGGCCACAGTCCACACGGAAGTTCTTTGTGACCTTCAAGAGTGGTGTTGGACAGTAGATAGGGAAGAAATGTGTGGTGAAGAAGTAGAATGTTTGTCAAAGGAAAGACAAGCAAAAGGCAATAACAGGGTCAAGAAGAGTTTATTCTTAAATCGTGGGAAAGACATATGCTTCTTTGTAGGACCCCTCTTGCTTCTACTAGCATTTATTGCTTGTCTATGAAGACATGGTGCCCTCCCCTGGGAAGCTCACAGTCAATGGGTGGAGGCAATGGGTTAACAGTTACTGGAATGCAGAGGAAAGGAGACCAACCAGACTGAAATGATGCCACAGCTGAGTCTTAAAGGCGGATGAGGAATGAAATTCCTGGCAGGCACAGCAGTTTATGCAAAGGTATAGTGGCAATAGAAAGCATGTGGTATGGTCAGGAGAATGGCAAGTAGGTAAGCCTAGAAAGTAGAAAAACCAAACTGGCAAACGAGAGAGGTGAAATTATTGGAGCAAAATTCCAAAGGAGCAAAAAAAGGCATTCTCAGGGGCCCTGGAAGATAGAAGAGACTATTCTTTCTCAGACAGTAGGAGAGAATGAGAAGTTAAATGAAGATACAGGGTTACTGAAGGAGTTCAGGGCATATGACTTCAGTGTTTTAGAAATAAATTAGGAGTATGATCATCTGCTGAAAATGATGGACACAAGGAGGGAACAGGAACATCAGGATGGAAGAAGAGGCTCAGGATAGCTACAGCAGGGCATGCAAACTAAGGTCAGCAGCAAATGAGTGAAAGGATTGCTTAGCAACTCCAAGGGCTCCTTTAAGATAAGTTGCAATGTGCTGTGACTTCCACTTCACATTCATGAAAGATGGAAAAAACCCAGGGCAGAAGGTCAAGGACATGGTGATTTTCAGGGTCCTACTGAAGCCATCTGATTGGGAATACAGGCTTTGAAGGAATAAGCAAAGCTAGAAAATAGCAGAGGGACCAGAGGGCAAGACAAAGCTTCTGGAAGGTAAAGAACTGGAAGAGGTATAAATCAAATAAAAATAAAAATAACAATAACATGTACTGAGTGCTTACCATGTGCCAGGCATTCTGTTAAATCCTCTGATTTATTCTTCATAAACACCTGTGAAGAAGGAAGTATTGTTATCCTTCTCTTGAGCAAACATACCACAAGTCACACAGTTAGACTTGGGATTGAATAACATGTCTAGCTGACAGGAATCCACCCAGGCTCTTAAATGCTTCCCTATACTGAATCAGCTTCCCACACTATGAGGAAGCATGCACTGGAAGAGAATTTAGACAATCAGACCTTTCTCTCTCTAGCTGTGTGACTTTTGGCACTTCATTCACCTCTAAGTCCCAGGGTCCAATATTCTCACATGACTGGCTTTTAAGAATCAAAAAAGAGATCTCATCTCTGAAAGCACTTCGACTGTTACAGAGTGTATATAAATGTAGGGAGTTGGACTTGCTATGTTTATATATAATTCTCACTGTATGTACTAGACAATTGATATGTACTAGATAATTTTTGATGCTGGTGGGGGAAGTGACAAGGAATAGAAGAAATGAGGATTAGGGACAAGGTGTCCTATTAGAAGACAAACACAAACCATAAATACATATCTAAACCTTCTAGAGCATATTATGTGAAAAATTAAATGCACTTCTCAATATGGTATCAGTGTATCTTGCAAATTTGGGAACATTAGCCTAATAAATAACTTATTAGTGTATTTTCTTTAGAAAAAAATAATAAAGGAAGGAAATAAATGAACCATTACTGTCAAATAAAAAAAAATACAACCAATTTGCATCTTAGTTGATGTCCATTAACACATTGCAGAGGGTGAATGGCATTTGTTTTTTTTTTTCAGGCTTTTGGAAGAAGACTTCAAAATGATCTTGTTTTTGAAGAAGACTTCAAAATGTCTTCTATACCTTCTTTACATTCTCTGGTAGCAAAAGGTGATGCCATTTATTAAATTGAGAAATCAAAGAAAGGTTAAATTTATTTATTTTTATTAAAGAAAACAAATAGGACTAAAACCCACTGTCGTCAAGATTTTTAATCTCAGAATATGGGTTTCTGAGGAGATGTGGGCAACCTTCTCCACCTGACGGAAGGCAGGAGCACTCCTGAGAACCTTGGCAGGAGCTTTAGGCAGCCCCTCACCTGAATGAAGACAGGAGTACACCACAAACATGGCTTCCACATGGGTGGTCCACCACAGCCACTGCCATAGCACTGCTGCCGCAAGGGCAGCTTGCTGTCACAGTTTTTCAGGCTCTACATTTCCACTCAAGTGCATTGACACAAGGAGAGTCACCAGCAGAGCCTGGAAAAAGAGGGGGATGTCTCTCCTCAAAGCCCACTCCAAGTAATAGAAGAAGCAACTGCTCTCCCAGATGACCAGACATCAATGTAGAGATACTGGAAATATGAAAAAACAAGAAAATATGACACCACCTTAGGAACACAGTAATTCTCAAGTACCAGACCCCATAGAGGAAGAAACCCTCAAAATGAATGAAGAGGAATTCCAAGCAACAATCTTAAGGAAACTCAATGAGATACCAAAAGACTCTCAGACAACACAATGTAACAAGAAAAAATATCAAGGATATGAAGAAGGAAATTTACAAAGAGATTAATACCTAAAAAAGAATGTAGAAGAACTCCTGGAAATGAAGGAACTATTCAACAAAATAAAAAATGCAACTGAGAGCTTAAGCAGCTGGTTACAGCAAGCAGAAGAAAGAATTTCTGATCTAAAAGACAGTCTTTTCAATATAACCTAGGCAGACAGAAGGAAAGGAAAAAAGAATTTAAAAAATTGAAGAAAATCTAAGAGAGCTAGCAGACAATCTTAAGCCCCCAAATATCTGAATCATGGATGTTCCAGAAGAGGAGAAAGGAAAAAGACATTGAAAACCTATTCAATGCAATAATAGCAAAAAACTTCCCAGGTATAGGGAGAGAGATAGACCTTCAGATCCAGGAGGCTCAAAGATTTCCAAACAGACTCAATCCAAAAAGATCCTCTCCAAGACACATTTAGTCAAACTGGAAAAGCTCAAAAACAAGGAAAGAATCCTAAAAGCAGCAAGAGAAAAACATTAAGTTACCTATATGGGTGTCCCCATCAGACTAACAGCAGACTTCTCAACAGAAACTCTACACACCAGAAAAAAATGAAATGATATATTTAAAATACTAAAAGGAAAAAAAGCCTTCTAGCCAGGAAAGATTTCAAATAAACAACCCAATGCTACACTTTAAAGAACTAGAAACACAAGAACAATCCAATCCCCAAATTAGCAGATAGAAAGAAATAATTAATATCATCAGAGCAGCACTAAATGAAATAGAGACCCAAAAAACAATACAAAAAAATCACTAAAACAAAAAGTTGGTTTTGTGAGAAGATAAGCAAAATAGCAAAACCATTAGCTAGGTTAACTAAAAAATGAAGAGAGAAGACCCAAATAATAAAAATCTGAAATGAAAGGGAAGACATTACAGAAATACAAAGAATCATTACAGACTATTATAAACAACTATACACCAACAAATTTGAAAACCTGGAGGAAATGGGTAAATTTCTGGACCCATACAAACTACCAAGACTGAAGCAAGAAGACATAGAAAACCTGAACAGACCAATAACAAACAATGAGACTGAAGCAGTAATCAGCAGTCTCCCAACAACAACAACAACAACAACAACAAAAAGCCCAGGACCAGATGGCTTTACTGCTGAATTCTACCAAATCTTTAAAGAGGAATTAATACCAAGTCTCTTTAAACTATTCCACAAAATTGAAACAGAGGCCATTATCCCAAACTCATTCTATGAGGCCAGCATCACCCTGGTACCAAAACCAGACAAATATACAACAACAAAAAGAAAGCTACAGGCCAATATCTCTGATTAACATAGATGCAAAAAATCCTCAACAAAACATTAGCAATTGGAATACAGCAGCACATCAAAACATTATACAGCATGATCAAGTGGGATTTATCCCAGGGATGCAAGGATGATTCAACATATGCAGGTCAATAAATGTGATACACCACATGGACAAAAAGCACATGATTATCTCAACAGACACAGAAAAAGCATTTGACAAAATTCAACATCCCTTCATGATAAAGATGCTTCGCAAATTAGTTATAAAAGGAAAGTATTTCAAAACAATAAAGTCATGTATGACAAACCCATCACCAATATCATCCTCAATGGACAGGAGCAAGACAAGGATGCCCACTTTCACCACTTCTGTTTAACATAGTATTGGAAGTACTAGCCAGAGCAATCAGGCAAGAGACAGAAATAAAGAGCATTCAGATTGGAAAAAGACAAAGTCAAACTGTCCCTGTTTGCAGATGACATGATCCTATATAAAGAAAAACCTAAAGACTACAAAAAAAAAAAAAAAAACTGATAAAAGAGCTGATAAACAATTTCAGTAAAGTTGCAAGATACAAAATCAACATGCAAAATCAGTAGCACTTTTAATACTCCAGTAACGAATTAGCAGCAAAAGAAATCAAGAAACCTGGCCCATTACAATAGTCACCAAAAAAGTAAAATACCCAGGAATAAAGTTGACCAAGGAGGTGAAAGATATCTACAATCAGAACTACAAATCACTGCTGGAAGAAATTAAATAGGACACAAAAAGATGGAAAGACATTCTATGCTCTTGGATTGGAAGAATTAACATTGTGAAAATGTCCATACTACCCAAAGTGATCTGCAGATTTAATGTGATCCCCATCAAAATACCAATGACATTCTTCACAGAAATAGAACAATCCTAACATTCACATGGAGCAACAAAAGACCCCGAATAGCCAAAGCAATGCTGAGCCAAAAAAAAAAAAAAAAAAATAAGCCAGAGGCATAACACTACCTGACTTCAAATTATATTACAAAGCTATAGTAACCAAAACAGCATGGTACTGGCATAAAAACAGACACTTGGACCAACAGAACAGAATAGAGAATTTAGAAATCAACACACATACTTACAGCCAACTGATCTTTGACAAAGGCAACAAGAACATACATTGGACAAAGAACAGCGTCTTCAATAAATGGTGCTGGGAAAACTGGATATCCGTGTGTAGAAGAATGAAACTAGACCCACACCTCTCACCATATACCAGAATCAACTCAAAATCAATTAAAGACAAATATAAGACCTGAAACTATAAAACTCCTAAAAGAAAACATAGGGGAAATAATTTGGAAAGTAGGAAGGGGAAAAGACTTTATGAATATGACCCCCAAAGCACAGGCTTTGGAATTACATCAAACTGAAAAACTTCTGCACAGTGAAAGAAACAATTACCAGAGCAAAAAGACAACCTACAGAATGGGAGAAAATATTTGCAAACTATGCATCTGACAAAGGGTTGCTATCCAGAATATACAATTAACTCAAACAACTTAACAGTAAAAAAATAAGTAACCTGATTAAAAAATGAGCAAAGGAGCTGAATAGGCATTTCTCAAAGAAAGATATACAAATGGCCAACAGACACATGAAAAGATGCTCAACATCACTAAACATTAGGGAAATACAAATCAAAACCACACTGAGATGTCATCTCATGCCAGTTAGAATGGCTATTACCAAAAAGACAGAATAAAAAATGCTGATGAGAATGTGGAGAAAGGGGAACCCTTCTACACTTTTGATGGGACTGTAAATTAACACAGCCATTCTGGAAAACAGTATGGAAGTTCCTCAAACAAGTATAGATAGAACTGTCATAGGATCCAGTAATCCCATTGCTAGGTATATACCCAAAGGAATGAAAATCATCATGTCGAAGGGATGCCTGCACTCCCATGTTTATTGCAACTCTATTTATAATAGCTAGGAGTTGGAACCAACCTAAATGTCCACTGATGGATGACTGGGTAAAGAAAATGTGGTATATATACTCAATGGAATACTACTCTGTCATAAAAAGAATGAAATTCTGCCATTCACAGCAATATGGATAAACTTAGAGAAAAATATGTTAAGTGAAATAAGCCAAGAACAGAAAGAGAAATACTGCACGTCCTCACTTATGAGTGGGGGCTAAAAAAAGATAAAATAAAATAAAAAAATAAAAAAGTAAAGCAAGAAAGATATAACAATTACAATAATTAGTTGAACATTGAAAAGGAGAGAATGAAACTGAGGCCACCAGAGGCTGTCAGAAAGAAACTGGTAAAAGGCCACAAAAAACGTTTACATCGTGTAATGATCAATACAGTAATGATCCTGATTTGAGCATCCCATATTGTACACAAGCATTGATATTCAATATTGTACTCCTTAGATATATGTAATCAATATGCTTCAATTAAAAAAAAGATAGCTGTACAAAAAAAAAAGAATATAGATTTCTGTTTAAATCTCAGATAATGAGAAAACTTATTCACCTAAAACACCTTCCTCGATCATTCCAATCAATCAAGACCCTTTCTCTTTAAGAAAGGTGTGGGTTGGTCAGACTCGACCTTCTCCAAGAGACATTTGTGTCCTACCTAAGGAGTGGAGGGAGACCCTTTAGAAGTATTTGTTGCTGAGCTGTGCACTCTGATGACACCGCTGGTTAACTGAGTGACAGCTGAGTGGTCAAGTGCCCAGGCTCTGGAGCCAGATTGCAAGGTTTAAATCCATCCGTTCACTCTGTGACCTTAGGCAACTAACTCTGAGCCTCTCTCTTCTCACCTAAAATATGCGAGTGATTATAGTAACTCCTCACTTGTTGTGAGGGTTATTCTAATGATTCATTGAATACATGTATTCCACTAAAAACAATGCCTGGCACATAGTAGGTCAACAGATGTTCTCTATTGTTTGCTTATGCCCTCAGCAAAACACTTATGATCATCTACTGTGTGTCAGATACCTTGCAGAGTGCTGAAGACATAAAGATGAATAAGACACTTTCCAATTTTCAGTGAGATCTCAGACTAGTAGGGGAGATAAGTAAACATACTATGGTTTAAACTCAACGTGGGAAGGTCTATAGAGGCCCCTAAAGGGGAACTTGATCAGGATAGGGGAGTTAGGTGGATGCACCAATCAATCATAGTCATTTCCTCATAAAGCATTCACAATCCTGAGGCGAAGCACTGGGGAGAACCTATTTTTAGTTGTGGCAGTGCAGCTAGTTAGTTGTATGACCCAAAGCAAGTCACCCACACCTTTGGCCTCTATTGCTTTCTTATTTGTAAAATTATAGTGTTGAGCCGGTCATGTGCTGGAGCCCTCTCGTACTGGCTCAGGACAGCCTCCTGTGTGCATCTCTTCCCAAGTCCCATTTCAGTGACTTCATCTTGGTAGCCCGAAATCAGCATGGTGGAAGTATTTACACCATAGAAATAGGCAAACACTATAAATCAGGGCTTCTTTTTTTCTCCTGGAGGGATAGTTCCTGAATATTTACCAGCACATTCCTGGGTTGAAGTAACAATCTCCAAAGTATTTCCCAACTCTTTCAACTCAGACTGTTCTTCTGCAATTACGTTTTACTCCAGTGCTACTGACTTGTCATAAATTGCTTTCCTTTCCCCATCTATATAACCTGCCAGGTCTGGCTGTGTGAGCAATTTCAATATTTATATTGGTAGTGAGTCCAGAAATACTTTCACTTTTTATATATTTTTGTCTTGATACATTCATTTCTGTGATGTGCCTGGATCAGGCTTTCAAGATAGAATGTCTTTTTACTGTTTCTGTTTTCCTGAAATAGTGCTAGCCATTTAATCAACTTTCAGTTCCTTTCTAAAAGGAACACTTAAAGATGATTCAAACAGACTGACTAATTCGTTCTCTTAAAATGTTGTGCATATATCAGGTGAAACTGAATCACACATAAAACATTTATTTCTTTTCAGTTGATATTTAAGATAACCTCACTGGCAAAACATTTCCTGGGAGTGATCCTCTCAGTGGCACCTTGCCCATTAAATTACTGCTATTTAGGAGTATTTCCTTTAAAGAGGACTGCTCAGCCTGACCTTAAAACCAGCTAGTTGACTGCCACCTACATACCTCTAGTTTTCTCATTAAACTAGCTTCCATAGGTCTTTTCATTCCCTAGAAATCTAGCAATATATTTAATCCTCTAACTATTTATTGAGTAGCTACTTGTGCTTATCAACACTATCACTGTCTTCATCATTGCCAATCTCATCAACAAAAACATGTTGCAAAGCCTATGTATGCCATGTTCAAGTACTGATTCCCCCCAAAACCAACAACACAGCAGGTGTAATGGAATACATTTTTTAAGAGAAGACTTTTCTAAAGTTTGACATGGGTAACTTTTCTTTCTTTCAGAATTGATTTTCTTAGAAATCATAATAATTTATAACTATGTTGATAGCACTTTATAGTTAAAAAGACATGGTCAATTACATCCTCTCTTCTAATCACGATTATAAGGTAAGCATTATTCCCTTGTTTTCAGATGACAAAACTGAGGTTCAAAGAGGATACAAATATTACCTAAAATATACTAAAATATGCAAGTTAGTTCTGAGTGTATTTCTACTATTTAAATATATGATGCTTATTTTAACTGTTTTGAATTATTTGCATTTCCTAGAAAAGATTTTTATTCAAAAGTCACAGCATTTTAGTAAACACCTGTTTTTATCTGACCAGCACCACTGTCTCTTCTACTGGCAACTCTTGAAAACTCTCCATCCCCATCTACTGACACTCAACCACACATGGCCTGCCTCCCCCACCAAAGCACAGGGTGCATGTGCAAACTAGGCTGGCCTTTCCATGAACTGTATTCACTGGACACGGTGCTGGGTCAGGGGCTGAGCATGTGACCAAAGCAAGACCAATCAGAGTCTTTTTTGGAATTTAATATGCATGCTGGGAGAGTACCTTTCTCCTTCAGAGATCACGAGCACTAAAGATGATGTTAACGTGGAATGTCTGATGACCATCTTTGCCACTATGTGCAGAAAGCCCATCTGAGCATGCAGCTGACCCCAGAGGCACGAGAGCTGACACGGAGAGAGACAAGTTCCTAATGTTATTGTACGAGCATATTATTGTCTGTACCCAGCTATGTCTTAAGCTAATGGGAGCCAGTAAAATTTCTTCTTCTCTTCTTTCTTTTTCATCAACAATTTCATAATGATTCCTTTATTCATTGCTTCTGAAAAAATTCTGAGCAAACGATGTCCAGTAGAAAATACTACAAACCTGTGAGTTCAAACAAAACCAAGTGGGTAAAAGCAACTTTACATAAAATATTCAAGTAATTGGGACAAAGATGGTTTCTTTCTTAATTTGAATAATTGCATTTGAATATTTTACTTTTCATTTGGGAACATAATCTATTAGTTAAGATTTCCGAGGTGGTATACTACTTTTTTCCTGCTATGTAATTATAAAATATTCTACAATATTTACGTAACATCATTTCAAGATGGAATGTATCTAAGTGGAGTCAAGATATAAAAACTAGAAAATATTTCAATACTGCTTTTAAGTGTATAAAAGGGATTTATGATGATGGAAAATGGCCGAGGCCCCATATTAAGGAAATTGCAGCCATAAAAACAGTCATGGCTAAATCTCCAGGAAGACTTGCCAGAGTCAAACCTGAAGGAAAATTCTTAGCCCTCTCTACATTTATACTATTTCCATTAACTTTCAAAATAGGTCCATAAAAACAAAGTTAAAGAAAGAAGATTCCAATAGAAAATTCCCGATGACATTTAAAATACTGTATATATAAGCACTCCCTGCTTATGAAGAGTCATGTTACATTCTATCACAAAATATTAATCAAATATTTGTGGGAACCCATTGCATGCCATGCACTTACCTAGATACTGAGAATTTCTGCCCCCAAAGAGTGTATAGCCCATGGATTTGAAGACGGCAGGAAAAACTCTAAAATATAAACAGGTAACCTAAAATCAAAAGTGAATGAATTCACTGGGCTCTTGAGAAAGCAAATTTTAACATGCTTTATTGAATGTTTGATTTTTATGCCTGAGAATTTAACACTTAATGTTATGATCATTAGAAGAGACTGACACACTGTGTCAAAAATCCCTTCTCATGTACCCAGACACTATCTTGACAGTGATTTCTAACAGTAGGTCGAAAGGACAGAAGGAATCTTCAGGACTTTTCAGCCCATTCAAGTGCTCTGTTGTCCAACTACATTTAAATGATCCCAAACACCTGTGAGACAATCTTATTTTTAATATTTGCAGACTAGTTTGCTTGACAACACGTTTGATAACATTTTTCCCAAGAGCTCACAAAATCTTCTGGAGAAGATGGGGTGTAGTGGAGAGAATGTGGGCTTTGGTGTTGGACTGACTGACATGTGACGTGAATCTGGGCTTTACCATTTACATGCCTTCTGATTCTGAGTGTCAGTTTCTTTTACCCAAAACATAAATGGTGCACATCTTGTGGCTGGCTAGGATGGTTAGAGATAAATTATGAGAGACACTGACATTCAGTTATGCAGCACATGCTGCCATTCAATAAATGTAGCAACTATGCTTATTATCCTAAGTTGTGTTTGAGCCAGTTCTCATCAAAAATGAGGAAGTTGGCACAGTCCTTTGGGTGATACCACTCCAAATACCTGGTGACTGTTTTAATATCTTCTTATCTACAGTTTAAAGAGTGTTATTTCTTATTTTCCCACCTATTGGCCATCTTTTGGTTTTCCTCTGACCCCGTTTCAAGCTCTTGAAGTTCTTCTCAACTTGTCCTCTAAGACAAAGGCCACAGTAAGGGCCTCCCACACTAAGGAAGAAAAGCAAATGGGAACCATTAATTTACCACTTTACTTGCCGTATCCCCACTGATATTTAGCAAGTAAAGATATAGGATGTCCAGCTCAATTTGAATTTCAGATAGATAGTGAACAACACACATTTTTTAATGTATGTCCTATGAATGTATTTTATGTGACAATCCTATGTGTAAGCAAATGGAGAAAAATAAGTGCATAATCACCTTTTCTTTTTACTAACAGATCTCAGATTGGCAAAGATTTTGGCCTAACCTATTTATCTGTTGGAGTAGAACAGTTTTTTAAGGTTTCTGCAGTACCTACATATTGTAAAACTGCATGTACTTTTTTTTGGTGTTGTTGTTTTCCTGCTGTGTATCTAAAACATACTGTTTTAAAAGTGATTAGCAGGGTAACCTGTTCCTGACAGGTGGTTTTAAATATCATGTGAAGATATAACTCTTTTTTTTTTTTAAAAATGAAAGATGTACTGTGTATGGCAGCCTGCCACCCACATGCAATTTCTGAAACAGAAAAAGTACTCCTTGATTTGCATCATTGTATTTATAATAAACGAGCTTATTAAAAAGTTCAAATATAGGTGGCTATAGGAGAAAACAAGTTAAACTTGGTACAAGAATAATTTGCATATTTTACACTTAATGTTTTTCGGGGCTGCTTTAAACACTGTTTCTTGATCATTACACAAATGTTTCTTTGGAAGAGAGATAAATAGTGCTTTTATTCAGATCCTTATCCAATATTGCATCCTTTCTTCTAATAATCACTCAAAAAGTTAAAAATGACTAAATCTTAGCATAAGAAAAAGCCAACTGTGCATTTTCTAGTTGTAACATATGATAGGGACCATTGTCCCACTCTGATATGACAAGAGTAAAGATAAAAATAATAGAATGCCACTATATTCTCAACATTATACCTCATAAATTCATAATCTGTTAACAAACATCTTTGTCCTTTTATGAATGGTTGAAAGTACTCAACTTCTGGGAAAGAAGAATAAATGGACATTTGTTTTACCATTGTGCATATTGTAAAAAATGCTGTTCAGAAAATACATTGAACTGTCAGAGCCCTGACTGATAGACAGGCTTTTGCCCCATTAATAGATTGTATGTAGGTCAGACAAGAATGTTTCATTGCCCTTGAAAATGTGAAGGTTGAACTTCCCCAATGTTAAGAGAGTGCTGAGATGCTTGAAATCCTATAAAAGTATTTTTTCATATTTTTCAACCTAATGGATGGATGTAATTTTATAATTCAGATTGTGTAGAAGTGCTAC
Source organism: Cynocephalus volans (assembly GCF_027409185.1). Taxonomy (NCBI): domain Eukaryota; kingdom Metazoa; phylum Chordata; class Mammalia; order Dermoptera; family Cynocephalidae; genus Cynocephalus; species Cynocephalus volans. The sequence continues at coordinate 38,880,720 of NC_084465.1, forward strand.
CATATTTTGTTCAATTAATCCAGGAACACTGGATAACATAAACCCACTAATCACATTTAAGAAACATCTTTCTAAACATGTAAGTTAAAATAAAATAAGCCCAGCAACCTTTTCCAGTTGCATTCACATACAGGGTTTGAATAGGATAAACCTGGCTGTGCAGGCAGAATGTAAACCACTGAAGAAAGATATGTTGGAGAGGAAGCTGGCACATTACCTACTAATGAATCAGACATTCCCTCCCTTAGTGTTGAAAATGTCCTCGGCATAAGGCATGTTATAATTCCAAACAGGGGCAATGTACTCAGGATTGGATTTACGTAACTGATCAATCTCCATGGTGTTACCTAAAGCAGAAACCAAATGGCTGCAGTGGAATGTGGGTGGCGAGCGGACCCCATTCTCGTCACGGTGGTTGTCACACAGAGCAAGAGCAATCAGCATCCAGAGAAAGAGAGACAAAGGGGAGAGGCATGAGGTGCCAAAGGCCAGGCTCTGACCCTGAAACATAGAGTGGTGGAATGAGGCGAGTGTTCCTTGTGATGCTATTTCACTTAGCTCTGAATTTTCTTTTGTTTACACCTTAAAACCTTTCTTGGAAGTCAACGTTAACAAGAAGACTCTTTGGCACTGGAATGAACTAGGGTCTCTTTTTCAAGGTGAGTTTTCTTGGTACATGACATTTTCTTTTTCAGGCAAAGTAGAAAAGAACTGATAGAAATCATGGGAATACTGTGAATGGAAGCAACAGCCAATCCTAGCCATATTTTGTATAGACATGTGTTCCTTGCATGAATGTAATGCAATTCTAACAGCATTGAAAGAAAAATTAAAAGCATATAAATAACACTACATAGAGATCAATATGTCATCAGAAAATAGAGACCCAAACAAAACTTTCTACAAAAAAATTGTAAGTACTTTAAAATGAATAGAGAATGCCGAGCAAACCAATCTTTGTGAAAATAGGAGAGTACAGAAAAATAAGTGCAGAATCCAATTTCTAAAACTCAGTAAACACTCTGGGTCCTGGAAAAATCAATAAACCAAAGGTTAGGACAACTTAAAAACAACTATGCTCAGGATTGCATTTATATAACTGATCAATTCAAGGAAAAATAATTCAGGGCAGGCGTGTGTGTATATATCTGTATGGGTAGGGGGTATGTGTGTTTGAGGGAAGGAGTGGGAGAGAGAGAAACAGAAAGATAAAAGAGAGGGCAAGATGTTAAAAAAACACAATAACTTTTTCAATCATATAGGTGTTGCCCTTTGACTGGGAGTCTCACCTCCCACCTCACACTCTGAGGCTACACTGTAAGAACGTGTGCATGTCACTGGAGGAGCCCAGAGGGGAGAAGAGCCAACTATGCAGACAGAGAGGAGGCGAAGACTATTTCAGAGAGGGGATGTTACCTGAGCTGGGTGTTGCAGGATAAGTTGGAGTTGATCAGGCACAGCTGAGGCAGGGGACAGACACTTTGGGCAGAGAGGACTTACACACAGGCACCTTGGAGAGAATGTGCACCTTGTACAGGAGGCTGTAACTAGCATAGATGCTGTGTGGGTTGGGCTGGCAGAGGGCTTTGCTGGCAATGGATGAAGCTTGAAGGCTAGGAAGGGGACAATCACAGAAAGTACTATATGTCCTGCTGAGGGGTCTGCACTTCATCTGCAGCATGCATATATACATGTATATATATTTACACACACATACACACACACACACACACACAAAATGGTTGATCATGCAGTTGATCATCCCCACGGTTTGGGGCAGCGTCACTTCTTGCCTGGATTACTACAATGGTACAACAGCTATCCTCACTGGTATTCGCTCTTCATTCTTGCCCTGATAATCTGTTCTCCAAAGTACCAGAGATATCTTTCTAAACTGACAATCTGATTATGTCACTTCTCTGCTGAAAAAAAGGCCAACTCATTACCCAAGCTTAAAAGCCATGCATGATTCAGCTTCTCCCTAATTCTTCAGCCTTGCCTCTTGCCATCGTCCCATTAGAAATCTAGGCTTCAGCCACCCTGCCCTCCTTAAACTCTTGAAGCAAGCCATGTGCTCTCCCATTCTGGGTTTTAGCACATGTGGCTCCCTCTTTATGGAACACTCTGGACCTCAACTTCACCTGGACAACTCTTACTATCTCTTCAAGTCCCATCTTAGGTAACACTTCTCCTGGGAAGCCTTCTCTGGTGCCTCTCTCACCCTCAAGTAAGGGATTAGGAGCTCTCCCATGTGCTCATACATCAAACCTGCCTTCCCTTTATCTAGCCTTTGTCATGCTGAGTTATAATTTACTTATCTGCGTCTCCCGCTAGACTATGAGCTCCATGTTTAGCCTCTAGCATAGTGCCATCACGTGGCACCTGGTAAACATTTGTTGAATAAATGGATAATGGAAGGAATTAATACATGAAAGAATGATCCTTAGCAAAGATTCTAGCAGTATAGATAGAAAGAAAAGACTAGATTAGAAATATGTTAAAGAGATAAAATTTATGTAGTAATGATTCAACATGGATAGCTAAAAAGTTACTATCTTGGGTATCATAAAAACAAGGAAAATAGGCAGAGGAGACTTGGGGGCAAAAAAAATTAGTTCAGTTGGTACCTCTGAGCTGGTAGCGGCTGCTCATTCAACTGGAGGTGTCTATAAGGTAGCTAATAACATGGGGATGGTGATCTGGAGCAAAGAGAAAGTCAGAGATAGCAATTTGTGAGCCACTGGTCCATCAGTGCATTTGAAGTCAGTGAGGAAAGTGAGATCACTCATGGGCTTGTTGGGCATGTTCAATAAGTAGAAAACAGGAATTCAGATAGAACCCCAAAGAAGACCAGAATCTAAATTTTACATCCTAAAGGGTGAAAAGAAAAATTATAAGCAAAGAAAATGTGGAAAGGTAAGAGATGAAGTTCGAATAGTATTTCAGAAGTTAAAAGGAAACTTTCAACAAGTGAGAAGTAAGAGGTATAGTGTTAAATTCCACAAATGGGTCAAGTGGAATAAAAACAAGTGTCCGTCAGATTTGGCAGTGAGGAGGTTACCAGTGAGTAGAGCGAGGAACTTTCTCAGGAGTTCGGAACAGACTGCTTGAACTGAATGAGTTAAGGAATGAATGGGAGTGGACAAAGCAGAGAAAAATGAGTGAAAAATTTATTTTCAAGAATTCTTTATTTAAAGGATAAGACAGAAATAGGAGTGACTACTTTTAAGGTAATTGTGAATTCAAGATCCTATCAGGATGCCTGACATATGCTGTTTTATTTCTTTCTAGAAGAAGCAGCAAACTGAGTAAGGGCTGAATGAAAAATGATGAGAGAAATTTTAAAGATGGGAGGAGTTGGTGGGGGGGCAGGGTGGACAGAGCGAGGTGCTTGAAGACATCGGGAAGAACAGGATCAAGACCATAGGTTGAAAAGACCATTTTGTCCTTTGAGACAGAAGCAAGGAGGTAATAATGGTGACATGAAAACCACATGGGCTTTTGTTTACTCTCTGAAATGTAAGGGAAGATCTTACTCTGAGAATAAGGGGAGCCAAAGGGACTCAAGAGCTCAAGAAAATGGTGATTGTTTGGAATCACCGCAGTGGGCATGGGGGAAAAAGGGGACTAGAGACAGCAAACGGATTTGCTCGGAAAAGCAGATGCTGTGGATTGGTCAAAATGGGAAATGATCAAAACAAGAGTAAAAATTCACTTGAGGTAATACTTATCCTAATGCACAACGCCCATTCTCACTGCGTGTCCACACAGTCAGCAGGCAGATTTGGGAGTTAATGTGGTTACATTATTATCACATTTATAGTAAATTCCTTGTGATGTTTATATAATTCTTCAGATCTATGGGCCTTTATTAAGAGGAAATGCCAGCATTTGATTATTTTTATTTCAAAACCAGTTTGATTGAAATCTGCAAGGAATAACTTCAGAGAAAAGAAAACACATTGAAACAGATACTATGCTCTCTTTTCAATAAAGCCAACAGTCCAAAGATGTTAAAGAAATGAATCAGATTATAATGATCATCTTCCTCTGAAAATTAAAGCCCATTTAGGAATTGTGAGGGAGACTTGATCCTGAATAAGTCTAGTTATTCATTTAGAATCTTTAAGAACATTTGGAAAGTAATTAATCAGCTTATGACATAGATTCAAGGGCTGTCACTTTTCATTGTCATTAATGAAACTGTCTGGGGTTTTACTTGCACTTTTCTGATGATTTAACGAACTTTTTTTTTTTTTGGTTAGCTCTTTGAAACCAGAAGAATGTTTAAAATTACTGGTCCTTGATCAAAACCAGAGTAAAAAATTTGCTCGAGGTAATACTTATCCTAATGCACAATGCCAGTTCTCACTGAGTGTCCACATAGTCAGCAGGCAGACTTGGGAATTAGGTGGTTACATTATTATGACAACGCTGAGATTTCAATGTACAATCCAAGAATGTGTTAGTGAGACTGGAATAAAATTTAGAAGTATCTTAACTTTGACAAGACAGACAGGGAATTTTTTAAAAGTCCAAAATACATATTCATTACTTTTAGGAGGAAGTGTTTTTTTCCGTCAACAATCTCTTCTTTGGCTGCTTTTTTATAAAATTCAATAGAACTTAAAATATCCTACTCTTTGATACTCATTTAAAACAACTAAGGTAATATTTTAAACCCAAAGATTCACCACCTAGATGCTAAATGATTCTATTTGTTTGCTGTGTTTGTCTTACCCAGATATTTTGGACAGTGTAGCCACTGGTTAGAGCTGGAGGGATTCTTTCTGAATGAGGCCAGAGTCAGATGACAGCTGCTCACCTAAGACTCTCAGAGGAGCAAAAAAAGGACAGGAAGTGAAGGCAGGCTCTGATACGAGGTTTTCTCAAGTCTTTAGGTTACTGTCTGAGTTTGTGTTTAGAATATGAAAATGTAATTCCTATGCACACTATAGCATGAACTTTGTATAGTCAAAGCCCAAAGAAATGACCTCAGGATATACTTGAAGAAAGCTAATCTACCTCCACAGCAGATGATATCCAATAGGAAATGATTAGGGATATGGTTTTTAGGGCCATAAGTTTTGGTCCCAACAGTAATTTATACATTGCAATGAGCTGATATGCTAGAAAATGCTAGTGATGAAAATGGTGTAAAACATTTACAAATTTGTCTGTTTTTTCTTTTATTATTATGGTTTCCTCTGAGTAGATGGAATTTCATTTAGACTATTTGAAAGCAAATAATAGAATGCTTAGGACATGACACCGATACTCAGAATAAATGCTTTTTCTGCTTCTGCTACATAGTGCTGCTATTCTTACTGGTAGCTGAAGGTTAGGATAGACTAAGAGGCCTCATTTAGGACTGGACAGATGATACTCTATCTTCTTGGAGAATCAAGCCACATGTGACAGAATTTGGAGGAAGTTCAGACTTTGCTTACCATGTGCTCTTTTTCCTGTGAGCTTCTCTTTACTCCCCATTTTGATCCACTTTTTCCTATTTAGAAGGCAGGCAGGCTGATTCCTAATAGGACACTCTCCCTGTGACTTACAGTGCACCCAAGCCCACAACCCTTGAATCTATCCACCCGCACTTTCCCTCCCTTTGCCTCACTGATCTAATATCCCATCAAAACATCCAGGTCTTCTCCTTCATGATCTATTTTCTATATCTGTGGCATGAATTATCACAAAAAATTCCTTAAATTGAACTATATTTTTCCAAATGTACAAATACGGAGACATTTGTGTATTTATCAAGTTGTGAGACCTTTTAATTAGAGCTAAAAAATCACCTAAACATGAATACATACAAATACATTGATATATGATTATTACTGATGGTTTGGTTGACCACTGATAAAAAGATTAGGCATGTCTAAGCTACATGAAGAAGTTATTCCTTATACAGTGCTATTTATAATTAAATATCACAACAGACTTTAATGATGATTTATGTATTCAGTAAACTTTCAGGGTCACCTAACAGAATCTCCATTTCAAGACCATAACAACATAATTTTCCTTTTTCTACCCCCACCTCCACAAGATATAAGAAATTGCCAAATTCTGTCACCCCACCTGTCACACTAAAACAACACACTCTTGATCAGGAAAGATGTTCTGAGGATAAAATGTGCTGAGCAGAAATCCACAACACGGTATCAAGTAAAATCTCAGCGCTTGCATTTCAGAACTACACTGTCTTCAAAATGCTGCTTTAATTCTTTGAGGAGTTGCTGTCTCTAAAGGAGCCAGCTCTCTCATCACGTGCCTTTCAACTACACTTACAGCTACATATTTGTGCCAGTCCATATGGGAAGTCTAGTTACCAGAAAATACCCACTCACAAACAGGAAATCTAACCACAGTAAGAAGGTGTTTTTCTCCACACAATGGAGTACAAAGGTGTGTCATCCGTGTGCTTTGGAGCAAAACCCAACACCACTATTATTGTTGAGTATCCCCCCTCCCCCCTCCTATATTATGGCAACTTATGATTATAGCATTACGTTTTCT